>NC_133230.1:22992196-23592196 GCF_040436345.1 Pagrus major | reverse complement strand
GAGATCAGATTCAATTAAACTATCATCAAACTATTATTGAAAGTTCTATAATTGAATGAATCAATAATTAAATCTGAAAGAACAACTATTTTCATGGTGGAGTGTGGAGGATTCACAACCTGAGGAAAGACACTGCTCCAGAGTGTGGTGTTAAAGAGCGGATACCTCTGTATTGCTTGCCAGACAGCAGCAGGATATAGTCCGAAATATGCAAACAAACACTACATTTTTCTACAAAAGGCATTTATGACATTGCAACGGTGCTTTTTAAGACAGCTTGAGAAGTTGCTTTGAATGTTCTCTCAATTTTTACCAACTTTAAAGGTGCAATATGTAAGTATTTTAGTTTAAAACACTCACGGTCACTTTAATCAAACAAAGCAGAAACACGCAATAAACCAATCAAATTTGACCAAACCTAAATATACAATAGTAAAACATAAATAGGTAAAGTAGCAGACTTGACGGTAAGGGGCAGGCAGAAAAAAAAAAGTGCACTCTGGAGGGCTCGTTAGGCTGTTTTCTTGCACACTGGGCCACCATGGAGGGCGTTTTGTCCTGTTTTATCTACCATAGGGCACTTTTACATACTTTACTTTATTTGCACACATGTAAGATTAAGTCAAATCAGATGATTGACAAAGAAAAATACAAGTGACCAAAAACTAAATCAACAGACAATGATCCAAAAACAAAAGAAATAGGCTACATTAAAAAAAATAACTAAGAAAAAGAGAAAGACATGAAGCAGGAGCGACAGAGAAGATGAAAAATGGAGGGTTTAGCTGCCTCTCATTAGTTTTCATCGTCTACAACCTATTTTCTTTTTTCACACAGAGTGAGACCTCCTCATTTCCCCCTTCACTTTGTCTACCAACTACAGGTGAGCACTGTTGCCACGGAAACGTTTGCTTCTCCCCCCCTCCATGATACCTTCTCGCGAGACTCCGGGGCACGAGGAGAGAGAGAGAGAGAGAGAGAGAGAGAGAGAGAGAGAGAGAGAGAGGGCGGCTGCATGAATGATCTCATCCCTCCAGCAGCTGCATAGCGCAGCGAGGCGAACGCGTAACTTTCTATCAAACTTCGGAGTTGCCTTTTCGGAGGAAGGCGTTTGTTTCTCGGCGCAAACCGGAGCGAAGCCACGTTCCTCCCACAAAAAGGTAAGGAAGAGCGCTGCGCAGTTTGTGCGCTGGGACTTGTGGGACCTTGTTACGAGTTGAAACAAAAGGAGGAAAAAGACCCGCTCGGTGTTGTGTGACATCCACAAAGCTCGAGGCGGAGAGGAGGAAAGGTGAGTCCGGAGCGTGCTGCGAGCCATGTGGAGGGTACAGGGTGCCAACACTAACACAACATCTGTAGGCTGTGTGTGGACAAAGCACATCATTGTGCTGTGTGAAGGTGCAGCGAGGAGCCAGTGCGCAGTCAGTGCCACTGTCTTTCTGTCTTTTTTTTTTTTTTTTAACTAACAGGGTTTGGTGGTAGACGAAGAAACCGACGGTCGAAAAACACATGTATCCGCTGCGTCGTTGCATGTGTCAAGGCATTGTTCCCACCACTGCTGCCTTTTTTTTTGGCGGTGGGGGCGATTCACAGGTGGCAGCGTGCACAACGCATAGAGGATTGTGTGTGGATGTGTCCTTGTGCAACTGCCACCATCCGAAAAATCAGTGTTTTCCCACGTCGTGTTGCTGCCACATGAGCAGGGATTTCAGGCAGGTGATTTCCTTGTGCCACATCTGGCTGGCCCGGGGAGCTCTGATTTGTTTACAGCTTTGCCAGCTTCATCATCTCGTAGGACAGATTGTGCCAAGCTGATTGGATTCAACCCGATCAATATGTCGTGTTAAATTCTCTACATGAGGGTGACCCACTGGTCATTTTGATCAATGGATACCCAATCAGAGACTCATTGTGCTGATTTATTCATGTTTACTGTGTGGGCATACAGAGGCTGTTTTATGTCATTACAGTGGCGGACACATGATTAGGAAAGAGCTGGCAGAGCACCCAGGAAGGCAAACACAGGGCTGTTTGAATAGTGGCAACCAGGAAACAGTGCCAACCTTTCAAAGTCCAAAATGAGCATATTTATAAGATATCACATGTAACAAAACCAGTTTCAAGTATGCAGGGGGGAAAAACCAGCGGGCTTCCCTTTAACTGATGTCTCATAGTGCCTGCTCAAGAATCGGTGCTTGTTGGGAGTTGGATAACTTGGCATGAGTCAGGTGAAAAAAAAGGAAGCTTTGGAGTTTAGCTTTGGGCAAGGATCAAGGATTTTTAGCATTCTTGATAGGCTTAGCTGACCCGCGGTGGGCATGACTGATCACACAGCCGCACTGGTGAGTCTGATCTCAGCTTTGTCCAGTTTGCTTGTTCCAGATCGTAGCTATTATTCACACTGGACTGGCTTCTTGCTTTCTCTGATGGGATTTCTTATAGAGAATTAATCTAATGCAAACGCAGCAGCTTTATTTTTCACTGCTGGGGGGGAAGCATGCCGGCTCTGATTTAAGCAGAATTCCAGAGAGGGCCAATAAGTCTGTTCTTTTATGCTGCAAAAGGACCATTCAAGGTTAAGATAAGACATTACTGGGTGTGCCTTTAAACATGTCATTTAGAGAGACTAGTCTGTGGCCACAACGGCGTGAACCTCACATGAGAAACAACTCATTGACGAGACAAGTCCAAAGATGAAGGGCTCCAGGGTGTGACTATTTTGGTTGCACATGCACCCAGAAATCTGTCAAGTGGGGACACTAAACATTGTCATTGGTGGCAGCGGTGCGCCTGAAATGTTGCAGTTGAGGTTATGGCAAAGTGCTTGTTGCACGCAATTTAAATGAAGATAACATTTACATTGCAACTTTTTTCCTGCGTACAATCATTTGTTAAGGAAGTAACAAAGTGTATTGTCAGGTGCACCTAAATTAAAAAGTTAGGCGCACCAGTGCAGCCAGTGTAAAAAGTTAATCTAGAGCCCTGTTTATGCTGCAGAAATACAATTCAAGGTTAAGATAAGTGGGCGTGCCTTAAAACACACTGGGTGCACGCAAATTATGTGCTGGTGCACCTAAATATAAAAGTTATGGGCACCAGTGCAGCTACTGTGAAAACTCTAAACATGGTTGTTGCTTTGTTAAAGGCTTCTCACGCTTCTCGTCAGGATAAATACTCCTCCCCCTGTCTTTACTATTGAAGGCCGGTGTTTCTATTTTCACTTTTATGCATCACGCTTCTCACATTACAGCAACAATTGTTATTGTGCTTCATTTGTCGTAGAGTCTGTCAGAGGTGCCCACACGTTCACAGAGGGATGCTTCCTGTTGCTAAGTCGAGCTCATGTTTCTATTGTCTCTTGTGCGTCGGCTCGGAGGGAATAGTTCGAGCGAATATGAAAAGCGACAACAAGAGGAGCATTGTGTGGCTTTCTAATTTGTTTGGAATGTGTGTGTGCCGCAATTCTGCTAAGTGGCCATCATAAAACACTCAAATTAACTGTTTACATTCTGTAATTAATGAGATTCATTATTGTCGTGATTAATCCTCAAGTTCAAAGTGAGTCCTTCTGTGCGAGTTTTCGTGATCTCCTTTCACAGGGTCTTGGTTACCGTCGCAAAGTTTAAAGGTTACGTCATTTCTCAAACTTCCTGATCTCACCTTTTGGAACATGTGTAGCACCACCTGACTGCTGGCTGCTGTTCAACCTGTGCCACCTGCTACCTCCACCTGCCTGCCGCTGTCTTACAGACTAGACGACAAACTAAAAACAGACCTTGCGATGTGACCCTGGGTGATCTCACGCATCAACACAGCCGATGTCAGCTACAAGGCCGATTTCTTCACGCTCGTTCTTTCCACGACAGACACTGAAATGAGTCATGTATTTATGAGCTTTGACACAACCTTCAGTAATAGCTTGATGCGCATTACCTTTTTTAGAAAAAAAGGGAAGCTCCGTCAGTTTTAACATGAGGGATGTGTCTGACCAGCATTAGTCAGCCCATAGTCAGAAGTCAAATGACTTGATGATAACATGGCCTCCAGCGCTTTATTCCGTGTGGGTGTCTTTTTCATTATGACTGAGGGGGTCGATGAGTTTGACTGTAATGAGGTGCGACGACGGGTCTGCGTTTCCTGCTTGCTAAACTGTTGGAATGCTCCGTCTTTGTCTGGATCGGACGGTCCACTGTATTCCAGCCAATGGAGGAAAGCAGAGGGCTCGGAAGCTACAATGGTGATGATGTAATCCCTTTTCAGCGCACTGTCACAGAGTAAATGCGTGCAGACAAAGGAAAATTCCCCCTCCTTTTCACCCCACCTGCCACAAAGTTTGGGGAATTCTGACCTCGCAAAAAATGCAAGGCAATTCCGGCTCTGTAATTATCCATGCGGGAGCTTCTGTCTGTCACATACACTGAGGGAGTTTAGTAGAAGGACAAGTACCCACATAGCAAAACTGGTCTGGGCCAGTGGCGGCTCACAGAGCCCTCTTACACTCAGACACAGACATAGCCAAATCTCAGCCAACTGTATGACCATAGCTGACCTTATTCTGGCCTGATGTTGGACTCGGCACTCATTATTGTTTATGTAGAGAAAAATTAGCGATGCAACATACATATCCGACCAATATAGGGAAATTTAGATGTATAGGAATCAGGCAAATTATGGCAAAAATATGAAGCCAAATTGCTTTCATTGACTTCACGCACAGCTTTTACAACCTGTGATACAGTAAGTTGCTCCTAGCCCCTTGAAAGTTTAATAATATGTTTATTGCTTTTTTCCCCCCATATAAACACAGGACACGGAACAGCTCAGCTCAGGCATGACATGACAAGATTAAAAGATGAGGGTAAAAAGACACGGCAAAATAAAAATAACATGAAAATAGTGGGCATTATGTCCATCTCCAGCCTCCCTGCCCCCCAGCATGTAAACAAAAATCAAAGTTACAGGAGGGATGTAGCCCCTTGAAGGTTGGTTTGCAATTCACCAATAAACACAGAGACGTGATGTTTTTATCTTTTCGGAGGAAGACGACACAATTTCAATTTGCAGTACATGATGTTCCATGAGGTGTCAGAGAGGAGGGAAAAGGTTCGAACACACCAAACACATGTTATTAGAGCTGTGGAATATTAAACCACCCATCTCTTCTCACTGCATTTAAGCCTCAGTGTTAAGATGAACAATTATTTCATGTTTTTATATTTCAAAAAGGAGTTCCTATAACCTATCAGCCTTGAGAAGCAGGTGATTATTGGTTACGACATCGGCTGAAAAGAAATCCATCGGCATCTTTTTCCCATTTCCCATCTGGGGAATGGAAATTTAGAAGAGCTGGTTACTTTAAAGGATAATTCCAGTCTGTATAACTGTTGTCTTGTGGGATATCTATACTCACAAACCATCATTGTGCAGATCAGGACCACATGCAGACTGTAATTCATAACTGTATTTTGGGCCGAGTGGGACCGATTTTGCTGTATGGGTGTGGACTAGGGACAATTATCAGGCTCGACATTTTACATTTCGCTGATTATCACTGTGTTTTTTCAGTCTGATTGCTCATAAAATTAATTAAATTAAAAATGTGCTACTACAAATCATAGCCTATCAACACTGAATAATCTGAAACAGCAAAGCAACTAGTAATTAAAGTCAGTGTCGTGGGGTGGAAAAAATGGAAATATCCAAGTTGAGTACCTCAAAACTTGAGTAAATTGTACTTAGTTACATTGCATCACTGGTTCTAAAGTCTAAGTTTTTCATTTTTACTGCAAATGCATGCCGTTTCCATACATCTGTCTCCTTGATTACAAAAAATATGTATCTGTATTCCTAGTGTGGATCCAGATCTGGACTTCACCTGACTAACAGTTAGGTCTCTGTTACTCATAAGCTCATGATGAAGCAAAATCTCTGTGACTGGTTTCTGTCATCCTGCTTTCAACTTCCAACCCTAAACCAAAACCCACAGTCATGCAGGGATCAGACACTGCGTAATTCCCCTTTTCTGCTCCCACTGAACCTTATACGTGCTGAAAATAGTGCAGACACGACACGGCGCAGAGATGGGAAGATGGAGGAGGGAAAAAAATTAAAACCTTTTAGACAAACAACCACTTAGATCAGAGAACTTCAAGTGCGAGAAGGAGAAAAAAAATCTTTCCATAATGAAATCTGGGATTCTGATGATGATGTGTTGCTCCAGGCCATCTTCCCTGCCACACGGCGATGACGTGCTTGGTATTGTCTGGACATGTCTGCCAGTTGCTACACTGTTCCCTCTGTTTGGCCTGCACACTCTCACTGGAGCGGATTACAGAACTCTTGCTCTGAGAAGAATCAAAACATCCAGCAGAGTTACAGGCCCGTGCCCCATGCAGAGTCTGTGTGGGCAGCGGTGGAAAATAATTCCACATACAAAAAAAAAAAAAACCACAGAGGTTTTCTTTTTTTTTGTGTGCTTTTGTCCCTCCTGTGGACAGAAATCTGAGAAGCAGGCAGGAATGCGCGAGGGCTTGGTCGTGGCTGAGCTCAAAACAGATCTCAATGCGTAGACAGGTCTGTTCAGCTTGTCCTCATTCCTGTTCATGCTTACAACTGTTTTCGTTTCTTTCAGGAGCCGCTTTTGCCATGTGATGTGTAGTAAAACAGGAATGCTGGCACACGAACGCACCGTGTGAGGCTTTTCCTCCTCAACACTCTTGTTTTAAAGTTTCCTAACTTAAAGAAAGCATTCTTGCTGTATGTTGTGCTTTATTTCCTGTACTGAAACTCAAAGAAATCCCTCCTCATACTGCTCCAAAATTCCACATCCTCTCCTTTGGAACCAGGGAATCCATTTCCACCCTGTGAGTTCCTGCTTTGCACTCAGTATAGCTCAGAGGGAAGAATGAGACCACTGTGAAGCAAAGGCTTCCTTTGTGAGATTCGGATGACTTTTTAAAACAAACAGAAGTTTCAAGTGGAATGAGTGAAGAGTGGAGGAAAATTTCCCACTGTCACTTTTCATGCACTTTTTTGGCATTATTACCTCTGCCTTTAACAAAACAGAAATAACAGAATGATGTTGGAATGGTTAGGCTGTACAGTGCATTAACAGTACACTCTCTGATGAATTAGGCCACAGTCTTTTTTCCATGTTGCTCCAGGTGCAAAGGGCAGATAGGGCCGGTTAATAACAAACATGGCTGCTTTCCCAGCCTTTCCTCCCTCGCTGCCTGTTTCCTGTGTGTTTCATTGATGTATTCCTGGATACCCTGCCTACGGCTTTACAGCGTTAGAGACACATTTGAAACTGAAAGCTGTCGTGTAAGTGTGAAGCTGGCCGTGTGCTTGAATAGTGCATATATGCAGAGGCTCTTGAAGTTAAATATTTAAGAGCGATTTTCGATATACTGGCAAGTATTGATTGTTACAGTAAAACATGCAGGCGCTTTAAACAGACCCCCCTGCCAATTCGACTTACCAGAGTCGCGACTTCATATTTCCTCGCCGTGTAAACTTAATGTGTTGTTTTACCTTGAAACTCAGCCTGATGTCCCTCCATATTTTCCCCATTGATTGTGATGACTGTTGCTGATCAATGAAATGAATCTACATTTATAGGACTTATAACTTGGAACAAACAGTTGTGCTTCCCACTCTGAGCGTGATGTCAGAGGAAAATGGCCTTTGTCTGCATATGGTCTATTGTGGTCCACCAGAAGCGGGGGGGGGGGGGGGGGGGGGGACTTGGCCTCTTTGTACTAACTGCTTCTTTAGTGTAAAACAGTATGTTTATAATGTTACAAAACTGTTTATCCCTCTCCTGAAACGGCTTCGCTAAGCGGTGATCATTACTGTGAGTGCAAGGGAGAAGGTTAGGTGTTGCTGTTGCCGTGTTTTTGTTTACATATTGCTCATACTGGCCTTGAATGCTGATTAGGAGGAAGTCACCAGTGGCTGTTTGCTGCTACAAAGAGAAAACCTGCACCTGTGCCCTTTTGCCTCGTTTTTGAAGAGACACTAGAAACCTTTATCAGGTGTTAAAATGCACGACACTAGTTATGCATACACTGCAAGATGCAGTCGAGGAGCTCACAGTGAGCTCCGGTCCAAACGTGCATGTTTTCCTCCTCTGTGACTTGTGGGGATGCAATGTCCTGATTATTGCCAGCCGGAGGGATAAAAGGGGGGGCGTGTTAATTGCATTCTGCTTCACTCTGTATCTATGAACCAAGACTAAAGCAGAAACAGAATTACTGGGACCACTGCGTGATTAATAAGGCAGATGGTAATTTGCTTGCCTTTTGCTCTCATGTATTTTAAAATGGGTGTTCTCTTTTTTTTTTATGAATTAAAAACATCCTGTGCTGCTGAGTAAAATGAGATGTGGCTTGTGTGGAACTGGCTCGGGCATGTGATAAAGCACAGTTGCAGACCTGGCTGGCGTGTCCCAGTACGTGCAGTGCAGTGCAGTGCAGTGCAGTGCAGCAGCAGCAGCACTCTGTGCAGATTTGCACAGTGATTTTCTGGCACAGAATGTGATTTAGCAGGGAACCACTGTTATGCAACACTAGCTGACTTATCGCAGTCCAAATGACTCTGTATGAATTGATTAACTCTGCAGCCTGACTGTTTATAATTGGACTGGAAGTGTACTAGGCTATGCTTGTGGACACGTGCCAAAATCAATGACTGGAGATGTTTCACGTGTGTGTAACTTTTGCTACACTGTTGTCGTGGATTTAGTGTCTTCATCGAGCTTCTCCACATGCAGAGCTGTACTTAGAAACTACTCGCCATTTCTGTCAAATAATGCTGATTACTGAGGTACACCTGAGCTTTCCACTGAGTCCTCAGTTGGGGAATTAGGCTGCCCTCCAAGCTGTAGGGGACAACACAGTCAGCCAGGCTCCTCCTGAGACATGGCAGAGAATCCCCCTGAGGGTTTCTGTGAGGATAATAAGCCCTTCTTCCCTGCGCTGGTCCTCATGTCAACTCGTACTGAAGCTTTCCCCCTGTCCCCTGCACTGCAGCCCCCGGGGTTACCTTGTTAAATTGCTTACCTGGCAAGATCCTATTCTTATTTTCCTGCTTCCATTCTGCAGACCAAAAAGGGTTAATTACAGAATTGTACAGTACATCTTGTGCACTCAGCACACAATTAATATCTAGTGGCAGTGCAGCAGCTATTTGGCCACAGTGAGGGCATATTAATCAAGCTTTCACCTTGAGTCTGGCCTTCCAGGATGGCTGGCTGCTGAGGATCCTATTGTCTTCTTACCGTCACTGATAGTAATGTGTTGGAAATCTTTATACAGTTGCACGATCCCATTATGGATGCGCCTATTCATCTGTGCAATCAAATTAGTTGATGTGCTTTACCCTGATTGCTGCAGAGGTGTATTTGTTGGCTGATAGAACAGTTTGACTGATGAAAATGAACTCCAAAGGATGTGTAGAGCATCTTAGAATGATAGATAGATTTGATGGTACTCTCTGGAGGCCTTTTAAATAGCCTGTGGTCAATGCTGCTGCTGCAGGGAAGCTCGTGTTGCTGGTGTTTGCTCAGCAGGGTCCTGACCCTTCCCAAACTGTCTGATCAAACAACACTTCTCCCATAACGTCACCTTGCCACAACCTGTCCAGACAGAACAAACCAACATGTCATTTCAGTTTTCCATTCTTAAAATGCAATTTCAGCAACACTGAGTTCTTTTTGTGGGTTTCAAGTTCCCCGAGAGCTATCTGTTTCTCTGTTGCTGACAGTGTTTTCATTGTTTTTTTTCCTGTCTGGCTGTTATCTGATCTGAGCACTCGGTTTATGTGTCTGTGTTTAAGCAACAGATACAGTTGTTGTTGCATGGGTATGTAGGCTATGATTTTCTCTCCATACTCGATTATCTCCCAGTTTGTGCTATACTTTGGCAAGGGTGGTCTCATCGTAATTCTTCCTTCGTCGTCCTCTGCTCATTTGCTACCTGTGTAATCAGGCAGAAGATGTGAGAGGACAGGCCCGTGGACGACTTCCAAACATCACAGGCATCTGTCATATTGACACCTCTGCTGTGAGAATCTGTCAGACTGCTGTCGACTGACCTTGCTGCACATACGCAGTTGTACACTAACTGCTTTCACCCTGGCCCTGTCCTCATGCCAAATCCACTCTTGAACATACTCGCGCATGTTAAATGGGATGGGGTTTATGTTTTGCAGTCGGATACACAGTCATAAAGATGGAGAAACTAGACTCGCAAGTAAGTGTAACATGATCCAAGCACCCAAACATGACCGACTCAAGACAATCGGGAAGAATAAAAAAACAAGAATTACTCAAAAGGCCTTTTTGCTCTTCTCACCTGACATGACCTCATTCAAACAAGGTTATCATCCTGTGAGCCCTAAGCTCAGGGTTCGAAATACAGGGGAGCTACAGGGAGCTCAGATTAGCTGAAAGACACAATTTCCTCTGAAATCCTCATTTGAAAAATTAAGGGGAGTTCTTTTTTATTGTTTCTCAGCAGAAAGTAATATAAAACAACCTTGCAATAGTGACTCATTTTTCGGTCATTTTGTTGTCCCAGGCTAAATAGTCTGTGTATGAATTGTAACTAGTTGATAGCAGTAATGTCATTTGCACACTGACTAACACGACTAAAATTCCAACATTGATTAGTTTGTTTCGCAAGGGAACCACATGATCGACATTCTCATAAAAATTTGTGCCCGCTTGTTGTCTCTAAGCCTGATGATTTTCAGGAATTTTATCGACTGCCTCCATTTTACTTCCACTGTTAGTAGCCACAGCGGTTAAATGGCTGTACTGGCTCGGGCCCAGCGAGTACTGGCACCGGAGCAAGTGACCAATACTCACTGATGACCACACACACATCCACACAGCATGGTGCCCCGGCATGCAATGTGTTTGACCACTGGATTCCACCAGCCTCTAGCAACCAGCGGTGAACATTACACACTGACACATCTCACATCCGGCACCGGTCTGCACACAATCAAAACACCATGATCTAATTGACATTATGATTGACGGCTGATGGCCCACTCCGTTTATCTCTGCTCGAACTTTCCTACGACTCTGCTGCTGCTGGGGGCGCTGTGACATTGATCCAGCGGAGCAGTCAGAATGAATCTGCACATGCTAGATAGATAAAACGTGCGAGCAGCACTGCAGGCTCCGATTTGTTTTGCTCTCGAGTGCCTATGATACCACAATGAAGTAATAGCAGGCTCGAGAGTGTTTGGCGGGCCCCCTGGCTGAGCCCCATCCCCCTACTTCTGGCACGTGGAGAGGCTGAATTATAGACAGCAAACGCACAAACTATTCACTCAGCCCTCCTACTTGCATCAACACTGTTAATTATACTGCTGCCATACTGCTCTCGCATCCCTTCTATTTTAATCCTCAACTGATGGAAACTGCTGCATCCCAACACACACACACATCCACACTTGAGCACACACAGAGACGGGTGCCAGCCCCATGCTGAGCTCGGAGTATTTGTTTTGTAACACATAGGTTTGCTGCTGTTCAGGTATTACGAAAGGCTTATTTACCTTTTGTCTGGCGATTAGAGGAAACAGAGTGCCCCTATAAACACCTCACGCTGCCCTGTTTAACTAGGCCCACTGCTGGGAAATGCTCCCAATGCACCGGGGTTAATCTAAGTTGCCTGGTTGCTCAGTTCAGGAAAGCAAAATTTTGTCAAACACAAATAATGGCTGCTTTTTTTACTACACTATAACAAGTGGAAATATTCCAGTAAAAAAGCAATAAACCCACAGTTATTAAATTTAAACGCATGACTGCCAATTCAGGAGTCACTTTACAGCCTCTTTTCGGAGCCGTCAGTCGAAAACAGTAGGTGAAAGACACTTTCCAAGACTTAGGGGTTAGTTTTGAAAGCCGAAGCTTTTCTCTCTCTCAGATGTCACGGCGAAACATTCCCACATAAATCACAAATCTGTGTCACCTGGAGGAAATGGTGCAGGAGCGTGCTGGGAAAAGCTGCGCTGTTTGGCAGTGTGCCTGTGTGGAAATTGTTGTCAGTGTGGGGCAGGATTTAGGTGGAATTGTCATATTAAATTTCTCAAGATGTTTGTTGAAGCTCCTGTGTTTGTTATGCCAGCTGATATGAAAGTCTGTTTGCCTTTTTAGGGAACCTTAGCAGACTGTTTTTCTGGATGTGTCTATCAAGGACACTGATTTTTCAGCGGTGAGCAAAAAAATAGGAAGACAAATTCAGACAATAGATTACTATTATTTGCTTTATTTAAACTCGAAGATCATGTCCACAGTTTGGATTGTGCAGAGTAGCAATAGCCCAAATGTCAATGATTATAATGCGAGAGTGCTCATCAAGCACCTGCATGTGAGAGTCTTGTTGAAGTGGCAGTTGACTGGTTGGACTTTGGGCTTTATCACCAGCTTTTGGCACAATGCGAACAACTATCTTTATGATGCTTCACCATTGTAGTGCCACTTACCGCACAATACCCATATTCATTGCTGACCAGTGAACCTGCTAATAAGTAGTGTGTTTAACCCATTTATGCTGCTGCAACAGGAAAATTCCAGATCACAAGACAAGTCTTTAAATTTCAACACACGCACCACTACCACTGCTGCTACTACACACTACTACTAAACTAAGTTACTGATAAACTCTAGAAACTGTTGTCACCTTTCAGTTTATTAAATGTTGGTATGTTAAAGTTTACAATCAGAGATAAGATATGACAGATTTTCCTCATCTTTATTCACCTTATAAAAGGTTAAGAAGAACAAAGGTTTAGATCACGGCCCGCCAGATGTTTCTAGTGAAGTAATCTGAGCACGTTGTACAGGAGGTTGGTCAGTTCAGGGGACTTGGGATTGTTGCTCGGAGAGGCAAATGGAAAAACATTTTCTTTTTTAAACTTTAAGAGATTGTTCATGCTAGAACAAGCCATTAAAAACAAGAACGAAAATGGTTTAGATCAGACTTAGAAAATGGATCACTAGAGGGGTTTTTCTGCCTCTTAGGGCTTCCATATCGTACCATTTTTGCATCTTAACTCAACAGGTGTTTTTGGCCTGTGGTCCACCATTAAGGTACAGGGAAAAATTTCGGGCATCCCCATTTAAGAAAGTAAGGAATCACAGGCCGTATTGACTGTTAGGTGTGTTAAGGTAACAAGAACATGACCCCCCACTGGCTTCCCACTTGTGAAAACTGCTTGCTGGGTTCAGTTTTGGCACCCAACCAAGCTGGAGACACCACTGCAGAGAGTAAAACCGACTTTATGCATGGTGGTGATTGAAAGTTTTTATTAACATTTAATTTGAGCTTGACCACCTTTTGTTATCGTCAGTCCTGATTGGACTCTACACAGATGGTATAACTTTCATCTCAAACGTGAATTCCAAGAAAAGTAATGTTTGAGGCAGGTATTGCAAAAATAGCTCCTACACGCGCTCGCATGGGAAAGAAAAGTTCTGTCTTTGATGTTTGCAGAAACATGGAACAGTTTGGTCTGGCTCATTCAAAAATAGCTATTGTCCCACGAGCTCCGAGAGTTTATTCTAATGAGCCAAATCGACTGGTTTGGGTTGTAGTTTCTGTTGAGTCTGGTGCTTTATTCTCAGAGCTTTGCGTTGTATGTGCGAGAGCCTTTGTCTCTGCGTGTACCCGTCCATGTGCATCAGGAGTTCTCTAATGGAGTCCTAAGGTTGGAGGCCGTCAGAGAGGGCAGGGAGAGGGAAAGTGCTGCCTAGAGCAGACCTCCACTTTTAAACCTCTGCTCCCAAATGCTGCAGTTCAGCAGCCAGGCAGCCTCCTCATTAGAATTTTTTACATTCCTCTTTCAGAAGCAGCACACTGCTTCCTCTCCATTGCTCTTTACAACGCAAAAGCTGACAAATTTAAAATCTGAGCCGTCCCAATAAAGACAAGTCATCTATAACCTGAGGTCTAATATGAGGCTCCAAACCAACTCTGGCTCAGACTCAGTTTAATCAATTTATGGAGCATAAAGCTATAAAAAGTCTGCACAGGTGTGGTTTTAGCTACTTTAAATCAATTGAATACAAGCCTGTTTAAGAATGTGGACTTCCTTCATCCTTCTTCTTGACGGGGGCAGCTTATAGATTAGAGTATAAGATGTAGTAACCCTTCTCTACTCTGGACAAGCAGACCACCTAAGCTGTTAGCAGCGCAATTAGTTTTTTTTTTCTTTTCTTTTTTTTAAGAGGTAAATGGTCCTCACAGAGTTCGACAAAGGCTTCTATTGTCAAACTCCCGGCCAAGCCAGATAATGACATTGGAAATAGCGATAGGATTACCACTGCTAACTATAAACTATGTCAAGTGTTTCAAGTGTCTATTTATCCTGCTGTCTCTCCCACGTAAGATGTGAAACCCTAGTGGTGGAGCACTTTGTGGATAAGAAGAGAGGAAGGATCGAGGACACCCTGCTGGAGATAATGGCAATGAATATATTCTGGCGCTCCTCCAGAACTGTCTTCTTGTGTAAGGCTGTGAGTGAAATTCACTTTGCCAGTGGTTGGCTATGCCCATTACTCACTGAACTGTGCTGCAGTGATAGCGAGGGGGCCCAGAGTTAGGGCAGAGCAGCAGCACATCACAGAACAATGGCGGTGATGAGCGTTGATACACCGCCACTGTGTTTTTTTGAAGCGCTCCAACCACACGTGGTGTTTGCATTGCGCGTGTGGTCGGTTGAACAATTCGTCAGCTCAGTTCTCATGTTATCGCGGTGTCCCACTTCGTCCGGAGCTGGTATTTCATACATCAAAGCTCTCCGTGGAAGTCAAAGACGAGGCTGCAGTTGTAAAGTCATGGCAGACATTAAAGTGTTCTATAACAGACACTCAGGCAGTCAGTGTTGCACTCCTCTGGAAAAAGTTTGCCTGAACATGCCCTACTTCTCTTCCTCCCCTCACACAGACGTTCATCACTTCCTCTACTGAAATTGGTGGAATTCCAGGATCTCAGCTCGCGGTTGGGTGACGCTAGTATCGTTTGTCTGCCAGCAGGCCTGCCTGTTTTTCTCTGGAGGTGTCAGGTTCTCAGGTTTGCTCAATCAGACAGGCAGGTTTGTGCCTGGTTCGCAGCCAGATGCACGTACAGGAGGAGGGAGCAGACATTAAAAAAAAAGAGCAAAACAGATGGAGACGGGGTAGTGGTAGAGATGCTTTGTTACTTCCTGTGCATCTGCTGTGCCTATATAGGCAGCCGTGGCTAGCCTACACCTCAGTTTACCCCTCACTCCTCAAAACGATAGTGAACAACTCAGGAAAGCTGATGAGTTTGAGGTTAAACCGCAGTGTTAAGTTGTTGCTTCTATTGTCAGTGTTACAAAAGAAAGGGTTTCCCAATGTTACTTCCCCAAATCTATGTTTTGTGACACAGATATGTGTTGCAACAAGTCCATCGATTACATAACAGTCAAATGATCTTGATATGATCAACACAGATCATTTTCTGCTTTTTGTTATAAGCCTATTGCTCTCTAGGTGATCCATTCTTCTGCTTTCCTATCCTCATGTATCCTTCTAGTTCTTTGAAGCTTCTGTTTCCCTTGTTTCCAACTTTTGATTCAGTGTTTTGCTTCATCTCTGCCTCTCCAGTTCCCCTTGCATCTAATTAATTTGGCTTTTCCTGGCAGGCCTCATGTACACAGCCATAGTGAGGTTCCCGTGCCAGGCAGTTTTCAAAGACTTCACTATGTTGGAATGGGGCCCCAGTCCTGCCCAAGCCAGGACAGAGGGACCTTTGTGCCTGCTGCCCAACAGCCCAGTCAGCCCGTAGAGCGGGGAAAGATTAGGACACAGGGAGAGCCACTGGGCTAAATGGTAGGGTGCCTGTTTGAAAGCCAGTGGTGTCAGCCAAACAGCCCCTTAGCCCCATTGAAGCACGCAGTAATTACAAGCTTGTAGGGCAATCCTTCAGCTCCTTTGTCCCAGCTTTGGAGACACTTGCCCAGTCTACTGGGAAACTTCATTCGCCCTGTGTTTGGAAACCCAGGACGAAGAGTCTTTCAACTCCAGCATGCTGTCCTTTCTTTCTGGGACATCAGCTAGCCAAGCTAGCTCAGCAACAGTGCCTCCCCTCCAGGAGGCCCTGGCTTTGAGGATGTCTAGCACTCCATGCTGAGTCTTGATGATGACTAAGGACTTGTTCTTTTAGTCGCTCTGATTTTCATGAGTCAGGTCTGAAAGACTCAGACCCTAGGTTCATGCCTGTGATTCATAACACGACAGGTTTTATGTGTTCTTCTGACTGACTGCTGTCTGTCGTCCACCTGTAATTCCATGTAGTAGCTTCCATAGGGTGTGTGGGCCCCGCTGTCTGAGTCACCTGTAACACTTGCAGACTGAGTCGTCACAGGGGCATATTACTCTATCAGAGCGCAGCGTTCTGTGTCGAGACTTGTGCCTACAACCAGCACAACAAATTGTAACACCTCAGAAGTGTGGCACAACATCACCACCGCTTCGTCTGCATCTGTACCACTGCGTCGCTCATCTCTCGACGGGCCTGAGCGACCAGCTGGGAGGTCAGAGTACCAATTACAGAAAGTTAACCTCATTTAGTCAACAGGCTGAAGCTGTCCGGACATGTCACATAGACTTGTGAAAAAATGGTTCTGTTTAATTCTGCAGGCAATGGATAGGGGATGACAGGATTGGTTGGAAGTTGTTATGTTGTGGGTCTTTTTTTTTTTCTTAGTCTTCCTCTGTCACACAAACGTTCACAAGACACACTCTCTCAGTCTCTTTGCCACACTCTTTAGTTTGATCAGAAAAAGACTGAGGCCTGTTTTCTGGGACGTGTGTGTTCGTGTGTGTGTGCTGCTTCTATTCTTCTGTCCGTCCCTGTGGACACTCAGCAGCATGAGGGAACGAGGCTCAACACTCTGGGACAGGACCTGCAGTTTAACTTACACTCCCTGACTATTTTCACTCTCATTCATGTCAGAGACTTGAGGGTGTTAGTAGGACATGAATGAGTTTTTTTTAATTACTTAATGAGTTTGTATTAATCTGCTCAAGACACTTAACTCCCATCCCCCAAAGAATGGGTGTCTGCATATTGGAAGAGTATATAGTTGGGAACCTTTGTTATGTGACAGATGAAAGATCACAGTGGCGATACTTGCATTCATGTTTTTTTAAATTTCCTTTGGTTCAAGATTACATATCATGTAACCATGAAGCTGTCATATCCTGGGTTTGAATCTTTAAATTGCCCTGTCCATTTTATCCTTTGATGGTATTATGCAAATAATCTTGCTCTTATCAGCTTATTATCAGAGTGTTGTTAGGACATTGAACTCCATATGAAACTCTCAATAATGAATTTCTTGTCTGAGGACCTTGTTCACTACTGCTTTCAGATGGCAAACTGTTCAAACAAGTTTGTAATAAGTTATCCAGTATGTGCTGATGTAATTTTTTTTCTTTTTTAAAGACCTTAATGAATGCCTAAGGTTGTGGCTCCCCCCTGTTGAGATCTGCTGGTTGCGGTTAACTTCACCTGTGTGTATATATATTGATTCTAAAATTGCAAGAACTACGACTCACAGACCCATCTGGGCCGCCCCAATAATATCAAGCATGCTTGATATTTATAATCTAAAATATAGTTACATACATTGGTATTTTCCAAGCCGGACCACAACAACCACTGAGAGAGACAACCCGTAGCAACTGACTGTGCTACCAAGCAACTCTAGCCCTTGAGGCTAACCTTAGCTAGCATACTATTGTTGACAGAAACTTAAATTCTGACCTCCAGTTCTTGCAGAAGAATAGAAACCTACGTGGTACCACATCAAGTTGTTGCACAACACTAATTTCCGTTTTGTTTAAGTCTGCTTCCCCGTGAGATCACAGGAGGTGCTGCATTGCTCCCTCTGATACGAATACCTTATATGTAGTTTGTGATGTCTTGTAGTGTTTGTATGTTTAAGATTAGAGAGAAGAAAATCTGTGGAGTTGAAGAAGAGCGTCTTGCTTGAAATGTCTGTGTGGCAATATTACAAAGTCCAATTTCTTTTTTATTCCAAACTGTAAAAAATCCTGCCACCACTATGGATCATCAAGTGTTTGAGGAATTATTGCAAAAAAAATGTGTTTATGTAAGTGTATATAAAGAATATCTGCAGACATATCGATCTGAATTATTTACTCCTTAGTATCCATATTGGCATCTGCCCAAAAATCCAGTATCGGCTGAGCTCTACACCAAATTACAGTTCAACACATTGTTGGACTACAAACAGTAAGATATTGTAGTAAGACTAAGAGGCATAATTTTATGCCTTATGGCTGTTAGTCCAACTTCAAGATCTAACACTACTTGCTTTTGCTTGATATTTGACTAACAGATGGAGTCTCTGCTGCATAAAATGCACAGGTTTGAAATTTGTTGTGAGAAAACAATCTTCTATGTTTTGAAGAAAAGCTGACTCCGGATGCTTTGCCTCAGGCAAACTGAATCATCTCCAGAGCTTTGAGATTTTACACACATTTGCACTCTTTCTGACTTGTGTATTGATGTTGATATTATCAAACAGACTGCATTGTCTTGGGAACATTTGACCCATGTCTCAGCAGACTGTGCCACTGTGGTAATGTTGATCACATGGTATTATTATTATTATTATTATTATTATGCACTTCTTTTTAATTCTGTGACTGGGAAAAGATACACGTCTTTGATTACTTTTTTTGTTTAAAGCAAAGGCGAATAAATTTCCTCTCAGTTAGTGTAAACTTGGGCCTGATGTTGGGATGTAGTGTGAACGCGCCTGTGCTGTAGGCCTGTCACAGTGCACTGATTGCTAGCAGCTAATGTGATCACAGTCACAGCCAGGCAGGGCTGGCTGAGAGCGGAGCCTTAATCTCCCCCAGTGTCTCACTGCCAAATTGGCCTGATTTGTCAGGCAGAGGATCATCACTCACTTCTTCTCAGATGACTTTCAAAGGGCCCCTTTGCTTTTTGATGTGCAGCTTGGAATATTTGATTGAGAAAACTGCAACTCATTATTGCAACTGACAAATGTTGGCTACCAAAGGCAAGGAAGGATAGTCGTACAATCAAGAGTCAGGGACACAGGGAGGTTTAGAGGTACAGATGTAGATCCAGAGTCCTGAACAGGTTTATCAAATTGCAAACTTTAGATAAACTCACTGATCAGAGCAAGGCATCATTTTGTTCAGACTTTTAAGGAAAAAAAGTCATTTCTGAATTTGCCTGAGCTTTCATGTTTCCCCCTCGACGCTTATTCTGAAATTGGTTTAAAAATTAGGCCCACTTCTTTATCTAAAATTGAACATGTCAGTGACTTTACACTTGCTCGTAAAAGGCCGTCAGAGGGGGGGGGGGGACAACATCCATACTCTGTTCTGAGAGGAAGTGTTTGCATATTTGTTAAGATGGCTCTGACACATTTATTGTCATAGGAAAAGTTACAAGAAAAGAGCTGAGATGTGGTGTGAATAAGTACTAAACATGAAGAATTTTCAGAGCAGTGAAAAAGATATAGAGATATAGATACTTTTGTTTTTTGCCTCAGAAGTGAGATTGTAATTACCACTGTGCTCTCTACCATGTCAATGAGAGTGTAACAGGGCACTAATTTACGACCTGTTTTCCAGCTTGCTTTCTCTCATTTCCAGTCTTATATAAGTTGTTTGAGTCAGGAAACTGATGTGTTTTTGATTATCTGCTCTTACTCTGTGTACTAACTGATATTTTCCTTTGTTTTCAGGATTATATATATAAAAAACATGCCAAGTTGCAAAGTGGACACATTTGAGGAGACAGCATACAGACTTGAATGCTGAAAAGGTGGGGTTGCCCCTTCCCTTATTCTGCCTCTTCACTTTTTGATCCAGACAATCAACCTGCACATGAAGTCAGGGAGCCACATCCCATCCCAGAGGCAGCCATGTTCCCTTGCTAAGTGCCTTTAGCCTTTGGCACTGGTTTCATGACCAGCCTGAAGCGCCCACCCATGGAGCGCACTGTTGGGGGTACCATCCCCGCCACTGATGAATTTTACACCCGCCACCTCCGTATGGCCAATGGAGGGGCTGTGCCAACCCGCACAGACAATGTCCATGCCACTGTGAGCACAGGAGTGCCTAAAATGGGTGTACGGGCTCGTGTGGCAGACTGGCCACCAAGAAAAGACATTACAGGGGTTATGTGGCACTCAGAGCCTGAGAACTCTAGTGTGTCCTCTGCTGGAAAAAGTCACATTAAGTTAGGCTCTATAATGAGCCCTCAGGACTCGTCAATGCTGCGTAACATCCACAATACTTTGAAGAATCGAACCCAGGCCACAGCGAACAACTACAGCCCGGATACCCGTTACCTTGCCCCAGGAGACTACCGAGGTCCTGCACGTAGAAACCCACGACAGAGACGCATCCGTCAGCGCAGCAACAGTGACATGACTATCAGTGAAATGGAAGGCAGCGGAGACAGTGGAGAGGACTGGGGTCCAACATCGGGAGCCAAATGGTCCCCTCTTCATCGTGAATATGGTAGCACCTCCTCGATAGATCAGCATGGAGCATCTGGAGAGAGCTTCTTTGAAATGCTTAAGGGCTATCAAGGGGGCAAAGTTGATCAGCGCAGCCCTGCTCCAGAGAAACTTGAGGACATGCTGAATGTTGGGTCCAAGCAGGGCAGCATTGATCTTCAGGATGATGGCATAGACAGCCAGCCCCATAAAGCCAAGGATAAGCCCCCAAAGAGAAGAACTAAATCCGAGACGGGGGGTGAGTCTATATTCCGTAAACTTCGGAGCGTACGGGGTGAGTCGGACTCCCCCAGAGCAGGGTCTGACGTAGAGGACAGCCGGACAGAGGACATTGGCCTCCCTTTCAAGCCCTGGGTGTGTCAGAGAGGCTTCGCCCACTATGATGTTCAGAGCACGCTGTTTGACCTCAACGAAGTTACTCAGTTGCGGCAGATGGCAGGCAAGAGGAAAAACACCACCACTGGGGCATCTGCTGCTGCCGTAGCCTCGGCTACCTCTACCCTCTCGTCCACACACAGCCTGCCTTACAGCTCCCCGAGTGGCAGCCAGGAAGAGCTCAGTAACAGGGGCAGTCCTGGTCTGGAAGCAGGGGACGAACAGAGCAATGAAATGCTGCTAAGCTGCCCCTGCTTCCGCAATGAGATCGGTGCAGATGGCAACGGGCGGCGCAGATTGGGAGCAGGCGGGGCAGGCTATCATGGACTTGTGGGTGGTGGAGCAGGTAACAGCAGCTCAGGAAGTGTGGAAGTAAGCATGTATGAAACATCTGTAAGCACGCACTGCACAAATGCTGGAGTAGCAGTGCTAGAGGGACCAAAGGAAGGCCCCAGTACACTCAGCGAAAAGGGCAAACAGTACATTGTGGAGCACGTGGACCTTGGAGCCTACTACTACAGAAAGTTCTTCTATCTTAGAGGTAAGATACATTTACCTGTTTTCATTACATGTACTCATTAGCATATGCATGTGAGTTTTTTTTCACAGCAAGACATTATGCCCATTTCTCTGGCACTTCCTCCTCCTCAGACCACTGGAACTACTTTGGGATAGACGAGGCGCTGGGTCCAGTAGCAGTGAGCTTGCGCCGGGAGAAGCTGGAGGAGGACAAGGACCACGGCCAGCAGTATAACTACCGCCTCATCTTCAGAACCAGCGAGGTCAGTCAAAGTGTCCTATCCTTCCTACACCCCAACCTCAACCTCCGCACCAGATCACATAAATCCTTCCTGCTGTGGAGGAAATCTGCTCACAGCATTTAACGCTGCAGTCAGTTGTTATTTTTGCACTCATAAATTTGAGATTTTGATTCTGGTGAGAAGAGACACAACCTCAAGGCTGAGAAATGAAGCCAATGCCTTGAACGCCTTGAGGGAATTTCTTTAAATTTGGTGCGAATGTCCACTATGACTCAAGTATGAAATGATTATAAGTTAGTTGGCAGATTCAAGGTCACTGTGACTTCACAAACACATTTTTGGCCATAACCCAAGATTTTTTACAATAATTACCATACAGTTTTACACAAATGTCTAATAGGATAAGATTGTGTTAAGTTATGGCATTTTATATCCAAAAGGTTAGAGGTTAAATGCATTGTGACATCATAATATTTTGCTTAAGTAAGTGTTCTGCCCATTATTCAATGCCATAGCTCAGGCACAGTAACTTGACTGGCCTCCAGGCATACTACCGCAAGGCGGTAATCCTAGCTATGTAACTCACTTGTTTAAATTATATTAAGGCTTAAAGTTATGCATATGCCACTTTGAGTGACAGCTAGCTGCTAGCTGTCTAGCTAGCTGTCAGCAACCAGGCTTCATTCAGTCTACCTCAGCTGACAATGCCCATTTTTGGATCAGCTGGGAGTTAGCACTGCCAAGATGGTGAAGGCTGGAGTAAACACACTGTGCTTCACAATGGCTTTTCAGAAACCTCTAGGTGATGTCACAGAGACTATATCCATGCTTTATACAGTCTGTGCAAAGACATTCATTTTTGTTATAATTTTGTTGTCGTCTTTGTGTTATTAGACAGACACGCTTGCTTGGATCTTATGTCCTGTTTATGCGTATATAAAGTCTTTTATAGTTCAATAACTACTATTTCTGCAAGTACCAGGAAGACCAGCTCGAGGTAAAACAAGTCTCAGCCCTTGTTTCTTATTATGCAACAAGACCTCGGGCTATTCAGCTGTCTCCCAATATCAGCAATGTGTGAAGAAACTTTATGAAGAGCACTCATCTTACAGCCTCCAAGGCCTGTCAGTGCCCAGCAACCTCAAACCACTGTGTGGTTCTGTGTTTCAGTAAAAATAGACTGTCATATTTAGTTGCTATGTTGGCCCCTGTCGTCTGTGTTTGGTTTGGGATTTGGGGTTATGGGATTTATAATATGGACGAACATTCCCAGACAGAGGTTAAGGCACCTGCCTGAGGCTGCTTGTTGTGGACTGAAGCAGGACAGGTGCATGTGATTAAACCCCCGCACTTTAGACTGAAGTACCACAGGACCCCCGCCCCCGATCCTACCTTCCAAACATGGCGAACACAGGTCTATTGTAAACGGTCCCTGCACGGCCTCAAGCTTGTAGGAGAGAAAGTCTCGGTCCTTTCCAGCTGCTTATGATAGCCGAGCAATTGAGTTCACTCCCAGAGCCCAGCACAATGCACACTCTGTGTACACAGAATGCTTGGACCAGCCCTCCCACCTCTTCTTCCTCAGTTCGACTTTCTATTTACCCAGGGCCTTGAGTCATAATTGTCTTGTTGTCTCATGTCAGCTTTTTTAAGACTACACGAAGAGGATGGTGTTACTTTAAAACCTGCAGGGACTTGTTTCTTTTTTTTTTTCCTCATGTCTTGTCTGGCATGGTTTGCTATCAGTGTGTTCCATCTCCGAGATAGTTCAAGGATTCCTGAGATGCATTCTTTCCATTTCTCACATTCCTCTCCCTGTTTCCGTCTTTTCAGCTCACAACCCTTCGAGGTTCTATTCTGGAGGATGCAGTGCCTTCCACCTCTAAGCACGGCACCACCCGCGGTCTGCCCATCAAAGAGGTGCTGGAGTACCTCCTGCCAGAGCTGGATCTGTCCTGCCTCAGACTGGCCCTCAACACACCCAAAGTCACTGAGCAGCTGATGAAACTGGATGAACAAGGGGTAGGAGGATAAAGATTAAAAAACAAGTTATTTTACAGAATCTGCTCTGAAAAATTGCTTGCCTGAATTTTTACAGAACTGGAATTTATTGTTCTTGTAGTCTGTCCTAACGTGAACTGTTAAATATATATTGCGTTGGCTTCTTTTCTGCTCCCCAGCTGAGTTTTCAAGTGAAGGTGGGGGTGATGTACTGCCGAGCGGGTCAGAGCACCGAGGAGGAGATGTACAACAACGAGATGGCTGGTCCAGCCCTGGAAGAGTTCCTCCAGCTGTTGGGGGACACTGTTCGCCTCAAGGGCTTCACCAAGTACAGAGCCCAGCTGGACACCAAAAGTAATGCCTCCTAAACACACCTCTAGATCACACACAGAACTTGTCCTTTTAGTGACCCAGGTTTTGATGCATTTTAAAGGTCCTGTAGCATTTAAGGAGATTAATGATTAGTTTAAATATCTGAAAATGAATCACTGTGTTTTCTTAACCAGAGAATGAGCGTCTTATATCTTCCACGGAGTCCGCCATGTTGCACTGCCATGTTTCTACAGTGGCTCACAACTGACAAACCAAACATTGGCTCTAAAGATGGCCTTTTGCATTTTTCGTTTTTTTAGTGGTCACCGTAGGGGAGGGTAGGAAAACGGTATTCAGGTTTTTTTCTCCCGCTAGATGCCACTAAATCCTACACAATGGACATTTATTGTCATTGATCTGATGCCTGATCACATAGAAAGGGCTTGATTCTCAAACGCAGGTCTTGGTTAGCATTCAGGGATTCCCCTCCATCACGTTGCACTATTCTTCATAGTGCTTGTACTTTGCCCCTTGGTCTTACTCCTGGTCAAATATTTACTTTGACTGGACCCAGTATGCTCCCACCATGCTGTTCTTGTGACGCTTTCACTTTCGTTTCTTCTCATGTGTGTCCACTCACTACGAATGACTGCATACTGTATATTGCACAGCAACTGCATCAGTCTTTCAGGAATCTTTCTTGACTAAAACTAGGGCTACAAGATATGGTATAAAAAATAATCATTTCAAACATTTTGACAGATATTACAATTGCGAATTATATATTATAATACATTTCCACTTAAGAAACCTATAAAATCATGATGATGTGACATTTATTTAGGTCTGTAGCTATTAACACTAAAGTAAAAGAGTTGATTGAGCGTTGGTTTTGACAGTCATCTTATCCTATTGTTATCATATTGTTGTTTGGGTGAAATTGCATCCTGTCTTGCACAGAAAAGACAGAACACACGTGTGAGAGAGATGGATGGCAGTAATTGTACAATGAGTCTTCCCATTTTTCCTGCAGCGGATTCCACAGGCACTCACTCCCTGTACACGTCCTTCAAGGACTACGAGCTCATGTTCCATGTGTCGACTCTGCTGCCTTACACACCCAACAACAAACAACAGGTAAGGATGGGAAGCCCAGCCTTTGTGTTATACCTTTAGTCGTGTATCAGGAAATGGAAAACTCCTTTGTATGGGTGAAACAATTATAGGAATGCATCATATGACTTTTGTCCATTATCAGATTTTATTTCCATCAACCTTTCCTTCCAAAGAAACCTTTATTGTCTGCACAGTTTTGTCATTAAATAGAATTTCCCGAATTCGTGGTATGACTTTGCTTCAGATTCAAGTCCCACGCTTCTCTAATTACAATTTTGTTGTTTGCTAGTTGCTGAGGAAGAGGCACATAGGGAACGACATCGTGACCATCGTGTTCCAGGAGCCCGGCGCTCACCCCTTCACCCCCAAGGCCATCCGCTCTCACTTTCAGCATGTCTTCATCATCGTACGGGTGCACAATCCCTGCTCGGACAACACGTGCTACAGGTGGGTCGTAATGTACAACCAATTAAGCTTGGAGGCGTACAGTAAATGTGTGAAGACCTGAATGGAATCACCTCCAAATCTTTTATTCTTCCACACAAGTATACATTCTGTGTTGCAGAGTTGCAACAATTAACCCTTTTTAGTAATTTTGAAAGAAAAATTCTCTGATTCCAGCTTCTTAAATGGGAATATTTTCAGTTTTTTTCCCTCCTCCATGACCATAAACTGAATATCTTTGGTTTGTGGGTGAAACAAGACATTTAAGGACACCATCTTGGACGTGATCAACATATTTCGCCATTTTGTTTCTACATTTTATCGACCAAACAACTAATTGGTTAACAGAGAAAATTCATCAACAGATTAATCAACGAGATGTAGAGCTGCAGCACTACTGTGTGGTTTTGTGTTTGTCTACTAGAGGAAGGAAGAAGGAAAAAGCAGTGATGGTGTATGTCTGCTGAACAAAACCTCTTCCTGGATAAGTACAGGTTTAGAAAAATCTGACATCCTACCAAAAGCCTTGGAAAGGTTTCCAGTTTAATGTCTCAGAGAATTGAGAGGTTGAGGTTAGCCCACCAGCTATGAATATATATGACCGTATCTAGACACTAAGGACACTCATTACAATTTGAAGTAGGCCAGACTGACCAAAACCCAGTAGCGATGTTGAATAGAAATCTGGTTGTAACTTTCCGTCTGAGTGCAGAACTGGGCCCTTTTTACAGGACCCTTAAAAGCTCCAGTGCTACCAGCAGTGTTGTTGTTTTCAGCTACAGTAGCATTAAGACAAAAGCATTGACTGGAAGGCATGGGTCAAACATAAAAGCCTGTTGTGTGACCGCCCCCCTCTTCGTTCATGTCTTCTGCGTGTCTGCGTGAGTATAAATTTGTCTGATTATAGTCAAATCGAGTAGATTAGTGCTGCAGTAGCTGTCGAACCGATGGGAGACCTCCTCCTTCTCCGCTCTGCCTCGTGATGATCAGACTGCAACTCTGTGCCACTGTTCACACTTATGCATCGCTACCCCACTGCGCACACTCTCCGTGCTCTGCATACACAGATATTATACACACATAGTTGCTCCCTGTCACTCCCGTTTCTCCTTTTTACCTCTCTTTCTCATGCTCACTTGCACACAGTTACACACACATGCGCGCACTTTTTCCCCATGCGCACTATTTCACTCAAAGGCTCACTCTTCACACACTCATATAATACAAGCCTCTCCCCCCCTTTTCTCCTCTTCCTCCTCCTCCTCTTCTCCCTGCCTGCCACTTTGCCTTTGGGCAGCGTGAGCCGGAATGGTCTGAAGGAGTTAGCGCCATGCACATGAAGTGCTCTCTTCACCCGGACATGCATGTGAGCAGGGAGGGATTGTTGAGAGCTCCCTCAGAGCTCACACAGTCCATCTCAGGATCGGACGGGTCAGGGCAGCCTTCTGTCTCTCAGCTCAGACCCGCGTCAAATTTGGGCTAATTTATTTCTAGCCTAATTTTTTCAGCTCTCTGGCAAGTTTTTTTTCTGTCCAGCCACTCCATCCTCATTGACTTGTGGACACCTTCATTCAGCTTGCTTTTTGCCTGAAGGAGGCATTTTTTCTAGTTTATACTCTGGGAAAAGACAGAGTGAAATGCTTGTTCTCCTGGTTTGCCTTATGGATGAAATGGAGAGGCGCGGGACACCGAATCCTTGAGGACAATCTAGCTACCCCACCCAAAGACATACACACTCCCAACCTTTGGCTGCTACTCATACTCTGTGGATCGAGGCACCATATGCTAAGACTTCCCTCCTGACTGCTGGTCACAAGTCCTTTCATGGATGCTTTTCCCTGATGGTTTGGGAAAAAATCTGGGTCCTGACAAGAGGGCACAGGCTACACGGATTTGCTACACCATACTGAGTGTTGGATTGTGGCTACAGAACAGAATCGAGTTCTCATCGGCTGGGAAATCTTCTTCTTGCGTCAAAGATTCAGGGTTCTGTGCAGTAATGCTGTGAAGAGCATGCTTGCTTTTTGGTGAAACCAGGAGGTGAGTTAAAGGTGTTTGAGTTGGTGTGTTGGTTTCATTAAAAAAACACAGTGTAGTTGAGGCAGTGACTTGACTTTGCCACCTCTTTCATACCATGAGCTCTGCGGATTTCAGCAGATCACTAACCGCATGTTTGCAAACATAAACACACATCGCAGTCACACAGATTCTCACACACATGCGCATAGGCCTGTGACAATAATTATCGACTTACGGCACTTATCTTACCGAACGTATCTGATACTATCCACTTATGGATAAATGTACATGACCTTGATCATTTTTGCTCATCTTGATATTGCCTGTTGTGTTTACATGTGTGTTTGTTTACATGATAATTTTAGTATACATGATGCCAGATTGACTAGCAGTGTTTCCCTACTGTTATTAGAGTGCAGCACTTAGCATTTTTACACATTTTATTGATTGTTTTGGTAAAGTTGTTGTACTTTAGAACATTTTTTATCCTTTGTTATATTCCAATTCCAGTGTCTGAATATTATGAATTAAAAGTTCATCGCCCTTTAAAGGGTGTACTTGCATTATTATGCTCTTATGTTATTATATCAGTGGCATACAATGACAATAATATTGTTCAGACCGTTCCCAGTCATTTCTGGGATGATAAATTGCTCGTCATGACAGGCCTGTGTATACTGGCTTAAAAAAGATTACCGTTTTGTTTTGATCTTTCTCATCACATCATATGACTCTTACAAAAATACTATGTCAATAGTGGAGTGTCTTTACTCCTCTAATCTCTGTTAATAAAGAGCATGTTGTGATTTGTCGAGTCATCCCGTTATTAATAGCCTGTTGTTGCCTGCTGCTGAGATTTGGATAATACTCAGGTCATATCGAGCCAGACCAGAGCATTAGAGGAGTAAGTGGCCCGGGGCCAGCGGGGTGCTAATCTGTGGCTTTCAACCGCTGCCTCAAAGTCACACGGGGCCAGCAAAGCAGATTGCATAACTAGACCTTTGTTTAGGAAGCATAGGCCATTTGTGCTCGCTAGCTCTAGCTGCTCTAGCCGCTCTAGCACTGCTTCTTCCATACCATGATGTAGCTGAGAGTGGCAGGGTGTCAGCAGCACTGGGAGCTGGCCTGTCAGCTGTGATTGGATGTATGGTATTTATACGCCGCGTTTAGTCAGGCATGGTTTGCAACATTTCTGCTACAGGCAATGGCTGCGTTATCTGTTAAATGAGCTGGATAGACACTTGTCAGGACTGTCACATCAGCTTTTCCAGTTTTCTCATGAGCTTTTAGTGTACATGCAACTGACTGTATACATATATGTACTTACAGCCTCTATACAACCTCACTCTACAGAAGAAATGACACAGCCAAAGTGGGTATAAACGTGCTGCCAGCTGAATTGAGAAACAGAGCTATTCCTCCCATATGGTAAATTAATCCCAGTGTGTTGGAAAGCACACTTTGCTGAATTAGTTCTACACTGAGCCCATTTTATCATGAACAGGTATGAGACAACATTACCTGCACCTGTTCACTAATTTATAGTAACTCAAGGACAGCCATTGTTTGCAGATGGAATAGGAGCAGCAGAGGGTAACAGGAGGAGAGCCTTGCCCGGAGGAATTCTAACGCCCTCCTTTATCCTCACAAGTGAAACAGGTCAAAGGCAACAATGCCTTAGAGGAAACTATGTAAAGATGTCTCCACTATGTTTTTTCTTGACAAGCCCATGTGCTGTTTGTCCTTGCAGTGCAGTGTTATTTTCCCGGTTACAGGACCATCAGGGAATGGAGTTAGGTTAGCTTTTAGTGCTTTTATCCTGTGGCATGGTTCAGTTCTGTGTAACATCTTGTTGTGTTTCATGCTGTTTATATTTTATGTTTTTGATGTACAGTATTTGTCTTCACATATACACAAACACATCCTGTTGAAATTGTCTTATTTGTTTTGCTGTATAGTTTTGCAACCATTGCAACCACATTGTAAAATCGGTTTTGCTCTGTGTACAGAAATAGATAGCGTCATTAGATAGAGAGGTATTAATATAACTTCCTGTTCATTACCGAGGTTGTAGTTTCATTATATTGAGAGCCAGCTTATTTACATACACGAGAAGGGCAGAGTAATAGGAACACCTTTCAGTATAATGCACTCTAAAACAACACCACCCTCCACAACCTCAACAAGAAACATAAGGAGAAATTATCACCTTTTTTTTACAGTGTCAGCAAGAACTGAAAAATTCTAAGCTTTGTGGAAGTACAATTTGTGGCAAAGCTGTTGTACAAGACTGTACAAGTGGCTGCTGAGTGTACAATGTTTGTTAACACACTACAGCAGCGACCTCAAACCCTCCTCTCCTCTTCTTCTGTCTGCAGTGTGGCCGTCACCCGTTCCCAGGACGTTCCCTCCTTCGGCCCACCAATCCCCAAGGGCGTGACCTTCCCCAAGTCCACCGTCTTCAGGGACTTCCTGTTGAGCAAAGTCATCAACGCCGAGAACGCAGCCCACAAGTCGGATAAGTTTGGCGCCATGGCAACACGCACGCGGCAGGAGTATCTGCGGGACTTGGCAGAGCGTCACGTGACCAGTACTCCGGTGGAGCCCACGGGGAAGTTCCCCTTCATCTCTCTGGCGCACAAACGGCGGGAGAAGGTGCGTCCGTACAGCGGGGCGGAGCTTCGGAGCCTGGGGGCCGTGACCTGGCAGGTTCATGCTGAAGACCAGGTCGCCGGTGCTGAGCGCGAGTGCCTGTTGGCCCTTTCTAATGACTTCATCATCCTGTTGGATCAGGAGGCCAAAGCGGTGGTGTTTAACTGTGCCACACGTGATGTGATTGGGTGGTCGACGGGGAGCCCCGCCTCCATGAAGATCTACTATGAGCGCGGCGAGAGCGTATCACTGCGCTCCATCAATAACAACACAGAAGACTTCGGAGAGGTTGTCAAAAGACTGGAGGTCAGTGGGGCACCACTACTGTCTATGACAGTACATCTCATTAGCACACACCATCTGCTGCAGCTATCAGAGGTTCCACTGAGCCACACACCCCGTCTCTGACAGACAGCTTGTAATGAACACCACAATCCTCGCACAGCTGACTATCTGAACGCATACTTCTTTTATCATTATGTTTACATTTTTGTCTACTCATCTGGAAAGAGTATCCTGTACAGATAACGATGACTACAACAGTATAATAAACAGCCAGTGAACAGGTATGTGGGCGAAAGGTGCCTCGTGAAGTTGGTATCGGTGATGTCTGATATTTCATCTGACCACTTCCTTGACAGCAGTAGCACGAAAAACGACGTATTGTTGATGTTATTATAGCAACATAAGGGTGTAGCCTCAAATTATACAGTCACCAAAAAGCCACAGCTGTTGTGTTGACTCTATAATTATAAGTCAAGCTGAGCGTTATACATAGTAATTTGGTGATATGATATCACCACTGAGGCTTTCAGTGTGGTGTATATGTGGAGGTAAAGCACTGCCTTTTGTTTGGGCATTTGGATCAATCTTGTGACTGTAAAGTTCTAGTTGGTGGTAAACAGTAAAGATTTACTGCTGCTTGCTACCAGTTCTGGCACGTGCCCGTCTTTGTAAAGCAGGACTGTGAGGTTTTGGGTTTTTTTCCCTTTTTTTTCCATGGTCTTTGTTGCAGGCATCATCTGCTCCTTCCGTGATCTGCTCCCAGGCTGTACTAACTACTGTTTACATTTCAATTAACTCCCCACAGTTGGAGGAGGAACTAGATAGGATGTCTAATGGTAGTCAGCTATCATGGGAGTGTACAGAATAATTTAAAATAAAGTGCTTAGTATTCATAGTATGTGGTTGAAATGGGAGCCTCAGCTTGGATGGGATGAGAGCTAGTGTCGGATGCATTTTAAAGATCCCATATTCTGCGCATTTTCTGCTTCATTTCATTCAGGGTGGCTACTAGAAAATGTTTACATGCTTTAATTTAAAAAAAAAAACACGTTATTTTTCTCATACTGTCCATTGATGCAGCACCTCTCTTCACTCTGTCTGAACGCTACATTTTAGTGCCTCTCCCTTTAAAGCCTCCCTCCTGAGTCAGTCCACGCTGCTCTGATTGGTCATAAATTGTTTGCAAAAGTTTTAAACATTATGCATTTCTTTTGCTCTCTCTCATTCCGTCTGTTCTGTAGCTGTTGACCAAGGGCAGTCAGACCACAGAGATGACCCTGCGCCGTAACGCCCTGGGCCAGCTGGGCTTTCATGTCAACTTCGAGGGCATCGTTGCTGAGGTGGAGCCCTATGGGTACGCTTGGCAGGCCGGGCTCAGGCAGGGCAGCCGGCTGGTGGAGATCTGCAAGGTGTCAGTGGCCTCATTGTCTCACGAGCAGATGATCGACCTGCTCAGAACCTCGGTTACTGTCAAGGTGGTCATCATTCCACCTCATGAGGACTCCACACCACGCAGGTAGAGGGGATATTAGGGTTGGGATGTTGGGCGATTTTAAACCTCTCCTAAATAATTAATTTCTAATTGTTATACCGTTGCGATGTGGTTTGCCACTGATTAATATCAACTCACATCCACTGGTCTGGGTTTTCTGTTTTTTTAATCCACTGCCTCTACATTTACATCATTATAACTAGCACTGCTAGCACTATGATCTGCTTAATGAGGTATCTTAGGGGTGGAAAAGTAGTGATTAAAGGAGCATTTTGTCATATGCCAATTTAATAAACCCTAGTGGATATAGATGATCAATAGATATAAGAGAAACTCTAATGTACTTGTCCGTTGAGGCTGTCTTTAAACTATTCTGTCTGTGAATGCTTCATGTGCCAACAGAGGCTGCTCAGAAATCTACCACATGCCACTTGTGGATTACAAGAACCACAAGGAGGGCATGCCCTACGAGTTAAAGTTCCCCTTCAGGCCCACCAACAACAACACCAAGTGGCCGCGCACCTCATCCAGCCCGCAAACACGCGCTGCTGGCACAGGGGGAACGCTCATCAAGGCCCCGCCTTCAGACTTCGGCGACCGCAACCCTGCTGCTATTCCCAGAAGTGTGTCCAGCGATGGGCGACCCCTCAACCCCAAAAGGTCACAAAATAAATAATCTGTTATGAAACTGATTTTTAAAAAGCTGTCTGGCTGCTGTTTGTCTTTAATGACATATTTGTGTGTCGTCACAGATATTCCCCAGGAAATGACAACTACGCTCTCGCCTGCTCCATTGTGATGGGCCGCACGCTGCACAACACAAACTCCCCTTCCAGTCTTCCCTATGCAGACACCGTGAGCTCTTCCCATTGGAGGCAGAAGTCAATGCCTGATGGGTACGTTTTAGCCCTCACTATGGGGTACTTATGATAAATTGTCCCGCTGCACTACCTTTGCAACATAGTTGACCTCCCTCATCTCCCCTCCAGGTTTAATAACAACAACTGCCAGTCCCCTGGGTCGTCTGTGCGGCAGGTGGCAGGTGACGGGGTCAATGGGATCAAAGCCGGCTCCGGCACTGGCGTTGGATGGTCCCGAACTGGGGAGGGGGATGCGACCAGCAGACTGGGGGACAAAACCAGTGTGGGTAAGAGGAACGCCGAACTCTGGTCTCAGTGTTAGCCATGGAATAAAACATGATTACTACTGTTTTTTCAGCTCTCTACAGACCTCATTACCCATATTTATTTGCTTCTCACAGACACTGTGGTGTCCAAGGCAGTAATTCCTCGACTCCAGCCATCAGAGCAGGGCGGCCATGTTTCTCCGAACAAAAGCACGAAGGCGAGTCAGATTCAACAAGACTCAATATTTTATGTGATTTCTTCGCTCTTATTTCATAGCAAGCTACGATGATAATTTAATTTGATTTCTCGTCCCTGAATAGCCGGATGCTCCGTATTCATCCAGCCAGTCGAGCAGCAACACCCTCTCGAGCAACGCCTCCAGTTCCGCCCACAGCGATGAGAAGTGGTACGAGGTGGGCTCGCGTTCAGGCGTGCGGAGCGATCTCGAGCTCAACGGCTACCTTCAGGGCGCCTCCACCGACAGCGGCATCGATGCCACCTCCTTCACTGCCACACAAAGCAGCACAGCTTCTTCCACCGGTGCCTTCAGGGCCAAAGACAAAATCCCATGGCAGGATGACGCAACAGGCAGCAGCCAGAGGGCCACAGACACTCCACCTCCACCACCAGACTCTCTTGCCATTGGAGGCATTGAGATCCAAGCGAAGAGTCCATCAGCCTTTCCCCTTGTTCCTGACAGTGGCTCCTACAGCCTGAGTGATGCCGCCTCCCACTCCAGGTGTGCTGCTGTTCTGTTATAGTCAGCTGTAGGCAGCTGAGGAATTTTTTGCCCCCACATCAATGTTTCATTAAACAGACAGTGATTCATTGTAGTCCGGATATATCCTGCACCATCCCAGATGGAAAAGTCCAAAGCTCTGCGGTTTGGCATTAACAAAGGCAGAGAGGAAGAATGAAATAGCTGTGTATGTGTATGTGTGTGTGTGTGTGTGTGTGTGTGTGTGTGCGCGTGGTTTTGCATTTCTATGTATCTCGGTCTCCCGATGCCCATGATAGAAAGGAAGTGCTTGAAGTTGCTAGAAATGCAGACTGTGAGCTCAGCACTGTTTCCCCTCTCCTAAATCCCGCTTCCTTTGAATCAACCAAAGCTTTTCCTCCCTCTCTTCTTCACTCAGCCAGAAATAACTCAGCTCCACCAGACCTGTACATTGGCAGCTTTGTTTTATAGTATGCGCACGCACATGCGCGCTTGCAGCCAGACAGAAAACTTGCTGTTTGAAAATTTGAGCTTTTATGTCGTGCTACGTTATTTGAAGAAATGGAGTGCAAGGACACTGTGTCCTATTTTTTTGTCTATAAATTCATAAGTTGATCCCATCCGCAGTGATAGAAAGATAAGTAGTGATGGAACAGGTAAACTAATGCAGTTATGTTCTGTTTATGTATGCAAACAGTTCATGCAAACGCCAAAGTATTTTTTACAGTTTGAACTTGAAAAGTGGCTGTCAGGGGGAATTAAATTTGAGTAAAATTACAGATATTGACGCTCCATCAGTCATGCTAATTGAACAAAGGACAAAATAAATTAAACAACAGAAGGCCAACACACGAATACTCCACTTACACTCTACACTTTTGCAACCACTTAATCTCGGCGCTTGCATATTTAACAATTACATAAATATCAAAGTCTGTTTCACCTTCTTTAACCCGTGCATGTTTCTCGCCCCACGCTCAGTTCTGGCCACTCAGGGAGTCCGACTGGCCAGGGCTGCAGCCCCACGTCACCGCAAGACGAGGCAGCAGCTGCGGGCACCTCGGCCACGTCCCAGAACTGCCAGTCCCCGGGGAGCAAGAGTTTCTACCCTCGTCAAGGAGCGACCTCAAAGTACCTGATAGGCTGGAGGAAACCTGGGGGAACTGTCAACTCTGTGGACTTTGGCAGCACTCGCAAGTAAGATGGGAATAGTTTTCACCAAACATCTGTGAATGTTTAAAAGTGGCGCAAGTTGTGATAATGATCATTCAGCAAAGTGAAGAAATATATCCTGCTGTTGTTGGCATTGATGTTTGAGAGACTGGGAGAAGGAATGACTGTAGTCATTATTTGGCCCACTGACTGCTCACCTGATAGCAGAGCTTATGCTAATTTGGCCAACACTGCCACCATGTGGTGTAGCACCATACTTTTTGTTAAAAAATCCCTTGGTTCCCAGAGCAGGGTGACTAAACATAATTGCCCATTTTCATTCATTCAGGGCATCATATGTCTCACTGTTTGGCCCAAAGGATGTTTGCGTAATTTGTGGTTGATGACAACTGCTGTTTTCACACTATACAGCTGCTCCACAGACCACAGCTTTTCCTGTCGGAAGCAATAAAGTGGTGAAGTGTCATGTAAAGGGCATGTTGACATCACATTTTGAGGGGATACTTATAGCTTCTTATCATTTACAGAGCCTAATCTGCGTCTCAGAATTTAAACTGATGACCTTTAAACACAGGCATGCTCTGTTACATTCTTCACCTCCAGTACGTTTGCTTTTGGGCTTTCTTAACTTAGCTTTTCTCTCCAGACGGCACCAGAGCGACGGTCTGCTGGGCGGTCAGCCGCAGCTCAGGGCTAATCTCCGGGGCTCCCAGTCGCCCCAGCGGCACACTGCCAAGTCCAGCCTGGAAGAAGACTTGAAGAAGCTCATCACACTTGACAGCCCTCCACCCACAACAAGTGAAGAGAAGGTACAGAAAAAGGCTGTAGCATAAATGTCTATATACTGATGCTAGTAATATTATGGTTACTGACCAGAGGTCCTTGTACTCTTGTGTTGCCAGGTGTTATGTGGAAAGCTCAACTAATTTACCAAACTAACATGAGCTAAAAAAAAATAGAGATCCATTTTTTAAAATTGATTTATTTATTAATTAAATTTGATTTTAAAAATATATCCACATATTTTTGTTAAGGAAGAAAATGGGATTACAAATTGGTGTTATGTTTATACTATATCAAGAATTAGCTACCATCAGCCAGACACAGCTGTAACACCTGAATACTAGTTTGAGCAGAGAGGTTGAAATAGTTAGCTGTAACTAATGGATAAAAAGTTTTAAATAGTTTGCTATAAGTAATGGATAAGCAGTCAAAACAGTTACACTTGACTAATAAACACTGAAACTGTTAGCTTCAAGTAATGAATAAACCTTGAAATGGTTAGCTAAAAGCGATATAATTAACTAAAAGTAAGGAATAAATGGTTGAATAATTCCAGCTTTTGCCACTACAAGGGGTAGTAGCACAAATGTGCACTTGAGCAAGCAGCCTATATATTTGATTGTATGAAAAAAATATAGCAACTTATATAGAGACACTTTTATATAATGTTAAGGAACATCCAGTTTGTAATCCATTGATGAAATCATACTTGGAACATGACAGTAGAGTCGATTAAGCTCAACGACACTGTGTGGGACTTACAAGAAAGGTTCACAACCACTGGCATTCTTGTTTACTTTGTGTTTATTTGAAATTGATTATACCAAATAAATGCCATTTGCACTATTTTTCACTTACCTGAGTCCCGCCACTTATCTGTTTCCATCTCTATCTGAAGCCATTGTTTCCAGGTCCACCGCCCACTCGTCGCTCCATCCAGAGAACCCTGTCGGATGAGAGTATTTACGGCGGACAGAGGGAGCCATCCTCCAGCGGACAGCGTGACACGCCTACTGACCTTCTGTTCAGCTGCTCCACCATGCCACGCTCACCCACAACTCGCCATGGACCAAGCCGGCGAGCGTCGCATAAATCTCTGGGTGAATCTTCAGTATTTATAGCTGATCATAGAGGAAGTTGACATTTGATATGTTTTGTTTGTAGTTATAACTAAAGAAATGAAGTAGGACGTTTGTAATACATATCAGGTCTTCAGATAATAAGGTTTGTAATCTAATTCTAAAAAAACAGGATATAGACACACCAAAAGGAAATATTTTCCACACTTGCGAATTAAATGTAGCATCACTGTTGGTTCCACAGTTTCTCTTGTTTTCTGTCATGGGATAAACAGACAGCAGAACATGTTGTCCAGTATTTTACTTTCCTGTTTCTCCCTCCCAGGAGACCTGTCAGCCCCAGAGAGCTCAGAACTGGATCTGGAGAGGAAGAGGCAGCAGCTGCAGGACCCTGTCCTCATGCCCCTGCCTGGCGCTGGGGCAGATGGCCCACTGGACTGGGCCCACCTGGTAGACGCCGCCAAGGCATTTGAGGGTAGGCACGCGTGTATTCATTTCCTTCTCGAAGTCATTGGAAGGTTAATTATTTACATTATTTGGAAGGTGTGGCGTAGAAACCCAACTGCCACTTTTAATCTCACCACAAGATGGCAGTGCGATTCTGTATTTGTTCTCTCTCCAGGTCTAATAATATGTCTTTTAACTGTGTTTTATTCAGAGCAGAGGCTGGTCTTCCTAGCAGCCCAAGAGGAGAGCTCTGTAGCTGAGAGTGCTACCGCCACCAGCCCCCAGCAGGCTGAGCCTCAGGCTGCCCCACTGAGACAGCCGTCGCCTGGGTAAGAGGCCTAAGGTCATGGCCTGGGACCAGTGTTTGCTTTAATCCACCAGTGTCCAGCACTGTGCCACGGAAGACCCTGCAGATTTCAGTCCAATCAAACCCCTGCTGCAGCTGATGTCACTTATTAGTCTTAGTTACTTAGTTTGACTGCATGCTAAACAGTTAAATCAGCATCTGTAGTTTTTGGCACTGGCAACTTTGGACTGTGGTGCAGCTTTAACTACTGCTTCACTCTGAAGTCTCAGTGTCTGTTCCAGCTAATCTCCTGGTTGTCCTTTTTACAGAGAGACTCCAGCCTGCCTGATGGGGAAGGTCAGCCAGCTAGAGTCCATGGTGAAGGTGCTACAGGACGACTTGAAGAAGGTGAGTTATGGTTCAGTAAGCGTGAGAGCTCCTCCTTGAAAAATTTAAGTATCGAAGACATATATATCGATATTGGATTTTTTTGAGTATCAGAATTGAGTATCAGTCGGACTCTAATGTAAAATCTGTGTCACCACCAGGAGAAGGATGCCAAGGCGTCACTGCAGGCTCAGATCGAGAGCCTGAGAGAGGACAACCAGCGTCTCCTGGAGGAGTCCTACAGCGCCTCAGCCAAGCTCAAGAAGTTCACAGAGTGGGTCTTTAACACCATCGACATGAACTGACGCACACTCCGACACAGCTGCTCTACTTGGGGAGTCTGACCACTACTCAAACGGACCTGAACTCGCCTGTTCAGTACTGCACTTACAACAGAATTACTTATAAAAACTCACAACATGAACTGTTGCTCTTGGGCTTTCACAAACCAGTGCCAACATGGACTTACATGTCATCCTTCTCAGCCTTGTGGATCTGTGGAATAAACACCATTAAAGACGTTTTGGAACAGAACAGGGGGATAGAAGGAAAAAGGAGCAGTGGTGCGAGCGTGTGTCAGTTTTGATCAGCATGCACTCCCTTCCTTTGAATTTCAAAGATACGATGCTTTGTGTCCAAATTAATGGATTGTTGGTATCCCTGCATGTCAGAGACCGCAAGATGTTGAAACTAACCTCAAGGGATTTAAAGTTGCTGTCCCCATTTAGCTTCCGGGCTAACCTAATTACAAGTGAGCAGATTTCCAATTAAAAAAAGCTCCGACGCAATTTAAAATGAGAGAGAGCTGGTGAAAACAGTCCTATATTCCTCTGCTAGAGGTCGACACTTTCTAAGAATTACGTGACAGTGTGTTGATTAGTTGCTGTTTAAACTTTCGGTGATAACGACACTGATTATTTTTTATTACTAACCAAAAGAAAAGAAGCTATATGAGATGATGTGAGATGTCACTCCCTGTACGACAATACGCTTTTTCAGTAGCAGCGTGGGTAGGTAGACGCAGACAGACTGACCCTTTGCATAGCACATAACTGTAAACACTGTAAGGTCAAGTGCCTGTCTGTACTGCCTATGTAATAATATTGTAAAAGTGTATCAAATGTTTAAGTACTAGAGGGTTAAAAGCAGTTAAAACATGTATAGGACTACTGGTCACAAGCTGATAAAAAGAATATATATTGTAAAAAATAACACAGAACAGTATTGGTGCCATAAAGGTAGATATTGACCGATCAGTGTCACTTATTCAGATTATTGTAAATATATGATGTTAACATTTATTTTCTCTCGCCTCTGCCCTGGATATGATAATAAAGAGTATTTATGACAAAGATGGTGACCAAGAAAAAAAAAATCAGCCATATGCAGCTAGAGATCTGCATGTACTTATTATAATCAGAGAATATATCCTTTAAATCCAAAGTTTTCGCTAACTTTTGATCCAAAATTCATTTTTACGAAAGTCCTGCCTGCTGCAGTGGATTGATCGACAGTGCCACCTAGTGTTGACGACATGTAAAATGCTACATGGAACGGACCCCCCTCCTTCATCCATCGCATGCTAAAAAGGCCTCATTCTGGTCCCCGACTCTCTCCATAGATTAAATCGGTACTGTTCGATATATGATTACATAGTAAGATATTGTGTAAATCCTAAAATTTCAGCTACAGGGTTTTCTGTAGCGTGTAAATCTGCTTGTAAGCCCGACCTGAATTGAAAGTCCTTATTTAAGCCTCATAACTGTTTCCTTTTGTACTCGAGATACTGTGCAACTGTATATAAGGAGAATTTGATATTCATCAGAATTTGCACCTTCATTCTTATTTTCTAAGATTATTTTTTGATGTATTTCTGCTTTATTGGCTAGGGATACAGTGGAGAGTGAAAGGGCCGATATAAAAGACAAACCCGGGAATAAAACAGGACGAAGATCATGAGCGTGAATCACACAAATGAGTCCCAGGCCCCTAGCACAGCAGACCGCCCCTGCACCTTCATTCTTAACATGTGTGACGGCATGTGATTCTGTTTCCATTGAGCTGTGATGTGTAAAAATGTTTATATCTATTAAAGATATTTTGTTGAATTACACTTTGTGTCACAGATTTGTTCTTGGCGTGGTGTTTTTCCTGCAAACCTTCCTGCGTAACAAGACAAAAACAGGAGGAGTAACGTAACTGCCGGGGCTTTTTGAGGTGGCTTTTCGGAGTTAATGGATACCTGTCAGTGACCTGGCAGGAGGTGGCCGCCTGCTGTTGTGTTGTGATTAACAGAGAGCTGCTGTTTTTCCACTTAGGCTTGATTACACAAGGCAGTTGCCCTGACAGAGACGAGTCTAGATCAGACAGATTGATGGATGAGGAGGACCTGAGAGACGCCGGGGTGAAGATGTGGACGATTATGGATCCAATAAATGACTTGAGTGTGATGTCTTGCAGAGTTATGGCTTACTACTGAGATGTTGTTTTTGGACATACTTTAAATTAAAATCACATAAAAGGATAGTTTGACATTTCTTTCAGTTTCTCTTAGACTAGTACTCGCGTGGCCACATGTACAATGATAGAAGTATTGGTTCCCAGGAATGTTCCTACTGACCACATTGGCCACAAAGAGATCCCTATTTAATGTGATTTATTTAACTCAGGCTGCTGAGGCCTTATATAAGCTTCACCTTAAAGGGTAACTCCACCAACTTTACACATTCAAGTGTGTTTACAGGAGTTGGCGAGTACTACGGCATATGTGGAAAAAAGTAGTACAAACCTTTTGTGGCTCCAGAGAAAGCTGCATGTAATCTGATAAATATCCTCCAGTGATGCTACTCAGTGGCTAAGGTGCATTGTGGGTAATGTAGTAGGCACCATGTTTTGAAAAGCAGTCCACTGCTCTAGCATCGCACTCCTATTACACCGTTGGACTCATTATGGACAGTTGAAAATCGATACAGCAGAACCAGAAATATTGCCTTTTTTATTCCATGCTTTCTCTATTCCTTTTCAAATCCTGGCACCCTACATTACCCACAATGCAACACACTGTAGGTAATTTATCTATTTACACATAGCCTCCTCTGGAGCCACAAAAGGCTTCATTCTACTTTTTTCACATATGAAGTAGTCCTCGCCAACCCCTGTAAACACACTTTAATGTGTAAAGTTGGTGGAGTTACCCTTTAAGGTGAAGCTTATATAAGGCCTCAGCAGCCCGAGTTAGATAAATCAAGTGCATGTCTCCAAAATTTGCATCTTTTGAGGACAAGATCGCCTCTTTTGATTCCTCAGTTTCCTTGTTGAACTGCAGTGGAGGTATGTCTACAGCCATGCTACCTGCTATGTGTCGCTACATCTTACCATCAGCATGCTAACACGCTCATAGTGACAGCACTAACATATTGACATTTACAGTTAATATTTACCAGGTTCATCATCTTAGTTTTTACCTATATGGCATGCTAGCAAACTAAAGTGGGATAGCAAAAGTTAGCATACATAAGCTAATTAGCACTCAACACAAAGTTGAGCTGAGGCATGGGGTATAAACCAAAGTTAGGCAGATTTAAATTTGATATTTAATAACTGCACAAGATAAAATGTGGAAGGATCACTCAAGTCATTGGGATTTATAGGCCTTCTCCAGAGGCTGTACCAAATTTCATTGCAGTCCAGCAAACAGCTGTTGAGATATTTAAGCTGACCAACATCCCGAGAGCCACGCTGCTCTCACGGATAAAATGAGGAAATTTCACATTAAAAAAACAGATTTATCCAACTCAGACTGTTTGGCTGAACAGAGTGAGGACTGCAGACTGCCCGCCACATCCTACACTGAAAATCCATCAGGAAGAGGATGCTCGGCCAGTACGGACAATTAGTGACTAATCTCTTTCAACACACGTATGAGCATGTGAATATTGTTGTAAGACAGATTTTTAAAAAAAAACTAAAACAAAATGGCAGGCCACAAGTGAAACCTAACGTGTTCCCTTCATTGGCTGACTTCTCACAGAAAGTGTCATTCTGCTAGCAGTGCTCAGATTATGAAAAATAATTTCAAAATGAATCACTCTACATATTTAAAGAGCGTTTTACATCACACGAATATATATTTAAATGAATTGTTTTATAGTTTTTTGTTAGACAGGCCTGATTGAACCTTATAGCGGGTCAAGTTCTGGGCTGTTTTAAAACGTTTCTTTCAATTATGAATGTCTCCACCGCATCTCCACGTTTCAACACCAGCCTCACACTTTCTGGATTTGTCCAGCTAATAAATACACAACACGCCTCTTTGATCACTGTACATCCAGCAGGATCTCTGTGGTATCAGGCGTGTGGCCAGTAGTGTTGCTCTCTGGCAGTGGTGTGGCTGTGAACAGCCTGTTCAATAATTTAGCATTAATGCAGATTATAGCAGGGCTGGCCCCCTTAAAGCAGATTAGAGAAGTCCCTGTCTGTCTGTGTGTCTGTCTGTCACCTTGTTATTAATGATGGCTCTCCTTAATGCCGGAGCAGCTCATGAGATAGGAAGATATGCTGATTGCAGGCATGGCTGGTTAAATCATATCGCTATATGGTGGATGTACAGAGAAGTAGATGTGGAGTTTGATAGCAGAGCTCTTTTTAACGTGGGGGATGGGCGGGACATGATATGAAGTCATGCTCTCTTCCTGCTGAAAACTATTAGAGAAATGTGTGGGGTAAGCACCGTGGGCCGACGGATGGTTTCACACTAATAGGTACACCACTCACACGGGAGTGTGACCTTGGTTTCCCTTGGTTACCACATTTACCAAGACCAGCACTTTGGAGTTGTTTAAAATTTTCTGACTTAATCTGCTTTCGCCCTGAAGTGAAATCCTGAGCACACTGAACTTTAAATAATGAGAATTGGGCTTTTCATCTGTTTCGCTTGATAAAATGCTCGTTCAAGGTCTCTTCTGTGTGCGAGGAATATTTGAAGCGCCTACAAACATTTTCAAAAGCAATGAAGAGAGGAGGGGGGGGGGGGGGGGGGGTGCTTCACAGAGCAGGGACCTCTGCTTAGATAACAACACGCTGCTGTAAGGAAGAAAGAAGAGGAACACGCGGCGAAGAAAAGCGAGCCGGATGGTTCCTTTGATAACTGGTGAACTGGTCGTGTCAACACAAACATCTGTATGTGTGTGGCTGTGCGTCTGCTTGTGTTCACTCTCCATGCATGCATTCACAAATTGGCCATGCCATGTATTTCTGGAGTGTCTTCCTCGGGGGGCTTTTGGGATCTCATTTATTGCAGGAAAAAAGGTTCATTCGTTCGGCTTGCCATTTAAGCTTGAATGACTCCAGAGTTTCCTTGAAGAGAGAAAAGGGGGGGAGAGAAAAAAAGAGAGGAGAAAACATGCAAGAGTGGAGTAGCTGGAGACAGAAGAAGGGTACATGTTTGCCATCCTCCAGCACCAAAGTGGAATTTATAGCCGTGTGAGGGAGATAAGAGCTTCAGAAATATAAATACCAGTTATGGAAATGTGTCTAACTTTGGATCACAGCCTTCTTAGGGGGGGAACAAGCAATGAGCAGCCTCTCACGCGTAAGCTTTGAATGGGAAAATAAAAAGCTCTGCTCGCTCAAACAGTCCTGGAATATATATTTATAGCCTGGCGAACTGTGCGCGTGTGTGCTCAGTATCAGTAAATTGTTTTTATATTAGCATTTCAATATCCTCCTAATGAAATGTTTCTCATTTTCAGCATCGGTGGGCGCTGCTGCAGTGTGCATCTCTCGCTCTCTGTCCTCCTTTCCTCTTCACTGTGCATCCACTGCTCTCTCTCTCTCTCTCTCTCTCTCACACACACACACACACACACACACATACACTCTGCCTCGCGCACACGCACACACCCTCTCCCTCTGTCTGTCTTTCTCCTCCCTCTATTCTCCTCTTTATATTCTCTCTAATTCCTTCATCCCTCCCCCTTTTTCCAACTTGATCTGCCCCTCTCTGTTGCACAGCATCTCCCTCCCTCTCCCTCCCTCTCTCTCTCTCTCTCTCTCTCTCTATCTCACACACACTCGCTCTCTCGCTCTCGCTCACACTCGAGCACATGCAGACAGAGGGAGAGGGGGGATGAACGAGGTGCACACATGTGAGGCTCTCCTGAACTGCCGGGGCAAGGCAGGACTGGTGAAGAGAGAAGAAGAAGAAGAAGAGGAGGAGGAGGAGGAGGAATAGAGGAATACTGCAGTGACCAGCCAGCTTCTCTCTCTCTCTCACTCTCTCTCTCTCACTCTCTTTCTCACTGCTTCACTGCTTTCATCACCCAGTCTTCTTCATCCCCTTCTCTCCCCCTCTGCCAATTATACCATGAACCTGCCTGCTGCTTGTTGCTAAGGGGGAGCCAACTGGGGGAGCAGAGAGAGTGGACCAGGCATTATTTTGTTTCTAAGGTAATGAATGCTTCAGTAATGGCAACTGTCAGGTGTCACAGATGTTGCATTGCACTCGGCTGCTCGCCCGCTGCGCTTGAACAGGGCTTTGGGACTCACAGTCACAATGTGGTTCTGGGTGTAACTGGAGCGCGGCTTGTTCTGTGCATGTTTGTGTGCGAACTCCAGTTTATTCAGTTTGTTTCAGTTGACTGGGCGTCCATTGGCTTGTTTGCTCGAGCCATTGCAGGGGGCTCTGCCCTGTGAATATGTGTGTGTGTGTGTGTGTGTGTATGCAATGTCCTTTTATGTTTGTCTCCTCGTGAATTGGTGTTTGCCGTGCGCTCGGATTCGAGGGCGTGCATGTGAGGAGACACACTTGTGCTGCACATGAGGGCATGCTGGTTGGTGCTCTCTGGTTCAGTGTCCGGACTCCATCACTTTGACACAAGCTTTCAATTAACATCTTTGGATGGGCCCTCTGTGGAGTTTGATTTGCATGCTTGAGCAGCTCTATTGGGAGGAAGTTGTTCTCTAGAATTACAGCTTCCTGTTCACAGGGGACCTATTGGCACACTATTATTTTCTTTAAGCAGGTGCTATGCAATCCATACCGCCTTTGCCTTTTCTATATGGCCCTTGAGGCGGGTGCAAAGATTAGCTGTCTAATGTGCTAAGACTCAAAAAAAAAAAAAAGAGCACAGACGTGTTGGCCAATGGGGAGTGCTGCACTCCGCACTTCTGGTGGTGATAACAAACAGTAAGGCGAGAGCGGATGATTACTTATTCACTCATGCGCATCACCATGCTCCGTGGTGTAAGAGATTAAAGTGTTCAACTATGGTGACAAAGCCACCTTGCATGTCTGCCGTTGTGCAAGCTGGTGGCACGCTGAATTTTAACAATGTCAATCTCCCCCCTCTCTCTGTCACTCTCTCCACCAGAGCCATTATTTGCAGTTGTTCAAACTTGTAACACCGCACGGCTACAATTATATAATTCATCTACTCCAAATCCCTCGCCAGCGGCTGGCCCATGGCAAGATGCAGTGTTACTAATTTAGTTAATGTATGAAGGTTTCATATTGTGCCTGCTCATGTGTGCCTGACATGGCATGCTGTCTGTATCCTCTGTGCTTTCACCCCCCCTCAATAGCTCATCATAGCTCTTTTCAAAGACAAATAGCTGCTACAGTGAATAGTGAGGCCCAGTGAGCCGTGTGATTATTATTTTTTTCCTGGCGGCTTTATCCTCTCGCACTTTGTGTTTTCTAAGTACCAAAAATTATGAATGTGTCGAACTGTGTAATCCACCGCCTCACCCCGCTTTCCTCCACACGATTAAAGGACTAACAAATGGTTTAACCCTTTTAATACACAGGGGAGCCTTCAATGGCAAAGGGTAGATGGGGCTAAGGAGGCAAGCTGAAGCCCGGTCGTCAGCGTACGTTATGGAAATCCTTAGTTAAGCAGAATTAATTCTCCTGAGAGAGTGAGAGGGAGGGAGGGAGAGGGGGACAGCCTAGAGAAAGTGATGGGGACTGTGTAGAGGTTGTAAATAAATCCCTTAACAGCAGCTCTCAAAGCCTGGGGGGGCTAATCTGGGGAATGCAGGCAGATCAGAGGTAACCATGATATGATCGCTGCTAATGGAGTCAGCACTTACTGACACTTAGCATAAAAACAACAACAGTGACTAGCACTGACCACAATTAAACTCGCAGTATCACCTCAGTGCGGGTTCATCAATTAGGAACACCAGTGTCTCGTTGCGGAGGTGTTGTAAACACACATCTGTGGTGTAGCCTTTAATTGTTGCCATCTCGCACCCCCCGAGCTGATATCCTGTACTGCAGTGATTGCTGACCTTTTTTTTTTGTTTTGCCAGAAGTAGGTCACCCTTTAATCGACACCACCCTCACTGTTCAAATGTGTTGATTTGATTTTTAATGGGATGTTGTTGAACACTGTTGATTAGGCTACATGAATGTGGATAATGTTGAAATATTTTTTCATACATGAACTGTCAGTGTGTTCAGGTTTGTATCTGGACTAACACCATGTTGAGTAGCATAAGTTGCAACCATTTCAACGCTGTACAGTTAAGTTTCGCTATTTCAACTCGCCATGTATTAATGTATCCATTACTTTTCGCTAACTTAACTATACCTTTAGCTAACACTACCCTAGCTGTTCATTCACCAATCTAAACATTATTCACTCGGGTTAATTTTGGCTAAAATTTGTGCTGTTTATTCTCTACTTTTAGAGTAGAGTCTACTCTTATGTTTTTCCTAAAATTCAAATCATAATCTGTTTTTTTTCAAAGTAGTTTAGCCTCTGCACAATATTTCATGTAGCCCCTGGTAGGTGCATCAGTGTCCCATATGTATGCCTGGTTGGGAATCACTGCAGTGTTGTACTCTCATGATTTAACTTTGTGGCTTAGTTAATATTCATGTAACATCAGCCTACCTGAGCTCTCTTATCTGTCCCTACTGTGACAGGCGTCTACTCTCCGAGACGGCAGCATACATTTTGGCAGCTGAATGTCATGACGATAACGGCTGGAGGAATGTTGTTCCGCAGGGGAAATAGAACTGCTGACTGATGTTTATCAAATTGTCATTTTGTGTTCTTCCTCCGCCCAGCTGATGTTGTGTGCTGTGTTCACGCGGTTCATCTGTTTCTTCCACAGGACTGAGCGAAAATGGCGGAGGGATCCAAAGACCAGGGAGGCGTGGGCACCACTGATCCAGAGGAGGACTCCCCCAATATGATCGTCTACAGAAAGGCAAGGCTGACTCTTTGTGTGTGCCACAATATGTGGTCCGTATGAAGGGAGAAACATTCCCTGAGAGGCAATGACCCGTAGACAGGCTCCTGACAGCCCACTGGTCCGTATCTACCACGCACTGGTTTCACTGTCAAACTCAGATGTCAGGAAGCTTCTCTTCCAGCCATCTTGAAACAAACTCAACTCTATCTCTCTCTTTCTCTCGGACCTTCTCCCTACAACTGTACCATCACTTGTCTGGGAAACTTCATCCCTCCGATGTTGTAATAAGCCCTCAATCCCATCAGTGAGGGTTTGGGCAGTGAGAGGTCCTTTTCGTGTCAAGGGTAATTACCTCGTCCCCGTGGTGCCTCACTTTCAATAGCGGCTGTTTGATTGGACAGGGTGAGCGGTATCGGTGGCTAATTACGCGGATGTTCGGCTGAGAGGAAGTAGCTGATACTCCAGGGCCGGGATTGGGAACAGCCAATGAGAGACTGGTTATTCCTCCTCAACCGACGAATAGCTTGTTATCTCTCTGCCAGCACAGTGACAGCCCACTTAAAAAAAAAGCTTCTTTTGATCAGACTTAAACCACGGGATCCTCTTCTACCAGCAAGCCTGCTGTCGTGATTATGGTGAAAAGTGTGCTGTAAGCAAGACGGAGTCGACAGATCCTGTCCCACTGTCCCAAATCTGTTGTTTCATCCCGCTCCTAATGATTGTCCGTTTATAAAGCGAGGTAAACAGATTAGTGGCGGGATGTGCGAGACAGGACACGAAATAATTGTTGACAGCAGCTGCGTCAGTGGTAAAATTTCTCTTTCATGCGTGTTGTTGTTAACTATGTGTCAGTGTGGAGTTTATAGAGCTCGGTGACAACCTCAAGCATTCCCTATTCCTATGTAACGAACACCTCCAGTGTGCAGATCACCTGGAAAAACTGTCAATGATCTGCTTTGTGCTCCGAAGCTTGATAAATCTCTCACAATGCTTCTGATAATGATGCTACTGGGATTGTGTGCCATGAGCAGAGTGTCACATACGTCAGCAGTTGGCAGCTTAAGGGGTAGTGGAAGTGCACTGCCAGCAACAATTCACTTGTGTCCTGTAAATACTCAACCTGTTAACGTAGCAGCGGGTATTTCTTTTCAAGTCTCTGCCAGGAATGATAATCATTATTCAAATCAAATCTATGCCCATCCCGACACAGATGGCTTCTCTTCCTGAACAGGTGACACGGAGCCGTCAAACATGTTTGTGTGTCTGTTTTGTGGGCCACGCATCCATTGTTTACTCGGCATTGTCATTACCCTGCATGTATTCTGAGAAGCCGTCACGCTGCAGAGAGAACATACTGTAGCTGCGTGTAACACTGGGCATCTTCGTGGATTTCACAGCAGAGCTTCATTATGTAACGCCACACATGCCTGGAGGCAACGCATTTAGGAGGCTAGTTTTTGCTTGTCAGGATGCTGCCTGAGGGAATATTCATCATTTCATGTTTTAGTCATACGCTGTGACAACAGACAGATGATTCTGAGAGTGACAGGATTTTTCCGCCCTTGCTGCTTTGAAAATGTGACTTTGGATTTGAAGCTTTTGAGAAAGGAAAGAAGCTGAGGACTAACAATTTGAGACCAGCTGTGTGGTCACAATGTAGTATCTGACCTTTAATTTAATTGATGTAGTTTCTTATTTCCTTATATTTCACTCACGAGCTGAAGATGTCAAAGAGGCCAAACGATAGAGAGGTGCTGGGTCTTTGAGGGCAGAGTGCCCATAGCCTCTGGACTCGGTGGGTGGGCAGCCTGGCGCAGTGTGAAGGCGCTGCTTGCAGAGAGGCAGATGGCCTCCAATATGCTCAGCCGCCTGGGAAAACACTGGCAGCTTCATCCCAGAGGTCCCTGTCAGCTGGAAGACATCAGTATCTTCCTGCCAGGAGCAACTAGTGCAGTCCCAGTCAAGAGATAAAAATATTTCAAAGAGTGGGCAGCACCTTTGTGAAATGTATAGATGGTAAAGGTTAAGATACCTTTACTTATATTTCCATATCTGTTGCAAAACTATTAAGTCAACATGTAGGCAGTTAGACAACGGTGAATGTGATGTATTTAGCCATTAGAGAGGCTGAGTGCTCGGGCGGGGAGGAGGCCGTCTCTGTCCGTGCAGTGTAGGTGCTGCAGTGCTATCTTGCTCTGTCTCTCTCCTCCCACGAAAAAAAGAGGAAGTGAAGCAAAACAATCCAATAACTGCAGGACTTCTTATAGCCTCAAGAACTCGTGGAGGAAATTTGGTCCAACAGAAGTAGGTTGCGCGCATACTGTAAACGCACGCACACACGAGCTTCACGCTGCTTTAATGCACGCTACCCGCTCCTGCTGCTTGCTATGTTTGCCGTGCTCAGCTGACAGAATGTGGCGGGTAGATGAGTAGAACTGGCACCAAGAGACACACAAAAACAAAACTCAAACTGTGATGAGAGGCACGACTGTGTTGGGAAATACAATTAAGCTGACGAGAGAGGCTACTCTACTGCTCTGATGGGGGAAAGCTCACAAACTATTAATAGCTAACATCTCGCTTCTCTAAGTGCATGTGTGTGTCTTCCCCCTTTTCCCCTCTGTGACTTGAGGGCCAGGACCGTTGCTGTGACGGCTGCCTGGTTTTTGACACGCACAGTTAATTGTTGCCGAAGGATTACAGCACTCCTGCCCTGCCCAGGGAAAGTTAAGGATTTGCGCTGCATCCCCTCTTCCTTTTATTCAGTTCATTAATTGTCTGATTGGATAATTCCTAGCAGTCAACTCACACCTGGGTGTGGGTATTACAGCCATAGTATGTGTGGTACAATCACACAAAACTTTTACAAGCCATTAGTGGGTAAATATTAGTAATGAGCCATGCCAGGAAGTTCACTGGTGCCAGTGGCCTTTGGGTACATATGCAGTCTATTAGAGGAGAATACAGATTGGTTGTGTTATTTTATAGCTCAATACACAAATTCCTCGCTGGTGAATGGGTGAAGTAAAGTGTGGTGCTCTAAAAACACCATCTGTAAGATAAATCAATACAAGAAATCCACTTTTTAGACAGGCTGACAAGCATGGCCGACACTGACAGTCTGTGGGTTGGTCAGTCCACCACTTTGGCCCAGACTAGAATGGCTCAATAAGCACTGGATGGATTGGCATGAAATTTTGTGCAGATATTTATGGTCGTCATGATACTGTGGCTCGGTATCATCTTGACTTTTCAGGTGATATGTCCTTTTTGCGTTGCCATAAGTCTTGTTGGCAGACTTCCACTTTTAGCACGTGTTCAAAGTCCCCATGCTAATAGAATGCTAGTTGCTTCAGCATAGTTACGTGTTTCCTTCTTGTCAAATCTGCCCGCTTCGGGTAATCAAAGATTCTCACTTGGGTTGGACTAGTGGACAGATTTGACAATTAGATTCAAGGAAAAAGTGGCATTTTGCTGTTACTATGTTCCCTTCAACCGTGCGGCATTGCTGTTAAATGGTAAATGCATTGCAATTTTATTCAAATGTTCAACACTGTCAACGGAAATTTTATGTGGACAGGAGGAATTTGGGATTGAAGGCCAACTTCTCCTGAGCTGCAGCCTTGTGTCCACGGTGTTAGTCATACTGTGCTTCAAATGCAGAGGCAGGTTGGATGAAGTTTTCATTATGACCAAATACCTGCCAAACTAAACTATTATTTTGTGCTAATTAGCAAATGTTAGCATGCTAACACGCTAATCTATGGTGGCCACGGAAAATGTTTATCTTCTTAACATTAGCATGTTGCTAAATTGAATATGATATCACCCCATCAAGCTGCTAGCATGGCTGCAGACTTGTGATTTTTCATTATGTTTCCCTTTTCTTTTTCTCCCCCCTCTAAGCTTTTTTCTCAGCCTTTCTTCCGCTTCTTGCTAATTAATAATTGAAGCTCATTTCAAGCATTTCCATCTTAGGAAAAATATCTGGTCCTCTGAGACATCATATCCTCCCATTCATTTATTCATACCCAGCACATATTTTATCTTCACTTGGTATTTTTATCCATGCATGTACAGGAGGAAAAAAAAAACAAAGGATCTAAAGAAAATATGTCTTTTAATGTCCTGACAAAACACAGTATTTATAATTCAGTTGGACAGTTCTTTGAATTTGCTTTTGCATTTCGAGCTTTACAGTGCTGTGATACACGATAGTCTAAGTTTCCTCCTGTCGCAGGAGCTATGGGTTGACTTCACAAGTTATTGCATGTGTCACCCTTTCAGGCTGTAAAGATGTTTAATCTAACAGCTGGAGTGACGGGAGAAGAAGAGATCACTGTCAATGCAAACCTTAACCTTCCATACCATCCACATCAGTAACTGTCAGATGGGTTTAGGATGATTTAGAGACGGGACGCAGAGGGAGTTCACACTTCCAACGGTGCGGATATTATTGAGATCCTGGAGATACGTATAAAATTACGGCAATCCACTTACTGAGTGATGCTAAATCTCCCTGGAGTGGCAGGAGAAGATGAAATTACTGTAAACAGCAGCTTCCCACATCATCCATTCACCTACCACAGCAGGGCCCGACAGCTGGTTGGGTTTGAAGGGCCAAGAGCACTGAATCGCTCTACTTCTGCTGGTCAGAAGGAAGCTTTCTGCTGCTGTCCATGAGTCACACTCTCCTCTCTCTCTTTCTGAAGTGCCCCTGGGGCCCATGGAGGGTATATCTCTCCTCTTTAAAGACTAACCTCCATCCGAGGTGTCTATGGGCCACTACTCGCTGTTCCTGTGTGCACTTAACATATCACAGTCCATCTGAACACTCTGGATATCACCTCTGCAGCTGCTGGGTTGAGTTCTCCCAGCGCTTTATCATGTACGACTGTTTTAACACCGTCTCCACTCACACCATGGGAGCCTTTATCTGGAGCGCTGGTATGGGCTGAACGCTTAGGGTCACGCTTGAAGCCCGTGTGCCTGTATGCTAAGTGCCAGTGTGGGTTGCTTTCCTAGTTGGGTCAATAAGATAAAACAACAGTAACAGTGAAAAGCTCTCTCTCTCTTACATAACCAGCTCCTGTGTGCTGGCCTGTCTTTTCTTTCCAGTTAAGCAGCAGGACCAACACATGAATATCTTGAAAGTCCGCTGAAAAACAAATCATAATTGGATAATAATTCACAGTGTTTTGGCAGCCCGCGCACTGTGTTGACAGGATTATTCACCTCATCCGCAGAGAATCGCTGTGACTGAAATAAAAAGGCTTTTCTCCAGTGAGGAAAGTCCTTGCAGTGCCAGTGCCTCTGCTGGTCTTCCCCTCCCTGTGTGCACATTGCTGACAGTGTGCTCTTAAAGGAGCACATTTAATAATGCTGCCAGTGTATCTGTGCTTCAGATTAGGACTGAAGTGTTAGGCTGCATACGCATGCATAGGGTGATGTTAATAGGCAGCTTGGTGGGGAGTCGTCTGGCACAACTGTGTCCCACTTCTAAATGCCCTCCAAACCCCCCTGAGCCTCCCACTTATCGCAGCCTGCTTGGAATCGCAGCAGAAATGGAGTATGCCTTAAATACCTCCTACTGTACTCTGAATAACCTCAGCATCTCTGCAGGACTCGGAGGGAGCTCGGTGCACTCCTACAGAGCGGATCATATGAGAATACTAGAAATATGTATAAAATTACAACAATTAACTTGGAGAGGATTTCAACTTCGGATAAAATTCCCATTAACTGTCTCGGGTTTGATGTGTAATAGCATTAGCGAGGAAAACGTTGGCCAATTAAATTGTTGTTGATGATGCTGCTGAAGAATAAACTGTCATCATGTACGGTAAATACTAATGGCTTATTGGAACCGGCTCTGACATTAGTGTGTTAAAAGCTGCTGGTCGGCGGGGCCTTGCGGGGACACTTTGACAGGTTTGACAGCAGTGACTCGCTGGGCAAACTGTAGCCCCGCGGTAGTGCTGACACACTGAATTAGTAAAAAATAGGATGTGGGAAGAGAACAAGCTTTTACAGCCCCACATGGTCGTGTCACATTTTTTTTAATGGATGCATTCACAGGAGCGCTCACAATAATTACCTACAGTGCACTTATCATGAGTGTGCAAAGTTTTCACCAAAGTTTTCAGTTCACCAATAGATTACGGCAAACATAACAATGGGAAAGTCTAAATAAAAATGGGCAGAAAATAAAAGAAGACGGAACAGCCAGAGCTAATACAGATAAGTTGAGTTGTTTAAACAGGCCCATGCTCGGTCTGGGATGTTGCCAAGAGGTAACGTAGGGAAGCAACAGAACCACTGGGACGTGTAGTACCCCAACAGGTGACATCTGCTGAGCAGATTGTACTTAATATGTAGGATTAAGCCCAAAAGTCCACGAGGCAGTCAAAAAAAAATTACATCATCAACTGTGCTGCTGCAAAAATAAGACAGAGAAACGCTGCTGCATCTAAAAAGAGGATCTTTAAATGATTTTTTGGCCACTTGGGGGCAGCGAATAATAAAGTTGTTATGGCCAACATGTGAGCAAGCAGTTGCCTAATTACACATCCAGCAGATACAGAGGAACATTATCATATATTTTAAGTCGTGTCTGGATGGCAGCTGTAAAGGATTGTTTAGACGTCTTAAAAAGTTTTTATTTTTTCTCTGAACATCGTGTCAAACCCATTGGTGTATGCTTATCTTATTTTCTGACCATGAAACCTAAGAGGAGAGCCACAGAAACCACTGACTGATGCTAGTCCAACAGCAGCTAGCTACAGAATGACAATGGAAGTTGTGTCTCTAGCCACCTGGTGAATGTAAGTCCAGTATTCACTCCTCTGTTCGCTCTGTTTTGGTCTACACCAACACCTGACAATAAAAACAAACAAACATCTAGCTCTTTAGGCGCTACATGTACACTTGAGTGACATGAGTGTAAAAAAACAAATAAATAGATTATTGAACCAAAATAGCAAAGTTGAGGACCAACTTTTTTAACACCAAAACAATTCATTAAAAATGCTACAAAGCTAAGTAGAACTGAGGGGAACAGCAATGCCAAGTGATGATAAAGCACTATGATATCCCAATGTCCCTGACTTTTCTTGGACCCACAGACTGACGATTACCCTTACACTTAAGGGTTTAAGTGTAGAAGAATATTGAAAATGGCTGCTTTAAGGACCACTAATGATTCATATCTGCTGTAAAAATGTTTAAAATAAGGCCCAGGTAGTGATGTCATGATGGGGGACTACTGACGAGGCCTTTCAGACACTTCAGGAGCGGTGTTTTCCGTGGGAGAGAGGAGCTCCCGTTGGCACAGACTTTCAACACCTTTTGCATGCACAAGAGCCATAACACACTGAAGGAAAGGAGAGAACCAAAAGGTATCATAGGTCTCCTTTAAGTCAAAGATGTTTGCCATTTATTAATCTTCAACCCCTTTCATAGTCTGAAATAATATTTATAGAAGGTTCAGTATGTAATTGTGTTAAGCTTTTCTGTTGTTGCGTCATTAAGCCACAAAGATGGATTAACTTTGTGAACTGATCTAGTTTTCAAGGGTGCAGTAACATCCAAGGCTGATGAGCATAGGTCATTAAAGTGGCTAACCAGATCATTTGTGCGTGCAGAATGAGGCGTAAGTCTGCTTTTACTCAATTCGACTGATGAAAATTTAATAGCTGATCGAGCATTAAGGATGCAGCAGCAGATGGTTCATTTGTCCTGCAAAATAACAACTTTAAATGAACATCGAAAGGCAATACTCGTGATCCGGGACATTGATCACCATTGTTGAGTTCCCAACTAAGTTTCTGACCACAGTGATTGAATCAGACACATAATGGATACATTAAATAGACACTGCAGTGACCCTGCCTCTGGAATCTCGCTGCTGCTTGACTCTCCCTCTTTTACATCTTCACGCTTCAATTTCGGCTGCAACTTTAACTCCGACTTGTTCAAACCTCAGGGGATCTTGTCTAGAAATGCTCCTTGCCTCCCCTTGTCCCATTTTCACTCTGACTACACGGCTAATCAAAGAAAAGCAGTATTTTGTCACTGCTGACAGTTATTTTTTTGTTGGTGGTACATTTTGTCTTTGAGTCGGCAGACCAGCCGGTGATGAGAATGTCCTCAGTATGCTGAATAGAGCTGATGAAGTATGGTTCTCTGATGGGGAAAAAAGAAGCTGTGTGCTACTTGCCCGATCACAAGATATTTCATTTTTTAATGTTTGAATGCCTCATTAGGCTGCACAGAAACTAAAAGACGTTGTCGGAGAATGAAAAATATCAGAAGGATCTGGCCTCACTCGTTCACACGTGACACTGAAATGGCTTTTAATTACCTCTGACAAAGACAAAGAGCATAATACAGCACAGTACAGCTTGTCACATAATGAAGACTGCTGATCAACAACACTTTCAGCAACCTTACAAATGTACAGTAATTGGAGCACCATCTGCCAACACTCCCATTTGTATTGTTTACAGACACATCCGATAGGTTGATGGATAGAAATGATTTCCCCTGAAAATAGAAGGTGTGACTCAGACGAGAGGACAGGACAGAGTATCATCTGTGCACTGTTGAACCACAGGTAATGATGGAGCGTCTGCTGCTGGAGTGCAGCGACTCTCTGTAATTGTCTCTGGGTCGAGGATGAAGCAGGGATGAGTCACCCAAGCCCCAAATGTTAATCACCACGGCCAGCTCGTCTGACTAAACAGCCCTCGGAGGGGAGACCAGACCATTTGGCCTCGCTCCAGAGCACGGACCTGCACCCCCAGACCACATCCAGTTCAGATCAGACCACCCTCACTCTGTAACTTTGCCCGATTTCTCAGTTACGCTGTCATCCAACCTTTAAAAATTAATTGGACAAATGACTGAAATGTCCTTGTGTGCTTGTGTGGTGTAGTCATAAAGGGCCAAACAACACATTTGTCACAAACTGACAGCGTTATCCTCTGGTACGCAGGGAGATTTCCAACTGAATTTGTGACGCTATGAAGGCCGGACTGTCTGACATTATGTGAGTGAGTTAGATAATCAGTGGCAGATTTTCTTCTTCTTTCTTCCTCAGCTTGGAAATAATAGAATTGTCCTTGTGGGAGACCTTGCCGTGTGCTGACTCCCATTTCCACTCCAATTGCTCTGTCAATAACTCATACGGCAGAGGCCAAATCTGTAACAAAGCTGTGATTACGTTCATCTAACCGAGTGAGAGAAAACCCTTTGCATGGGGGAAATGCAGAATGTGAATTCTGGCCTTACATTTCAGTCTAAGGGCGTTTTATTTTGCATGGAGTTTGTTTTGCATTAACACTCTCACGTACACATACATACGTCCTCTAAACCGAGTATCGTATATCGTCTACCAGAGCGAGAAACCTTTATTAATCCCAGCTTCCTATTTCAACTACTTACACGTGTCAGGCAACATGAGCCTAATTTACTCAGACACTCCAATACATCCAGCTTTGAATCGGACACCACTGCATTTGCTTTAAATGGAAATTGGTCTTCATTAACGGAAAAGACAGTAGGAAGGGAGTGCCGAAGCTTTTAAGCTTAATAATCATCAGAATCGATGGGGTTTAGGCCAAAGAGAGAGAGAGCGAGAGAGGCAGTGACGATGCTGCAATAGGGTGGTAACACGAGAAGAGGCTAACATGGTTATTCCCACGCTTCGGAGGCACAGCTGGTAGCAGGGAGCAAATGCACATTCATAAATGTGTGATGTTTTCCACAGTAAGGGCTGTGGGTTTGAGTAACACGAGGGCTGTCCCTGATTTTCAGAAATCGACCCGCGAGTCATTTTTTAAATTCACTCAATATTATTACTGATGTCTTTTTTTCCCTTTTTTTTTGTAAAACACCTTACCTACAAATGTGAGACATATATTACAGCCTATGCTAGTCTTTGAGACCATGTTAATTTAGTTTTAAAATCCCAGGACACGACATCCACTCAAAGCATTGGAGCCATAGATTTAATAATAGAACTAGATAGCAAGGCAAAGATGGCGCCTATTCAGTCCAATGGGAATAGGAAGATGATTTTCCACCTAAGCACTTGTGTTTGACTCTTTTATGTGCACAAGGTTAGTTTGAATAAGGAAATAAATAACTATAATGAGTTTAATGATGTTGTTCGTCTCAAGCGGGGGTATTTTGAGGTGACAAAATAAGGGTCCATTCTCAGTGATATTGTTATTAAAATTTAAGCTTGGACCATGCTTTCCAGTTACAGGTTATCTGCGGGCTTATTTTTGCATTAAATATTCAGGCAAGAAAAAAAAAAGATTATTATTTCAGTGTGTCAGAGTGAAACCCATGCCTGCACTCCAGATGGTTCAACAACAGCTTTGGATTTACTTTGGGCTCGACTGGGACATGCATTTTGGGCTTTCTAGGAATGGCACTGACATTTCACGTGTGGTTATGTCTATTTTGTAGAAAGATGAGATCAGTTCGGGGGCCACTCTGCGATAAGCTAAATCCTCTCTTCTCACCAGATAATGCTGTTTGCTAAACTATGAGTTGTTTTTGCTTTAAAGCCTTACATCCAGCCTCAACAATAAAATAAATAAATGCGCTGCATGCCTGGAAGTCACTCTTTTAACAATATTTATATATATTCTTTTAAATGTCGTGAACTTTCTGCATATCAGGATCCATTCATTATACATGCACTTTCATTACAAGAAAGAGCATAAGCAGATGCTAAGTTAGAAACAGTGTCAAAGGCTTTGCAGAGTTTTATCTCAATGACACAAAGTCATCAGCGCCCTGCCTTCCAAAAACAATTTGCCAACTTCACAGCGGTGGTGAGTCAGTAATATTTGGATTTTCAGAATCCAATACTTTCCCCTTTCTCTCTCTGTTATAGATTTATTCTTTTGGTTATTCTTCCTGTATAATATCTTATTCATGGGTTATAATAGGAATATCCTCAGCTGTGGTCAGAGAAGTGCTTTTAGTAGTTGCTGTTGTGGAGGAAATAACCAGACAGTTTCTGATGTGCAGGTGTGGCTGAGTAGATCACCTTCACCAAACCCTTGCTAAATTACAGCCAGCTGTCATGCACAGATAGCACACAGCCGGAGACGCAAACAGAAGAGGACACTTCACTTCACTTTGAAATATGTTGAGAGGATATTAGATCACAAAGCATGGCTAGTCCCTTTCTAGGAAGCTTATTCAATAATTCAGGGGCGGGTGTTATGGTTTGGTTGCAATTTCTAGCTTTGCAGACATAATAGATGGTTCATTTTTGGCTCCCCTGGGGTGAACGAATTAAAGATTTATGAGCAAATTTGGTTGCTGCCGAGCAATGCATTAGCTGGCACTGAAGGTGGTCTGTTGACATTATGGATAATCAATCAGCAGTGAGTAAGGATCTGATGTCGTAAAACACCTAACTGTAGCTGCTCACGTTTTACTGTTTTATTGATTCTATCATTCAGTGGGTCAAACAGCCTTTAAGGTAACGCATATCCTGTTATGAAACACATTTTTTCTGCCTGTGGTGCAGTTGAAGGAGCTACCCTGGGCCACCTCAGCAGGCCTACTTCGGTTTCATTAAAAGACGGTTAGAGGATGATAATTGGTCGGGTGGCGTGTGGCGGACAGGATGATAGTGTGACAAAGGCCAGCCCTGCTGACACGTCCTCTGCAGGCACCTTATCAGGAAGAGGAGTCATCCCCCACAGGGACCGAAGGCAGCAAAGCACATTACAGGTGTGCGGCGCTGCCAGCTGCCCCGTGGCACTGCGAGATGAGATTTTCACTCCACATGTCAGCCCAGCCGCCCGAATTTCATTACCTGTACCTGCGAGTTGGAAGTAACAAGGCTTTATTGCCAGCATTGGAAATCTGTCACCCAGCGAGAGAACAGAGTTGTTGTCATAGCACCTCTCCAGACTTGAAATGATGCTCCAAGAAACATATTCTGACTCTGCTTGGTAACACACACAGAGCTGCTGGTGAATCTGACGGCAGATTCGACTTGTGTGAGTTTCTGAAAGATTTGTGTGGGTCTGGAGGAGGCACATTTCCCCCCCTGTGCTCCCATGCGCCTCTTCTCTCTTTCATAATAGCCCTTTTCCCTTAGTCCCTGTGTTGTCACAGTTGTAACACTCCTTGCCCCTAAAAGCCTGTCAGCATTCTCGCACTCACGCTGAAGAATCAACACAGGTAATAGGGACGTCAGGTCTGCGGTAACAGCAGCGTGTGAGTGACAGTCGTACCGCGTCGAAAAAGCGGAGGATGGAGCTTAATGATACTCAGCAGGGCTATAAAAATCCTCTCTTATACCAGTAGCCGTGACAGGAAATCCATGCATCTCGAAAGGTCAAGGCCCTCTCTTACTCACTGATTGCATGTGAGCACAGGAGCACAAGGGGAACAGAGCTGAGAAACAGTATCATTTCTGAGCTGAGGTAGAAACTGTGCAGAGGATTGAAACATATCGTCTCCCGAGAGAGGGGAGGAATTAGGAGCAGATGGCGTTATAGAATGATGACATAAAAAAAAAGAAAGGACATTCCTTTAAATCAAAACTAAGCTGATTAAGATGTGATGCGTCATTTGGCTGTGAAGTCTCTCTTCATACTGACACCATAGGCACTCAGCAGTCTGCTAATGATAGGCTAAAGCACCATATGTTTCATTATGGATGGAGCTTAGCACAGATGTAAGAGGACGGACATGCCCTCCACCCATCCATCCATCTATTCCATTCATCCATCCATCCATCCATCCATCTTTCTTTGCTTACCCATGGTTGGTCAGGGTATTCCAGGTGCCACCTCCTAGTTGGACATGCCTGGAAGACTCCAAAGGACAGGCACCAAGGAGGCGTCCTAATCAGCTGGATCTACAGTAATGGACGAAGGAGGAAAGAGTACCGGTTCTACTTTGAGCTCCCTCCAGATGTTCAAGCTCCTTACCCTTCACTCTATGGGCCCGGACACACCAAACAGACATCAAAGAACTAGCGGCGACGAGAGCTGACCGCTGCTTCACCTCATGTTGCCTGTGTCTTGGCAAAAAAGTTGCACTTGAACAACACACCACACAGACTACAGCCTATGTTATGATAAAGCAACAGGTTCCTAAGGTTGAGCCCAGCTACCTTACAGAGGACAATGATTTCGGTCGCTTGTATCCGCGTTCTAATTCGGTCATTACCCAAATCTCATGACCATAAGTGAGGGTTGGAGCGTAGATCGACTGGTAGATCAGCTTCCTTCACCACAACTTCCCGGTACTTACATCTTCTCATCTTAAATAATTTACGAGCAAGAATCCGGGTTCTTGCTCCATGTCTTTTGTGGTCGCCTACAAAAAGTCATGCATAAACACTTCAGTGGAAGTGCACATTAATCAAAGTGAATGACAAGTTTTGACTGTGTTTTAGCAACTTTAACAATATGAATTAGAATCTACTGTAAATAAATAAGGAAGGAGACATTTAGACGACTTCATCATGACACCCACAGGCCTCTCCTCTCCTCAGATGAGTAAACTCTGCAATGGGCGAGTTCGTCTCCTGTGTGTCAGACATCAAGAGCAGGCTTGTGGGCCCATTGAGGGACGAGGCAGACCTGGACTTGATGACGCCTCCTCTCTCTCTCTCTCTGTAACCCAATTACCACAAGGCCTTAAGGAATGGGACCGGCAGGAGTAGTGTGTCAGGGGACGATGCCAACATCAAAGATAGACAGATGGTCCTGAGGTTTTTACCACCTCAAACCAATCTCCTGCAGATATTATTACACGATTAGCTGCTGCAGTGCCCCAGATAGGAAGCCAGAATGAAGATGTATCGATCGAGAAAGTGGAAAAGAATCAAACTGAACTTAAACTCGGTATCACCTCTTTTAAAAAGACAGCAACAGCTTCCATGAGCTGCTGAGCTCCTAAATTGGCAGCAGCAGCAGAGAGAATTGTGCCCAGCCTGAGGCCCTGATAGGGGCTCTAAACATGAGCATCCTCACCCGCATCCTCAAAATAGCGCGGCGTTATCCACTTCCTCTCACCCGTCGCTGTCACACCGTTGTTCATTTACACTTTTACATTTTAGCGGCTTACCTCTGCCTTGCATAACGCTGCGACTTAGAGGCGAGACTGTGCCGTAACTGAGAGAGAAGCCAATAAATGATAGAAAACCCTCTCTGGAAAGAACTTTACATCTGACAACCAGGCAGATAGCAGCAGATGCTTTATGCCTAGTGCAATCTGTTAGCGTTTCCACACCGAGCTGTCGCGTCTCGTTTCTCCCTCTCTGGTTGTTTTTTCATTACTCCGCATGCAAATACCCTTCCTTTGCTTTTCTTTCCTAATTACAGACTAGTAGCAACGAGGACACTGGACCTTATTAGGATCTGAACCTTTAGAGTCCCACAGGCACTCAAAATGCAGGTGGTGTGAGCGTTGTTTGCAGTGAAAGTTGCCTCCCTGCATGTAAATTGCTGTTAGTAAATGATCTCTGAGGTAGATCTTGCAGAGGAGTGAACTACAGGTAATGTGATTCTCTCCCTCCTGAGCAAATGACCTTTTTGCGGCTGGTTGTAGCTGCGCTTCATTTCTGACACGTAATAAAACCATCACAGTTATGATAAAACCGGCCGCAGAGTAAAAAAGCACAGACAAGTCGAACGTGTGGCTGCTGATGCCCTTCATTTCAGACGGTGACTCTTTGAAAAGTAGCCCCTGTATCTGCGCAGGCCACTTTGTTTTAGAGTGGGCTATCTATTCAGAGGGCCAGCGGACTCCTGTTTTCCCGGCACTCAAGCCCTTAGCAACCCGTGGAGTATCTAACAACAGACGTTTACAAGAGGGGAGATGATCTTTTTCTGTCCTCCTCGAGTCTCATCAACAGAAGGGTGACCTGATGAGTCACTGTGGGTTTGTGGGTAGGCTAATACTCTCCTGAGTATAGCCTGTCTTAGCCTAGCAGCGCTTTCCGTCTGCATTTCACACACTGGAATTTTCGCTAAAGCTTTGATTTTAAGTATCTCCTTTTGATTTGTTGGAGCTTATTAATTCCTCTTTTTATAAATAAAAAAGAGAGAGTCAGAAAAGCACTGACAACAAGATTATCCCTCCCGTCCAAAGAGCTCGATCTGTAATTGTAATTTAGTCGAGCTGGCTCCCTGCCCGTGCTGGAGCCGAACTTGACAAACTTTTAATTGCTTGGCTCCTCTTGCCACTGCGTTTCCATGGAGACATAGAATTTAGGATGACACTCACACACACAAACACACACTGGCACCCATCCCATCTCCGAAATCTCCATGTCGCACCCACGTCAGTTACCATAAGGGATCCTTAACTGGCCCGAACAAGTGCCAATTGTCCTCATCAACACTCTCTGTCCCAACACATGGGTCTGCAGCACGGTTAGACACTTCTGGATCTGAGCATGTCTCCCTGAGGAGCATCCAGCTTGGGTGGGCAATCAAGCGACGGCTAATTAGACTCTCGGTGCAGTCCTGTACCTCTGGGCCTCTTTGTCTGGACAGGGTCTCTACTGTGTTGTGGCCACTTCAGTTAAAGAGACTGCTAATGGCTGGTATGTGATTAAATTACACATGAATCCACAGGGCAACACCTGACTCGAGGAAAGAATGTGACCGAAAGTTGTGGCTTAATTGCAGGGGCTGGTTCGCAGGAAGAGACGTGAACAGTGAAAGGTCTTCATCGCTCTACAATGGATTGTTTACGTGATTACTGACAGGAAATGCAGGCTGCTTCATCCTTGAGAGACCCTGAAGAGGCCATTGACAGAACAATGCAGAGATGCTCTCCAGCGTGCATTTAACCTTCAGCAGGCTTTTCTCGAAAATGATGCAACCCAGAGAGATTTGAGTGAATGGGCTTCCTTTTCTCCGCGTGCAAACAATTAAATTTAGTGCATTCACAATCCATCGCCACTAATGATTGCAGGGATTACATATGAAAGGTATTGGCATGCGGGGAAAATGGCTTTACTGGAGTGTAAAGGAGGCATTATTTTTCAGCTGCAGGACCTGATGGGAAAACAGTTGTTTATCTCGGCAAAGAAAAGCCTTTCTCTGCAGGGCATTCCCGTGGAGACGGCAATTTGGAGAAGAGATGGATCAGTGAATATGTCTCTTTCAGAACCGTAAGGACGTAGCGGATGCCTCACTGAAATGCAATATTAGACGTAGCAGGTGATTTGTCGCCAAGAGCTTTTCAAGCAACTGTTTTTGTTTTTGCACACATGAATGTGCACGACTACGTGTCAGTGTGTGATCCAGTGAGTGCAAATGTGATTCATTCACACGTCTCCAAGAGCAGTATAAGTTTCCAACCATCACACTCTCGCTGGTTGGCAGGGCTTTTCCAGTATGCTGTGCTGCTCCTTGTGCGGCTGTCAGTGTCTCTCCCCGGTGTGTCTGATCCGGCAGAGAAGCTCTCACAGCTCCCTCATCATGACTTGGCATGCTAAGAGAGTTGGATGGCGTCGGTGGCAGTGGGGAGGAGAGACGGGAGAGAGAAGGCGGATGGGGAGGGTTGTTCTCTCTCCATCCAGCAGGCTTTATTCTCACCTCGTTCCCCAGGGCACCACACACCAGCTGGAACTCACTTAATTATGCACCCAGTATGGTGCGGAGGTCAAAGTGGCACTCAAAAAAAGTATTGTGTGACAGGTTGTGTACTTTGGAGAAGTTACTTCATAGTACATCATCCAACAAGTTACGGGCCAGGACAGAGTGTGTGCAACGAATATATATGTCATTATTTTGTGTTTTTGTGTACATTGTGACGTAAGACATAAACAAAATGTGCATGAAAAATAAGGTATCACAGTGTCACGGAGAAGAATGTAGCTTAAGTCCTTTTGCACAAGGAAGAGAATTTAGACTCAAAATTTTGACCTCAGTGTGATTGCGTTTGTTAGCAACTTCATGAACTACAAATATGTAGGAGCTACAGAACAGTGTTTCAGCACATGCAAAGTCCTTTTTCACTTCATTCATATGATTTAAGTGTACAGTCATGCCATATAGATTCTATTCATGCAAACCATTTCAAGTTAAAACCACATCAGCAAGGTACAATCAACAAACAAACAAACAAACACGCTTACAAACAGTAGTGCATCAAACTCAAACAAACAAAAATTGTCTTCTTTTATTCCCAAATGTCCACTAGATCCATTTCAGCAACATATTTTGTCCAAAACACAGTATTTCACAGTATAATCATGACAAAATGGCAAATAAAAAACTGTGTTCGCGGATGCTTTGTCATGTTATTATCTGTAAAAAAAGAGTCCTGATTTCAAAGCAGACCCCATCATCTCTCTACATTGGAGATCCTGAGATGGCAGCCATTTGATTGACAGCTCATTTGAGCAGATAGAAGTTTCTACGCCCGCCCTGTAGCCCACTCTCTTCTTCCTCCTCTCTCCTGAGCCACTTACACACCAGCCTCCTGATGACTGATGCATCATGTAGCCAGCGAAATTTCAAATCCAGTAATATATAGTTTATTACAGTTTTTGAAGCCATAAACTTGGAAATTATGCCAGTTTATGTGGTTTTATGTGTTTTGCTCTTTGAATAGGCTGTTTTTCCACCTAAGCACTTGTTTTGACTATTTTATATACACAATGTTAGTTTAAATAAGGAAATAAGGAACCTTAATGAGTTTTGGCCCATTACTTTCAATCAGGGTTATTTTGAGGTCCCAAAATGACTTCATTTTTCTTTTTTTCTTTTTTTGCCAGGCGCCTGGGTATTTCCTTTGAAAACCATGTGTTAAGTGTTCATTTTCAGTGACATTGTGATTAAATTTTAACTTGAACCATGTAATTCTATATGAGATGGACCCACTGTGTTTTCCAGCTAATTGAGGCAGTTACAGGTCATCTGCAGGCTTATTTTCTCATTAAAAAATTCTGACAGCTTTGGAAGAAAAATCTAATTATAACCTTTCGACAGAGCCCAAAACCATAACTGTACTCCAAATGGTTCAACAACAGCTTTGAATTTACTCAAGGCGAGACTAGGATAGATGTTTGGGATAATTTTACATAAATGTCCAGGAATAATAATGGGTTAATTAAAGTAAAAGAGGACAAAATGCTGTTGAAGTTCAAATGTTGTATGTAAAAATGCTCAGATTTAGCAAAGAAAACAATTATTTCGAGTGAGTTCCTTTTAGAAAGATAAAATGTCACCATATTGTTAAAAAAAAATCAAATCGCAAAAACTTTATATACACATGCAATCACACAAATAGTCCACAATAGTACACAACACAAGGGAAGGCAACAGGCCGACTGCCAAGCGAGATTACGATGCTAGTGGTGTCCTACTAGCCCACAAGTGTCTGGAAACATAAGCACTGCAAAACACAGTGCTCGTGACAGCACACTCCGGGTGAAAGCACGCATCGGACAGGCTACTGCTCTGTGAGCCAGCAGGGGCTCAGTACAGCCACGGTCGCTCACTGTGAAGGAGAGTCAAAGTTTCAGGCCGGAAAATTCTTCAACACCCTGCGGCAGTTAGCAGGCCTAACAATATAGAAAAATATAGTGTGCAATGTAGTAGTGCTTTAAGGAAAGGAAGAAAGGAAGACTTATGTAAGGTTAAAAGTACAGTAGAAGGACAGCAGCAGCTTCAGGTCACACAGAAAAGACATAAAATTCAGGATGTAGAGTTACACTTAGAAACAGCTGCTTGAGGCGGTGGCCTCTTTACAAGTCTTCCTGAAAAAGGCCTGGTTTATGAGAGGTAGAAGGCGGTAGTCTTAATTGTTTTCACATAATTGCACAAGATGGATTTTTAAACTAATTCAAGCCATTATAATATATGCATACTTTCAGTGTTTTTGTTGAAATTAATTTGTGTTGAACGTCGGAGGATGCGACAGCAGAGAGAAGCACAGTGAAGAATTTTGTGTGAGGCATGAATCCCTGGTTCGGGGCTGCAATACTGATGGCCTCCATCACGTCTGACGTACACAAAGCAAATCTCATTATAAAAATTGTTTGTTTTTTTCTCTGAGCCTTTTGAAGCTGGAAAAACCTTGGTAATTAGATTTCCAGCTGCCCTGGCAATGAACCACATTATAAAAAAAAGTTTCGAAACACTCGTTCAACTATGGCTGTATACTGTATCTGTACTGGGGTCAGATGATGAATAATCATCTAGTAGAGCATCGCCGTTTATTCTTGAAGGTTACTAAGTTAAGATGTATTCATATTTTATTATACTTCAGAGGATTACAGTGCAGGAACTATATTTTAATAACTGGAAAACATTTTGAATATCACTGTGGTATTAGAAAAAACAATGATTTTAATACCCTGGGCTGTTATTTTCCATCCGGATTAGAAACAAACAGCAGAAGAAGGGAGCGCAGGCTTTCTTTTGTCATGTTAGGAACATTGTGTCATGCTGTTAAATTTTCACTGAGCAGTAAAATCCAGCCAGCTGTTCACATTCATAATAGCATTATGCATCATATAATACAATCCTACAGTAATACATCCTAATGCATTTAAAGTATGGTTACATTCTGTTTGCCAGTTATGGAAGAGGTTCTTCATGCTGAAATCATTACAGATAAACTACATTTTGTTTTTAATATATGGCGTGTTTCTTTTTAAAAACACTTATGAACCCTGGGATACTCAAAACAGGACACGTACTTACACAGTAAAAGCATGATGGCCGCTATACTGTTGGAGTTTGAGAATGACTTGACAAAAAAGAAAAAAAACTTTTCAAAGCCTCGTCACTATTTTATCTTCATCCAGCTCTCACCTACGTATCATAACTGTCTCCGGGCCGTGAATTTATCTTTTCACCCGTCACCTGGACATTTTTTTTCCCCTCACAGACCCACATTTTTTTCAACAATGACAAGTGTGCCTGAGCCCGCTGATGACTGCTGAATCATTGATGGCACTATTACCGCCTGATACATCTTTTAGCAGCAGCTGTCTCATTTCTGAAGACTGGGGCAGTTTTTAATAGCTTCATCTCTGGCCATTTTTGGAAGAAGGACGCGGTGTTTCAATTAGTAGTGAAGTGATTTTTTTCCATACTCACCAGCCTGCCTACCAGAGTTCAAGCATGCCACAATTGCTCGATGGTATCTATGTCGCTGATGCCCTGTTTCATTTTACTTCATTAACTCCCAATTACAAAAACCATGTTACAGGAAGCGGTGCCATCTTGATTTAGCCGTTAAAACAGACAGGCCTGTGGAGTAAACGCTTTCCGCTATCGTCGTACTTCACCTCGAGCTGCTCCCTCACATTCTCCCTACACCTTTACCCTCCTACGTGTGCCATCCAGAGTGCGAGTGCTGCCCTCAAAGCCATAAAAGATAAGGTGGACAAACGACAACACAAACACACCCACGCGCACAAACACACACGGCCATGCATTGGTACAAAATCTGCACACACGAGTGCGGCGAATGCAAACATACAGTGGCAAGATACACAAGTGTTCTCCTGATAATCATTTATAGAGCCCGGTGGCGAAGGGGCAAAGTGCTGTTATCGCATGCTAGCAGCAATTTTCAGCTCTCAAAAAACCCTCCACACCAAGCTGCGAACACCATTAGCCTGTACATCCAGGAGATACGATGTGCACTATCTGTAGCTGTGCCAAGCACTTCTTGTCTGCTGTCATCCTATAGAGAGATAATGAGTTCTTCTTTCTATACTGCTATACCCGTTCCAGGGTCCATTATTACATGAGAACAAAAGGACTTAATCCTTTGCATGTTGTTGTGTCTCGGGGGATTGCGGAGTCCTTCAGAGCTGAACCGAACAGAGCTGATTTCAAAGCTTTTTCCCTGTTGTCTTGCGTTGAAGGTTTGTCTTCAAGGGAAACATGGCGATGTATTCACTGCTAATCTGCCATGAACCTGATTGTTCCCATGTAAAACTGTTTATGCTCAGTTGTAGGCGAAAGCAGGCCTAAAATACTGAGGTTTTGTTCATAACACAGAGGGCAGATGCGGCTCTCTCTCTCCCCTCCCCGCACTGTGAGAGATTTATCAACAAGAGTTGAGGCGGTAATTCTCCATAGTGGATGTTCAATAATTCATGCCAAGACACTCTCTCAAGCTTATGGTGAGAGATTGGTAATTGTCTTGCCACGCAGTGCTCTCTTCCCCTCCGCTCTGCTCTGCATTATGTGTTATTAAATCCATATACATCTTGGTGTTTTGTTGTAGATTGATGGGGCGCGTGGATGAATCATCCATTTAATGCTTTGCCAGGGAGGATGATTACCTTTGATTGTAATGGTGGTTGAGTAAATGGGCTGTAGCATGCTGCACTCTGCCTGTTGTTCTCCTTTCACACTACTATCCACTTTTTCCAAAAGATATTGTAGATTTTTGATAGATTATCGCTTTAATAAGTACAATATGAAGAAGTGCAATGGGTTGAGGACATACAGTATATCTATGAATGTAAAGATGATAGAAAGGCTTTATACATTTACTTTCATATGTTGCCTTGGTCCTTACTCAGATTTATATGTCACGTAATGGGAACATGATAAAGGATCCCTTAATTCCCAAGATCCTGTGTTCTCAAGGTTAGGGTGAGGGTTTTGACCCAAATACAATATTAGGGTTGATGTGGGTTAACAGAACGTTGAAGCGGGTAACATAGGACCCTGGGAGTGCAGGATCCTGCTAACATAGGACCCTGGTACCATAGGACTCTGGGAACATAGGGCACTGGGACCTTGGCAGTGTAGGACGATGGGAACACAGGTTCCTGGTAACATAGGAGCTTCAGAACAGAGCTAAATGCTAATGTCAGTATGTTAACATGCCCACACTGACAAAGTTAACATGCTAATGTTTAGTAAACAATGTTTTCCATGTTTACTATCTTAGTTTAGTGTGTATTAGAATGCAAAAAATAGCTCATAAGCACTAAACCCAAGCTACAGCTCAAGCTGATGGGAATGTCGCTAACCATAGCGCTACTGATGGTGGCCTTAAATGCAAAGTTAAGGGGAAACCACAATTGGGAAACATTAAATTGTGCTCCAAATCTGATCATAATTCATCCAATCGCTGTTGAGATATTTCAGTCTGGAGGACCGACTGATCGACAGACATTCCGACAGACTAGCGTGGCTAAAAATAGAAAATAAACCCATAACCAGGTGCCGTATCATCAACGGGCACGGAGCATACCTTCATGAAATGTTTTAGAGCCTTTCTGCCCGCCACAGTGGTGGGAGTTCACTCACAGATATGCTGTGTTAAATGATGAATGAACAGTGGAGGAAGGAGGAACGAGAGAAGAGGGAAAGAGGGTCTAGATGTAGAGCACACTGTGATGCTGTGCGCCTGTGATCGTGACTTGAAGTCAACTGTGAATGTGGTGGGATAAGGAGGGAACATGCTATAGCCTACTTTGAATGAGAGAAAACGGAAAAGGCTTCTTTAAATATGGAGCGTGTCGAGCCCATGACTTGAACCCTTGAAAATTCTCCTAATCAGCTTTGTCATACTGTAGCAGAGTGTGGGCCTGTTGTGCATATGCATGTGAGTGTGTATGTGTACGAGCATCTGAATGCGCTTACTTACCAGACAGATGCTTAGGGAGCCATAAAGAATTTAATAGCCAGCGCAACGACCTTAGCAGCTACAGCACTGCATATGGTAGGCTGCTGATAATACAGCTAAGTGTGCAAAATCAGGATCTTTTTGACATATATTGATTTCCAGTGAGACTCCATCAGGCAACAGAGCACTGACTGCTCACATCAACACGTGACCTGACCTGACTACTTATGAACATAAACAACCCGGTCCAGGACTTGACCAAACACAGATTTTCTGTATGTTTGTGTGTTTTTGTTCTCTCTATATGGATTTCCGTATGTTTGTGCGTGTGTGTCCATGTCCTTGAGTGACCGGATGTCCACTTGTTTACTGTATGCGCTCCCCCCTGTGAAGTGAGTGTACTGAGTGGCGAGCTGTGCCGCGCTGGGCCTAATTTTAGGCTGCTGATGTGTGATGTGTTTGGGGCTTTGGCAGTGTCGGAGGTGTGATGTTTATCTCTGCCTCCGGGGAATAGCTGTGACAGCCTTTTTTCAATCGGCCAAAGCCCTTGTTACAGCTAAATAAGTCACACACAACGTCAACTAGATTACCGAGCAAATACATGCATGTTTCAGTGAACAATTCGATATTGAACCTTTGACCCAAGCCTGTTCCGTCTTAAGGCTTCATAGTGTTCGTACTAAAGGATGTCACTTTTTATTACTGTCAAAATATAATTTGTGAAAATTCAACTTCTGGCTTCAACCCTGATCTTCACCAGTCTGAGTAGATAATGCCTGCATTTTAATATTTGGGTGAACTCATCCTTTTAAAGCTACTAAATGTAGGATTTCATTTTTTTTAAGATTTCCATTTGGTGCCCAACATAAAAAATCATGCAGATGTGATAAATGGGTTAAAAGCATTGAATTGAATTTTCTATTTATGTATTTTTTTTTCTTCAAACAAAAATAATGCTCTATGGAGCATTTTAAAGTCTTTTTGCTAATTGTTTTGGTTTTACAGGTGATTTGCCTGTTTTTGATTCACTCTCATTGCTCTCATCAACATTTTGTACAGACATGGAAGGCAGCTTTTCTCAATGAAAAAGCTTCCATAAACCCGCTACATAGTGCTCGACCAGCACCGAGCAGCAGAAGGACACAGTTAGCAGTTAGATAAATTATGACCAAAAACAGAGCTAGGGGAGAGTAAAGATTTAACTTGCATCCATTAGGTGCAAAAACATGAATGCTAATGTTTCTCTGTCTCTGCTGGATGTGTAAGTAGGCAACTGTTAAACTGCTAACATATTTGTCATTTTAGTTTTATTGAGTCTACAGCTTGTTTTGCTGCACCCAATCGGCCAAAATGTCCGTTGTTGCAGCTTTAACTCTGAATCGTATGTTTAAATTTAATAGACCAATAGCTGCCCAATTTAGGGAAGCTACTGAAATTGGATGTTTAATTATTCTTCTAAATGAATTAATCCAGAAAAAAGAACAAAAAAATATGCAATAAAAACCCCAGCTATGGTGTTGGAAGCATTTACAAATAAATTAAAATATGTGATTTTTTTTTAACACACTCTCCCTCTGGCGTCCCTACAGATTGAAGACATCGTTACACGAATACAAGATGAGAAGGCAGGCGGTGTTGCCATCCGGACTGTCAAAAGCTTCCTCTCCAAGATCCCCAGCGTGGTATCAGGTTTGTGTTTGTGTGTGTAGGTGTGTGTTCATGTCTGTTTACTGTATGGGATGTGATTGCACATTTACATATCCTGTTGTTCTGTGTGTACATCCTCCTTAATAAGGCCTTATCTTCCTTGATGTGATGATAATTGTTTGTGTGTGTTTTGTTGTCTCACTCAGCGAGCGGACGAGTCAGAATCAGTAAACCAAATATGACCTTTTGGTCTCATTTAAATTGCTGCTACTACAGTTGGAGGCAGATGATGTCATTTCCAATAAGACCTCAGCCACTGAGGAAACAGCCTGTGGTGTGATGCTACCCCACAAAAGCTACTTTTCTCCCTCTTAGTTATGTGTGTGTCCCTCTGTGTGTATGCACTGTACTCTTTCTTGTTTGTGCACGAAATGAGTCACCAGCGTTGGACGAGGGGGTCGCTCCTGCTCTCCCAGAGGTTGTTTTCGGAGTCACTCCTTCACGTGGCACCCCCGGGCCCGATGGCCTCACGATCTCTCATCAGCCTCTGCCAAGCACATAGTCCGGGCCAAAATATTGTGCTGTCCAGGAGCAGAAAGAGAGAAACGGCTGCAAATCTGTTAACATTATGTTATATTTAGACGCTTAGTCAGCTTTGACAGCTTTGACCCACAGCTCTAAACGGAGACGAGTCACAAAGACTTCCTCGAAGCTCATTTGTGTTTGTGGATTGGGGCTTTTGTTGAAACTGTTGCAGATGTGGAACTGTGACGCCGCCTCTAACAAATGTCCTTCTCTGAATACCAGGGGCGGACATTGTTCAGTGGCTGATGAAAAACCTCTCCATTGAGGATCCAGGTATGCCCGCTGAGCAATCTGTCATTACATGTAAGCACAATAGAGCTCAACTGAGGAGGAAGGCAATTTCAAATGACGCTTTCATTTTTCCTCAACAGCTGAAGCCATCCACCTTGGGAGTCTTGTCGCTGCCCATGGCTACATCTTCCCCATCTCTGACCACGTCCTGACACTAAAAGATGATGGAACTCTTTATCGCTTTCAGGTACAGAGAGCTCCACCGTGAGAGAGTCCTTGTGAGCTGGGGCTGCCTTTGAATACAGAATAATAAGATGATGGTAGTTGATCAGAGGGATATGTTTATTGCATGATGCTAATGAGAGCAATCCTCGCTAAGCCTATTAGTCATCGCACCAAGGTCGATACTGTATATCCCTGCTGGACGCTGCGTCAGAGCAAGAGGTGGGCCGCGGAACAGAGCCCACGGGCCAGCCGCACTGCTTGTCAGAGGGGTGTTTTTTCTCCTCGCTCCATCTGATCCAGCATGAACTTTGACAGGTCCTTCTGATGGCTACGGGCTCCACGATGACTCATTACTGTGACTGGGCCATTAGCATCCTAATCCGGCCAGGCAGGCAGGCAGGCAGGCAGGCAGGCTCCCCCTATGGGAAGCACTGAGCTGGCCGCACGCTGGCTCTGCACTTTTCACCGTCACCTGCCTCCCCCCCTCCCGCTCCTCCCCCTCGATTTAACTCTGAATGCATTTGTCTTCACCTCTATTGCTTAAGATTAAAAGCCATTATTGTGCCTGCGTAGGGAGGGCAGCATGTGTCACACTTGCTCATTCAGCAGAGGGCTAAAAATACTCCCCTCTGATGTTGTCGTGATGCAACAGGCCCGCGTCATCAGAACATCTATAAAGAGTCCACGGTGCAATGGAAATGTGTTGGCCGGTCCTCATAGCTGTGCTGCACGGATTAGCGACAGAGGAACGTTTGTTTGCCGGTCTATAAATAGATACTATTCTGGTAGGAGACCCAGATTTAATGACAACTGTCTTCTGTTTGCAGCGGCGAAGTCTCACAGACTCCATCCTCTCGGAGTTGAAATGACAATAATAATGACACTAAATGAGAGCACGTTAACCTTTTTGTTCGTTACACTCAAACAAGCACATTCATTAGCGTCAGCCTTCTGCTCCCGGGCTAATCACCGCCATGAGTAACAGCGCGAGTGAAATATGTGGAGTACCACCACCAACTTCTAATTCTGCCCCCTTATTAAGAATGCATGATAGATGTGAGTGATCCATTATTAACAGACTCGGGAATGAACTTTGAATGTGTAATATCATTTGCAATAGACAATTAAAAATGGATAGAGAGAATATAGCTTCCATCGCTCCCCAGATGGTTTTTGTGCAGCGCGCGTACGTCAGGGATCATCATCCAACATCCGACAGACTTTTTGACTTCAGAGTGGAAGTGTGTGGGTGGTGGGAGAAATGGGAATCCAACCTATTATTGTTCATCTTGTCAAGAATGTAATCCTGATTAGTAAATAAACAAAGTCTGTGTCTGTTTCATCCCCCTCTGTTTTCGTCAGTCTCCGTACTTCTGGCCTTCTAACTGTTGGGAGCCTGAGAACACAGACTATGGTGAGTCACCCGCTGTCTCTCAATGTTTGCCTCTTTCTCCAAACCAGGAAGATCTCGCTAACGCCTGCGGCTGTCTCTGTAACTCACACTGTAGATCTGTTGTTGACACTCACTGAGTATCGATCCACGGGGCTGTTCCTTGTAACTGTTGTGGCCCCGAGTAGACCCCACAAGAGAGAATCCTGCGGGCCAAGATTAGCCCAACAAAAAGAAGGGAGAGTTACTGATAGAAGCACATCTCCAGCTCTCTGCATGGCATTTACTTGAGGCTTGTTATTTCAGAAGACAACACATCTCCCGCCCTGCTCCGCTCATTAGTGTTGCTTCACACAGCTGAGCCCTCAGTCAAAAGAAGAGCATGATCCGTTGGAGACATTCCTTTTTTTATACAAAAGCCAGACAACCCACCTGACTAACTCTACTGCCCTCTTCATGTCTCACGCTGTCTCTCTTTTCCCCCTGCAGCCATTTACCTCTGCAAGCGCACCATGCAGAATAAGGCCAGGCTTGAGCTAGCTGACTACGAGGCTGTAAGTACACCGTCATTTTGTTTTCAGTGATGCCGGGAAGCTCTCGCTTCAATGCCGTCATTGCGCGCGGACAGTAATATGATGACACTCTGAATTTCCTGTTTTCTTTCACTTTGCTGAAAAACCAAAGAGCTGAAACAGTGTCCTCTGGGGCCTCGAGATGCCTAAATCCATTCTTCCCGGCAAAAAGCCATTATCAAATTACAGACTTTTATACAAATCTGTTAAGGGTCATTTGCTTTTTCGGGAGCACCATTTGGCAGAGTACAATCCAGTCATTTACTGGCCACATAATGTATGCGAAAGTATCTTTAGGTCTACATGGCATCAGCAGATCGATACAGTCTCGAAAGGGGCATTACTGCAGTGCTGATCTCTTGGTGTTATACAACAGCAAAGCACTGTACTTTAATATTCTAAACTACTCTGCAACTATTGTCCAGTCGACTTCCTTTGTCTCCAATTCAGGTCACTTTATGCCTCCAGGCCTCATTGCTCTCGCTGTTTACATCCCAGCTAGTTAGTACTCAGAGATCTTTCTCTCTATGTAATGAGGTCATATACTGTATGACATATGCTTGCTCGGATGGTGTTATTAAGAACATGCTGTTGTTTAGTAGGCAGTGTTTTATATAAGTGCATTATGGAGCTTTCAAGAGCATTTTATCCCGTGATGCTAAGTTGCACTCAGTGTACTCAAGACATTGTATGGTTGTGACTTTTGCTGGTCTCACACCCGAGATGATATCTAAAAATGCAGCTCTGGAGTCTAAGTCTATGCTATTTTGTCATTACAGTAATAGTGAAACTGAAATAGGTAGAATTGTAGCCATCTAAACCAAATCATGTTAGACTTTCAGAGTCTATTTTGTATCTTGCAACACGGTAATAGTAAAAGGAATAGTTTGACACTTGTAAGAAGTAGCTAAAAGTCACACTTGAGTAAAAGTAAAGACATCAGGTTGAAATATTACTTTAGAAAAGTGAAAGTCACCCATAAGTATAGTACTTGAGTAAAAGTCTTCCAGTATCTGATATTAAATGTACTTAAGTATCAAAAGTACAAGTAAAAGTAAATTACACATACATTTACATGTATACACCAGGGGTGGAAGTAACTAATTTCAACTAGTAATCTACTTAGTTGGAAGTATAAAGTGGCAGAACATAGAAGTACTCAAGTAAAGTACAAGTACCTTAAAATTGTACTTAAGTGCAGAACTTAAATTTGTGTATTTAGTCACAGTTCATCACTGGAAATGTATTTATTTGCTTTTTTGCACACAGTTGATGAGAAGATTCATACCGCTCTCATGTCTGCCACAGCCAGTTAGCTTAGTTAGCTTAGCACAAAGACCGAAAACCAGGAAACGACTAGCCATGCTTCACCTAAAGATAACAATTTAAACCTAGAAGCAGCTCTGAAGTTCAACAGTTACCGTGATATATCTTGTTTGTTTCATACATGTAAACATTTCAACGTCAAGACTTCAGGAAGGAAGTTAGTGGGCCAGGCCAAAAAAAGTGTAGTTTTTACCGTTTGGTGTTGTAGCGCTTCAACAAATAAGAGAAAAGCATGCTAATTAGCAAGCAGATTCTGCTAACGTTGTTTAGAGCCAGGCTAGCCGTGTACCCGTTTCTAGTTTTCATGCTAAGCTAAACTAACCAGCTGTCTACAGTGGCTTCATATTTACTGTACACACATGAGAGTGGTGTCAATCTTGTCAAGTGAGCAAAAAACAAAACACACATTTGTCGAAATCGCCAAATATTTTGTCAAGTATACAGTGATTAGTGTCAGTTTCTACACTGATTAATTCAATAATAGTATACACGCATGGAACTCCAAACACTGTGTGGTAGCTGCAGTTCAGTAACATGTTCAGATCATTTCTCTCAGCACAGGTAATCCAAAGTAAAGGCACGCCATCACAGTGAATGGATAATGTAATCATCTAAAGTCCTTGAATTCAAATAACCTGCTCCCCTAACGCTGCGCCTGATTGGTTCCTCCAGGAGAACCTCGCCCGGCTGCAGAGGGCTTTCGCCAGGAAGTGGGAATTTATCTTCATGCAAGCCGAGGCGCAAGTCAAGTGAGTACATGCGAGCACATGTGAGTCAGAGCCACCTCGTGACGTCAGCGTCGTTCTAACCTGACACACTAGCAGGAGAGAGCTGTGGGGATACGGAGAAGCGGAGGAAATCAGGTTTACATCTTTGGCTACATGCATGGTTTGATGCTGTTTCCCCGAGGAGGAGAGGATGCTTCAGTGTGCAGTGTCAGCTGGGCGTTGGGCCAACGCTCCTCTCATTAACAATGCTCTGTTTTCATGCCCTGCTCTGACTGGAGGGTTACATGCATTAAATACAGTAAGCATTCCCCTATGGATTTAAACACACACACCACTTTTTCTCCCTCACTTTTATCTCTTAGTGAGACTTCCATCTGGTGGCTTGCATGCGTAAGTGCAGCACTTATATCGCACGGCATTCAGTGAAGATGCTGCTGTTTTGTACAAGCGAGGGTGATATGGACAACAACAAGTCTTACACCTGGGGAATAAACTATTCAATAGCAAGGGCCGATCAGTAAATGTCAGTTATGTAAGAGCTCGGCCCCACCGGAGGCAATTCCAGACATCGTTTTGTGAGTCCGGCAGACAGGTTGAGACCCCTACCCTTCAGCTTTTTGCCCCCTAGATCAGCCTGTCAGTGGTGTTACTGTGTGTGTTTTTATGAGAGAGAGTGACTCACTCTGGGGGCTGATTTATTGTATTTGACATGATCTTTCAAAGGTGTGTGCTCTCTATATGAGCGGCTTGTTGTTCCTCTGTTGACAGGATCGACAGGAAGAAGGACAAGGCAGAGAGGAAGATCTTGGACAGCCAGGAGAGAGCCTTCTGGGATGTCCATCGACCGGTGGTGAGTTAGGATCAAAATCATGAAAAAGAGAAGGAAAGGAGGGTCAGGTGGTGCGTAAAAATGAAAAATAACAACAAAAGAAAGAAAGAAAAGAAGGGCTGAAATGTTTACATTTAAAGCCTGCCAAGAGATCTTTTTTTGTCGTTGGTAGCAGAAACAGATTAGGTCACTTTGCAGACAGGCCTTGTGTAAGCCTGGCATTGCTGAATAGAGAGACAACACTGTGTTGTTTGAGGAGAGCAAGTGCAGACCATACATGCTGGAGAGACACTGTTATCTGACCCAGAAATACGCTGTGTCTCCCGCCGCCTCCCACAGCCAGGCTGTGTCAACACCACAGAGATGGACATCCGCAAGTGCCGAAGAGAGAAGAACCCACACAGAGTGAAGAAGGTGAGGAGAGGAGGACAGTTTATGACTAATCGAAAAAAATCTCAAATCTTTCCAATGTTAATCTCTGTTAATAAAACACAGTAAAAATGAAGAGGATCAGTATTTCTCTGGGGTTTTTTTTTTTTTTTTTTTTTTACTGTTACAAAATAATAAGATGTAAATGTGTGTGTTTTTTGCTCGGTCATAAAAATGTTTCTAAATATGTATTTTTTATATATTAAAAATAGCACATTTTGTTGACGATGTTATCATAAAATGAATATGAAATATATGAATATATGAAATCTAAATATTTTTTAGTAATTCTTAGTAAAATATTTCAATAAATGATAGTTTTTCAAAAACAATTTACAAAATATATATATAAAATGAAAAACAAAATGTATATCAATACTTATTTTACAAATCTCTATAAATTACCATCAAATCTAAAGATATAAAGTGTAACAAATTGTATTGTAAGAAAACCGAAACTCCTCTTCAGGTTATTAAAACCCCAAATTCCCAGACACAATACTAAAGCCATGACCTTGGTATCTTCAATGGTCCCACAACTATTACCTCACATTTATCAAACTGCAATATCGGTCTGTCAAGGTTTATGAAAACCCATCAAAACAAAACAAGATTTAACACGTCTCTCCTTTGGTGTCCTGCAGTCGGTCTACGGGGTACCGGATGACGGCCAGAGCCAGCCGAGTCCCGTCCACATCAGCTCCCAGCCGACAAGGAAGACCACCAAAGAGGACGTTCAGAAGGAGGTAAGTCACGGTGTGACCGTCTTCTCCATAGGTCATTACCACCAGTCTGCCTCACCCATCCGTCATAACGACAGTCAAGGACGCAGACTGATGAGCTGTTACCTTATTTAGCTTCCTCATTACTCTTTCTTCCTCTCCATCAGATTACCTTCTTGAACACCCAACTGGACAGACACTGTATGAAGGTTTCCAAAGTGGCCGACAGTCTGATGAGCTACACGGAGCAGTTCATGGAGTACGACCCCTTCGTGTCCGCTATGGAACCCTCCAACCCCTGGATCAGTGATGACACTGCCTTCTGGGACTTGGAGGCCAGGTGAGGGACCATGTTGGGATGTGTGCTCTTCACCAGAGGCTGATAGTACTTTAAACTCATGCTACAGCATACACGTCTCAGTGCTGATACACTTTTGTTGTCCTAACATAGAAGGGACGAGATGGTTTACTGTGTTCTGACTTCCTGGCCTCTGCTCTCTATAGACCAAGAGGGAAAATAGACTTGTAAACAATAAACCACTCTTTTATTTGATTCTGTTTTATTCTATTCTTCTCTAATCTGTTTTATTCTGAGCAGTCGTGACCCCAGCCAGCAGCGCGTGAAGAAATGGGGCTTCTCTCTGGAGGAGGCGCTGAAGGATCCGGCAGGACGAGACCAGTTCCTGAAGTTCCTGGAGTCAGAGTTCAGCTCAGAGAACCTGCGGTGAGGCTGTCATTGTGGCTCATCTACCTTTCTTAAAGCAGCAATAATACATGTTTTTTTATTTTAACAAGGGATCACATGATTACTTCTGACTCTGCAGTTCCCCTCAGCTCTGCGACACCATTTAGCATCTTTCAGCTCTTTGTTTTGTTTCTGTGGCTCGCTCCTTGCTGCTCTCAGCAAAAAAAGTTGGAAAGAACACCTTTTTTCAAACTTGCCAAGCTCTCGATAGCTGACAGACAAAGTTAGTGAAAAGCTGGTAAACACGGTGAAGCAATTAGCTGCTAAAAAGCCTGATATTTCCCTCAGGGGTTAGTGGAGCGCAAAACAAAGCTAGCAGAACTGTGAATATTGGATTCACCAGGTGAACACGACTCCAAATGAATGCTAATGTGTCTCTGAATCTGCTGAATGTGTAAACATGCCAGTGTTTGCATGCACCTTTGCCATATCAACTTACTAAGGCACTGTCAGCATGTACAGTGTGATAACAGTGAATGCAACAAAATGGCCAGAGCCTAACTACCAATGTTTTGTACACTGTATCTCATATTTAGGTGAAGTTGTTACTGATTAGATATGATGCCGCTGCAGGTTCTGGTTAGCAGTGCAGGATCTGAAGCGACGGCCGCTCCAGGAAGTGGCCTCCCGGGCGCAGGAGATCTGGCAGGAGTTTCTGGCCGAGGGAGCGCCGAGCTCCATCAACCTGGACTCGCACAGCTACGAGCGCACAAGCCAGAACCTCAAAGACCCCGGACGATACAGCTACGAGGACGCTCAGGTGGGCTGAGCTGTTCCTGCCTCGTGGATGAATTCACATGGCTATATGCTCACGCACGCATGAACCCACACTCACACTAGTCCGGATAGACACCAGACGCATACAGTGCCAACACACCTGCGCCTGTACACATCGATACTGCAAATGCATCTCTAGTGCTACCTAGAAGGTTTAGCTGTACAGAAAAGGTGATGACACCTCCTCATTATACCCCATAATGATTGAGCAGCACTCTCTTTGGTATATAAGCTCTATTTTCCACATTAAAAGGTCCTTTCAGTGAGATCAGACAGATTTACCCTCCACTACATCCCTGTTTACAACACACACAGAAAACCTGAACCCTTCCACCCCACTCATGTTACACAAGTGTCAAGAAAGACAGAGGAGAGAAGAAGAATGACGGAGTGTGTTTGTGCCAGGGCCTAATGAGGCGAGTAATGCCATGAATAGGTTGTTCGCTCGGTTCACCATGGTTTCCTCTGCTTTAAAGCGGGTAGGTGATGTGTGACGTGGTACGCCTCTCACTGGCAGGACATTACTCAGCTCTGTCTCGCAGGACCCTGCCGCTCATGTCGGCACGCTCTGTTTGCATCACCCCACATGCATGCATTTCATTAGCATAATCAGCCCTCCTTTACTGCTCTACGCTTCTCTTTACTTCTCATTCTCGACACACACTCATCAGCGTTTCTTTCTATTGCAGGAGCACATATTCAAGCTAATGAAAAGTGACAGCTATGCACGCTTTTTGCGATCCAACATCTACCAAGACCTCCTGTTGGCCAGAAAGAAGGTGAGCTGCACTCACTGACCCCTGTGTCACCTCTACTTTTCGTCACTCTTATTCCCTTTCTCTTAATGATTTCAGGTTCATATCTATTGTTTGTATGTTGTCAGTACCTAGTTATAGGACAGAATTTCATTTTACTGGCTGGGGAGTGGTTCAGCATATTCTTACACTGTGGTATTATATATGTATACATATATCTGAGTAATTCTTCCACCACCAGTAGGTGATGTAAGCGAAGGAAATCAAAGAACTCATTGTTTAGGACATCACACGTATATCCTACAAAGGCAGGTCCTTTTAATGCGATTTGTCAGCTCATAATAAGGTGTGCCAATCACACAGTCAGGGGACTGCTAACAGAGCCCCCCAAAAGGCAAAACAACTGCGCCCAAGATACAGGAGCAAGGAACCTGCTAAATTATGTAAAATGTCAAGCGAACAGTCTCAGAAAACATGACATCATATGCCAAACACAGACAAAGAGTCGTGCTGTGAATACAAATTACCACCGTACAGTAAGTAGAAAGAGAAAGTGTGTAACAAATGGGTGGCAGATGCAGCCTGATATGTCCCAATGTTGTAGCAGTGTTGTTAGTTTAATTGGTAAAAATGTTATATTAGGGAACACATATCAACCATTAACCAGTGGCTGATTAGCATGTATATTACTGGCTTCTCAGGTCTTTATTAGTCATTATTAAAAAAACAGTTGTTAATGCCTCAGTCTGTATGGTCATATTCTACAACTACCAGGCCATTAACTAAGAATTGTCCCTCAAAAACATCCTAATTACTGCTTATTGACAGTAAGTAAGGAATGGGCCTTATAAGGTGGTAGTACCTCTTTACTTGCAATGATGGAATGTAACTAAGTATACTTACTCATGTATTTAGGTACAAATTTGAGGTATTTTACTTGAGTATCTCCGTCTTCTGCTATTTTATACTTCTTATCCACTACATTTTGGAAGCAAATATTGTACTTTTTACTTTATTTAAAGCCTGGCAGGTAATCTGTTTACCAATACTTTACAGTATATACATATTTGTATATTTTACTTTAACTTATACTATTGATAATTAAATACACTGAATAGATCCTTTATCTACTTTAAGACTTTTACTCAAGTTTGGCATTGCTACCGTATATGGCCCACACTGAGCAAAGCATATTAACATCATAATTCATGTACTTCCCTACTTAATGGCCGAGTAGTTGTAGAATATGGTCATGCAGAATATGGCATTAATAAGACCTTTATAATGACTTAAAAAAATAGCCGATACTCTACTAATATACATGCAAATAAGCAACTAGTTTATGTGTGTATCCTAATATAGTGTGATTTTTCTCCTTCCTATGCTATAAGTGTTAGCTTTTTAGACTTGCACAGCTAAACAAACAGTCATTTAGCTGTTACTGTGTAATATGGAGCTTTCCAGCAAATCACAGCTACCTCTGTTCATGCTAGCCTTTCTGCCCTCTCCCGTTTGAACACTGCTCCTCCTGCTGGCCTGTCACTGACCCCCACTCCATTTCCTAATTAAAAAAAAAAAACTGCAACTCCCACATTGTCCCCGGCCCTCATTTTTGCAATGCCTGGCCCCCTTTTTTCCCCTCACTAACTACATCACCCCCTGACCCCCACCCCCCGTCAACACCCGTACCTGACCCAAACACTCACCCTGCTTCCCCCCCTCCCAAAACAGCAGCCAGCAGACACTGAGCAGGGCCGCCGCACCTCCTTGGAGAAGTTCACCCGCAGTGTGGTAAGTCATTTGGAGCTGGGGCTGATCATATCACAAACCACACTGGCTGGCTCACTATCAGTGGCTTTTGCAATTATAACCATATTACACTCTGTTATGGCTCTTTGTACATGTAATAGGATGTGTATTTGTGAAAAAGATGACACCTAGTCCAACCAAGCATTGTAGATTTTAAAAATAGCACCTTGTGTTGTGTGATTTGTAAAGTAGAGTAACGCTTTAGGTCCTTGTAATAAGTGTTGATTAAAATGCAATAAGGCTCTTATAAGTTAAGATGCTTATTGGTTTTAATAAGCTTTATGTGTTAATAAAAGCATCATAAACACATTGATTTTATATTAAAAGACAGTTATAAGCACTTAAAGGAAACTTGTTAATGGTTTATAGACATCTTAAAGCAGGGGTCTCAAACTCAAATGAGCTAGGGGCCACTGCTGGTGTTTCAAAACTGCTACTTCTTGGCATTTTGTTGAATGCAAGACAGGCAGCAATGGCTCCAAGCTGGAATTGAACCCGGGCTGCTATGCTATGCTAATAAGGTTTTTATTAAAGTTCATGTGTCTTAAAACTGGTAAAAAGTTTCTTATAGTGATTTTGAATGTCTTATAATCTAACAATTAACATGTTTATGAGGCTATTATTAACACATACATTTTTTTATGTTAATAAGCATCTAATAAGGACTTATAAGGGCCTTATTAACTATTAACTATTGCTTATTACAAGGGCTTTAATATAAAGTGCTACCTAAAGTACTCTGACTGTCAGCATCTCTGTTTAGTAATGTTTTTTCATTGACCTTTCAGGGCAAGTCATTGACGGGCAAGCGCCTGACAGGCCTGATGCAGTCATCCTGACACAGCCTGTGCTGCAGGGGCACAGCCAGACCCTGTTGGGGGGGTGACCGCCACACAGGGGCCGGGGCGGGGGCACAGACAGTGGAGCTGCTGTGGAGGCTCTCAGACGCCGCTCCGAGGACTGCTGCTGCTGCCATACTGGTGGTGCAGCACCGGGCGTACGGGGGGTGAACGCCCCGAACAGACGATGCTGACAAGGGGAACCTCAGCCAACACAACACATGGCATGCAGCATACAGTATAAGCACATTCAGACTAGGGCTGCCCTCTTTTCATCACTTAGTCGGCAAACCGGTGGCGAGGCACGTTGTTGACTAAGCTGATCAGTTTATATTGTTTTGATTTTGTTTTATATAAAAGGTTTATTGTGTATTAAAAGCACATATCTGGTATTGCAACAACATTCTTTGATAAAAAATGTAAAAATAAACAACATTTACATTTGCCACAATATTTGCAGTGAATTAACTAGTGGTTTAGTTGTCCTGAAACAGCCGGGGCCAGTCCTGACTCAGACACAACTGCTGAATGGTCAAAGAAGCACATCAACAGACACAAATCTACAGTTTTTTTGCAGGCAGCCAGCAATAAATAAATTGTGAGACCATTTTTTTTTTCCTTTTTTAGAAATATATCCAACCTCTTTTATATCCTTGAAATTTCTATCTGTTCCTTATAAAGTACACGACATGACGGTTAAATAGTGAACGTAATTTTGGCGGTATTCAAGAATACAAAGTTGTTTTGTTGTCCCATAAGTTCACCGATTTTTGATGGTATGGTTTCTCATGCTTCATTACATTCCAAAATCTGGCATAAGGGCTTAATGTAGCATTCACACTGCAACGTCGTCGCATGTCTCACCCAAATGTCTTTGTTGAGGATTAGTGTGTGTTTCGACAACAGTGCTTTGTAATGTGACGTGTGGCGAGGATGGCTCCAATTGACTCCCTGCTTTCACAACTTCCCAGACTTCAAGGTCCAAAATGATCATGCTGTACATTCAAATGATTCAATGCCTAAAAGTGTGTGTGAGTAACTGAGAAGCTTCGACACAAACAATAGCCCACATGGTTGTGTGAATCACAGTAATTTGAGGATTTACTTTAGTCACAGCTCTAGTGTGCACAGTCATATATGATATAGCCTCCATGTGCTTTATGGGCTCCTACTGTAGTGTAGTTTTTAAAAATTTCCAGTGCCATGGGTCCATCTAGTGGTGGTTAAACCACAGGACCAGACAACAGAGTGTTACAAGACTGTATCAAGCTGTGTTCACTTCATATCGAAGGATATCATGATGTCAAAACTAGTCTCATTTCAAGGCCTGCAGCCCAATATGGGATCATTTATGTTTTGTTGCTTTTTTACTGCATGAATATGTCATCGTTCGTTTTCTGAAAACAATGAAAGCTATTCACTTTTGTTTGGCAAAGTGTATGCCGTGACTCTCCATCTAATAATCGTCATGTGTTTTGATGACTATGAGGAAAAATGGTGCATGTTATTGGACCATAAATGGAGTGGCTTGACTCTCCAAAGACAGCAAACAGTTGGTGGAAAAGCCCTGGAAGTGGAGCGACACTCCTCAGTGAACGGACATCAAAGCCCTGAAATGCAACTGGGGACACTATTTGACCCATCATGGGTGCCGCACACTGAACATGAAAGGCCTCTGTGCTCCACTGTGGCTTCATACTTCTTCTGCAGACGGAAAGTGCCCGGACTGAGGAGATTTTAGCCTCACAGCTCCCCCATGAGGCCACTGACTGCTACATTTACAGACCACACTGCTGAACGAGTCAATCATCTATCATTTTCTATTATTAGAGTCGTTGCAATGCACTGTACAGGTCATATTAATAACCATCATTATTATCATAAACCAATAACCTCTTGATTATAAGGTAGAGAGAGATGCTTAACTCGAGTCGATGTACCAAATGTTATTCTCAGCACAAACACAATGACACTATGTACAGGGTGCATTGTCCTTGTAAATCGGCTACATTTCATTTATCCAAAAGCACACTTTATTATGATATGGGCACATTACTATGCATGTAACATATTCAGGGCATTTTGTGCTTTTAGTTTCTCAATCAGCAAGATAACTACTGGCACTCCAAAACACTCAAGCACCTGCTATCTATCCATGAGTACCAAATAATAAACACTCTGGACCTGTCTGCTGTGTGTGTGTGTGTGTGTGTGTGTGTCGCTCTTTTCTTGCTGTTTTGTGTCACGAATCAAAAGAAGTCTTTTGTCTGTGTCAGCTGAGATCTGATGCCTTGAGTCAGGTCCTGATGCAAACTGGCTTTGCCTTTATCTGGTGGATAACAACACAAGGCTACAGGGATATTATGGTATGTGTGAATGTCAATCATAAAACATTTTTTGGTTTTATTCTGGCTATTTTTTATGGCTTCAAAGCTTGACATTTTTTGCTGTACTGGAGAATAATAGTAAAGAGGCAGACAGGCAACAGGAAAGCGAGAGGGGTATGATATGCAACAAAGGTCAGGCTGGAACCAAACTGTTGCGATGTCGAGCCCTGGCTACCAAGGCGCTCCACACACTCAGAATTTCTGATCTACTTATACTCTATACTCTGATTGATTTTTGGATCAGTGGCAGTTTGGCCTTCTTAGTTTAGTATATTAGCATGACAACACATGCCAGACTGTCTTTATTTTTGCAGGTATTTGGCCATGAGCGGTTCAAAATGTTGAACAAATTTGACCTGATGATGGCGCTAACTGAAAAGTTAAGGGTTCACCAGAGTTATTATAATAAATCTAGAGAGGGACTACACCCAGTTTCATGGCATTTCATCCAATAGTCTTGATACGTTTCAGAGAACACCTCAAGGTGGGGCTAGAGCTGGCACGGAAGCGGTTGTATAATTCCGCCTGTGGCTCTTAAAGCTTTGACAAGTCTGAAAAAAATACCTCAGTTTGGGTTTGGACACATTTAAAACAGAAAGCCTTGTGCCTTGGAAATCTAGGATGCGGCATTCTTTAGGAGATCCGATTTTGCACCTTTAAGACGTCCTACTTTATACCTGCAGCTAACACTCAGAGCCCATACACTGCTAATCATAAATCGCCCTCTCTGTAGGCAGACTCTATTGCTCATACTTTGAGTTCTGCCAACTTACTTGTGATGGCTCAAGCAGCCCCTACCGATCAATAAGAGCTCCCTGTGTCTGAGCCTTTTTTTGTTATCTTGTTCTTATTTCTAGTCCAGAGTTTCCACTGCTCTCACAAACCAAAGTGCTGTTTTTCCCCCTCTCCGTCTGCTCACAGAGTCTGAGGGTCACTCCAACCTATCGATCCAGTCTCGGATTCTTCTGCTTATCAGCTGCCTTGTCAAAAATGACCCCTGGTCTTTCTCAGAGAAGAAAAAAGAAAAAGAGAGGAAATAATAGCATCAAGCATCACCATCCATTCTTTATTTTTTTTCTTTATTTTTTTTCAGAACAATAAAAATAGTTTAACAAACAAAGACTTCTTCATTCTTTCCATCTCGACTCGTATTTACAGCTGAGGATGAAACAAACGCCCAGTCGTGTCCATTTCATCTCCTCTTGGCTCCATTCCCACCCCGATCGTCCCTCTCCACCCCCCCGGCAGGCATGACAAGAGAGTACCAGGGGCCTATTGCTGTGTCTTTGACGAGGTATACAGGCTATTCAATGATTGGTGACACGTAAGTCGAAGCGGACATCACTGACTTTTGCATTTCAGGAGCTTCTCCTTTTTGTTCAGAACTGCGCCAACGCCAGGCCTGTTTGTATATACGGCAGGTAACATTAATAAGCAGGTTTATGATTGATGACGCATGCTTTCACTTACTGGCATGACTTTGGAAGATAAAAGACACAATGACCCATTTTTTTTTTCTACTGTGGAAACACCACACAAGAGAAGATGAGATAATTGACAAGTCTCGCGTCCATTCTTTGTCCGGAGGAGATAAACTGCTGTGTGGAGGGTCCCTGAGGGAAGTGAAGACATATGGTGTGGATGCACAAGCACATACCCAAGTCATACCAGACACATAGGATTAATGCTTCAAAATGGAGTGGCTATTATTAGTTTGCAGCGATACTGAATAATTACATGGAAGGACACAGACATTTTACACAGTGTGCAACCTATGTACCCTAAAAGGCTTTTTGATACAAGACTTCAAGCACCTTCTAAATGTCATAAAGCAATTAGGCCCTCTAAAGCACTCAACGGAAATGTCACAGATACAGATTTCACTTCTTGCTAAGTATGTGGATCTGGGAAGATTTGTGTCTCTCTAGCAACAATATTGTTTCCCAATGCGTCTGAGATGATTTGAACAGAAAGAGGAGAAGGTTTTGCAAAAAATCAGCGGACAGAAGTTGAAGGTTGTTATTGCGATGTTTTCCTACAGCGTCCCGACTTCCCTCCTGGGAGCCGATTAGAATGGGATCCTTGTGTGGTGTTATTGTCCCTCCGTGCCGACTGAATACAATCACATGAATCAGGGCTGCGTGGCTGAACAATCAACAGCAGAGGAAATGAAAAGATGCCTGAGTAGTTGTGGCTATTGTGCACCTGATCAGGACAGAGGTATCAATACAGTCTGAACAAACCCAAGAAGTCATACTTATTAAACTCTGAAGAGATCAAAACATAGAAATATTATACAACAAAGAAAAAAAACATTACTGCGACGCATTTGAGTCAGAGAGGCCCAGGAAATAAAGAGCAAAAAGAGACAGAGAAGAGACAGAAGCAGAGAGATAAACCATGTCAGGGTATTCATACAGTAGTCCAGAGGTCTGCATGTAATAGTGGTGGATTTGAGCACCATCTCTATGGCTGGGGGTCAGGGGGTCACTGGTCCAATCAGGTTGGAGGGTCATGGCTGTCAGAGCTGGTTTCCAGTGCAGAGCGGCAGGCTGGCACAGTGATGAGGATAATGACGTCTTAGTGTCACATCGGATCACGCAGCAGACACACAGTCACAGAGCAGGAGTGGGCAGGCTGGGCCGCCGGGGCCCCAAATGCTCCCGCTGGGGCACAAACAGTCCAAAAAAAAGGCCTGGCCTTTAGTGTTCCCATAGTCCAGTGGAGCTCCAGCACAGTGCAGAAAAAAAGGGGACGAAACCAAGCTGGATCTACTCACATTTCAAATGTTCAGAGGGGATCGATACATATCGTCGAGGGAGCAGTTGCTTCAATTAAGCCACATGGCCTGTAGACGTGTTGGATGTCTGTTCATCCATTTCAGTTATTTTAGGCCCAAAATCGGGAGCGACATGAAGGCTCATTAGTTTCTTAGAGTAAAATCCTTTTCTTCACTGGTCACCCCCGCTCCTGGGCCACATGCCAATGTGCCGATTGCTCCTACAGTGTTTAAGACAGACAACATGGGTTAGACTCACACATTATATGTTTGATTAAGAGTCCCCAGCCGTGGCAGCAGCCCTGTGAGGCTCTACAAGCGACGTGACAGAGCTGCTTTGAGCTAAATGCCAATTTCAGCATGCAGGCATTCTGAAGTTCAGCAGGAAATAGTTCACCATCTTAGCTTAGCATGTTAGCATGCTAACATTTGCTGGTTAGCACTAAACACAAAGCACAGTACAGCTGAGGATGATGGGAATGTCATTGGTTTTGCAGCTAGTTGGTCATAAATCAATACTGGACAAATTGAAATGGTGACCTACTGAGAGTGCAAGAGGGAACATCAGTGGCTCTCGAAAGTTATCAGGATTCAGGAAAATGGGGACTGACTGAGACATTGCCATCCCTAGAGCAGCTAACATGGCTAAGAACTAGCATTATGTTCGATTATTGCAGCTTGTGTGGCTTTAAAAAGAGGGCGAGTGAAAGATTCCAGTAAGTATACAACCCTGACTCCAAAAATGTTGGGATGCCGTTTCAAAACATGAATAAAACAGAATGTGATGGAAGTCTAAACGGTCAATCCCTTGCAGAATTGCTTCATCTGCTTTCTAATCTTTCTACAAAACAACAAAAAACAACAAATCTGTTTCTTACCTTTCATTTGTTTAGTCCCCTATTTTTCTAAAGATTATATCTATAGGTTTCTTCATCTCCAAACATTTCCAGTAGCCTGTAGCAGTCCTTCCATCGGTTCCTTCATTTTCACACAAGTTTAATCCAGAGTTAGAGCAGAAGAAGAGACCTTCATCGTCACAGCCACTACTGATTCAAAAAACGTCCAGTAGCTCAAGTATTGGTCTGCAATGACATTCAATCATCTCCCCAACGGACTGTATCATTCATGCCTTTAAATGTTTCAGTTGTTCAAATGTCTCCAGTGTTTTTTTTTTGTTCAGAACGTTTATGCTCCTTCTGCTCCAGTGAGGGGGAAAAAAAACACTCCAAAAACATCTTCTGTTTTGCATGGAGACCAAGTTCACTTGTCAAGAAACACTGACAGTTGCTCATTGCCTTAAAAGTTAATATATATATTTATATATAAAAAGGTGTTCATAAATTATTCAACAATGTTCAGTAGATAAAATACCACTTGCATTTCTGTCCTGAAATGATCACTTTGTGCTTTCTGCAAACAAAAAAAAAAAAAAAAAAAAACATTGAAAAAGAAGCAGCAGATTTTTGCCAGAGGTTAATCCATATAAAAAAAAATTGTCTCTTCAAATCTAAAAGGTTCTCTCTATCTGTGTCGGTTGGATATTCCGTTGCTGTTTGTGGCGGGCTCCTCCAGCTCGTCGTCCTCAAAGCCGTGGAAGGTGGAGGTGTCGCTCTCCGAGGTGGTGCCGAACAGCTCCTCTGCTCCAGTAAAAGTCCCGTCTTCCTTCTCTTCCCCACGGTCAGCTGGATGGGAGAAGATCAGAGTCAGGTGATGGGTAAACAAGTGAGCGTCCACACAGTAATGGACACTCGCTTGTTCTTCCGCAATGTATTTTACACTTTGGTGTATATGGACTCACTTGTGCATCGGCAGGCTGCATATGGAGGCCCCGCTTTACCCGTTTTCTTATTCGAGCCCTGGCATTTATTACAGTAGTTGTTGGGAATGCTGGTCCCACCTGGAGCCTTTGGACCTACAAGGACATTTGAAAAGGTCGGACAGGTCAGACTTAAGCACAATACTTAATGCATCTATTGTAGCTTAGTCTGCTCAATATAAATGAAACATGATTAATTTAAGTATATAAAATCATTTCCTTTATTTGACCTTTAATCTTGTATTGAAGCATTGTTTGTATAGATATTAATTAGTTTATTGTGGATTCTCTCTGTAGTTTGAATGTAATGTGCTTTTGTCCTGTATTCTTCTGGTTTGTGCTTATCCTGAAAAGAGCAGTTTGCTACAATGAGCATGTATCAAATAGTATGAAGCTCAGTTCATAATGAATAACCAAATGCTTTTTTTTTTTGCATGTCTATTCATTCTGTTTCACATTAGGCTATACTCTATATTATCATATCTATATTATCACTATATTATTAGTATAATACTATTTGTGTATATATATATATATTTATATTATATTATATATATATATATATATATATATATATATATATATATATATATATATATATATATATATATATATATATTATATATTTATATATTTATATTATATATATGTATATATATATATGATTGTGTCAACTCATGTGATACAAACATTTCCAAAAGTCAAAATTAATGATGAAAGATCGTTGTAATCATTTCCAGAATTATAAAAAAAAAGCTGATTATTCTGCTTCAGTCCATTTATGCCTTTCAAAAACATTTTCATTTTCATCTTCTAGTAAATTACTGAAGTCATTTCATTAGAAAAGATAATTCGCTCGACGCTCCATTTAATCCGATGAATCATTTTTATTCAAATTGAGGATTTTGTTTGAGAAAAAAAAAGACATTTGGTCTATTAAAAGCTAATTCTCAAAAAAATACGAATAAACAAAAAAAGAATGATTTTACAAAAGCTAAATCTAATCAAAGACTAAATCAGACTTAAAATCCAAACTGTCAGCAGGACATTCAAGTGGGACATATACACATGGTATGTTATGGTAAGTGATGGTTTGTTTGATGAAACCAAAGGTTATGATTTGTTAGAGGTGTAACACTTTGACTTCTTACGTTTGTGTCTGTCAGTCGGTTGTGCAGAGGGGGATCTGGACGCCACAGTGCTTCTCTCTCCGGCTCTGTCCTCCTCTGCCAGGTGGGAATGAGTGTAGTGGTAGCTTAGTCCCGTACGGTTCCTGTAGCGCTTCGCACAGACTGCAACAGACAGCAGATGTTCAGTCCTACTACTATAACTGCTTGCATAAAAATTATTTTTGGCAACACAACATTTCCAAATGCAGGATGTTTGTTTCCTTTTCTGACCATTTGTTCAGAAAAAAGACTTCGATAACGAGGCCTACAAAAATCAGTCGAACACCTGGATGGGTGTCTGGTGAGGTGGTCATGTCTCTACATTATAAAGCAATGAACTAAAAATATCTACAGAGAGTTTTTTGAGTCAATGATTGAAAAATAAACAGACTCATGGCATTTCATGGAGGTAGCAATTCCAGTCTCAGTCCAAAAGGGGACAAAAGGAAGCACTTTCCAGTCTGATTACAATAGTCAGTCAAATAAAACACAAACACAGACAACATAATAACCATGTCTCCCAGCACCCAGGACACTTTTCAGCTTGAGAAAAGTAAGATGATATAGGGGCCTAAATCAATAATCACTGCACTTGCGAAACAACCACTCGACAATCTATCAAAACAAATACCCTAAAAACTACTGTTTGAAAAAAGTCAACAAACCGAGGTACCTGAGGTCGAAGATTTTGAGTTCTGCTTTTGTTTGTATCTGTCTGAAACAGAGAAGACGCAGAGCGAAGAGAGAACAGCATGAGCATGTGTCTTTCAACACGAGTCACAACAGAAAGAGTAAAATCCAATACCCTCCTACCTGCACTTTCCACATGCAACTTGCATGTACAGGAATACTGGAGGCTACAGTGACACTTGTTTACCTTGTTTCATCTTCCATCTCAACAAACTGTGTTGGTGATTGAGTTACAGCGAGTCAACTGAAGTGCGGACGCTATTTTGGAATTACTTGTTGATACAATATACAGTACAAAGCTAATAAGTAAGACGAGGACAAGTCGGACTCTGGGCCTCATTTGTTTAGACTTATTAAGTCAAAATGCTCAAAGATCATTTAATTAATTAATCCATTAGCTATCAGCCATTTAATTGACAACTATTCGCATAATCAATTGCTCGGTTTGAGTAATAAAAATAAACAAAATATTTTTTATTTTTATACAACCTGCCCGGGCAGAATACCACAATATATGTTTTGTACTTGAATCCATAGTGTTTAATATGTAAAATACACTGTTGAATAAAGTGACTACGAGGAACTTTTAAGTGTTTATGAAACACTATATATATATATATAACACAAAAAATAAAAAAATTTAAATTTAAAATATTTTGATATGACACTTAAAAATAGACCTAGCATTAGACCCCAAGTGGAAACCCAACTTTTCCCTGGAAGGAGCACTGAGCTCTGGGCTCAGCTGAAGCTCTGACCCGCGTATCCCTGATGGGAGGCCCCTGTTGGGGGATTTGAAGGGTTAAAGTGGTGATGGGGGTGTTGTGTGTGTGTGTGTGTGTGTGTGTGTGTGTGTGTGTGTGTGTGTGTGTGTGTGTGTGAGAGAGAGAGAGAGAGAGAGGGGTCAGCTGGCCAAAGAGACAATCTGTGGATTAGAGAAAGCTTGGACACCAAGTGCTCACTCAGCACATGATAAAAAGATACTATGTTTTAATTTGGTGATTACAATTGAAAGCACATTTCTATCGATGTTCAATTTAGAATCAAAATCATAACATCCCTAATGTTTACACTATGTTTTATAGAAACTAGATTGTCAAAAGAAACTAAAATTCTTTGCCTCGACTACTGTGCAACTTAAATTTGAAACATGACAGCTGGAGTCTATGTTGTCGCTTACTCTTCCTTTGCCCCGATGTCTCCTCTTGGGAGTGTCCACCTCGTAGTCGTCATCATCGTTGAAAGCGTCTTCTGCTGCGTCTGCCTCCAGAACCCTCTGAGACACAAAGAGACAGGGAGGAAAAAACAGTTCATTCCTCATCTCTGATTAATGTAGCAGTTTGTTGAAAACACACTGCGCGGCAGCAACAGAGCGGAAAGAAAATCTATTTCTCAGTTCTCAACACAATATCTGGGTGTTTTTGACAGTTGTAGTGCATGTTCTCTATTGGTGTAAACATCTGTTTAATAATGAAATGTTTACAGCTCAGACAGCTGCTTACAGGATGGAGACAGTTACTTTATTGTAGTCATTTGTTTAGTACCAGGAGCATGAAGAGAGGAGAAATAAGCTGTTATGCTCTAAGCCCTCTCTTCTTGTAAATATACATGTGTACACATGTATATTTGGCAGAAGGCGTAACTGCTTTTGACAATAGAGCTAATTAAGTTTCATATTTGTTTTCCGCTTTAATGTGAGAATCACTATCATATATAATAATCAGTTAATGGGAATTCAAAGTTACTTGTCCAAAATGCCTCTCAGTGAGACAGCAGCCAGCTAATGAGCCCTGCAGGTCAGCTGGAAAAACTTGGCAAGTTGCCCTGTTGGGGCGCAACACTTCACTCTCAGTGCCAGGGCCCTCAGTCGTTTGAGTGATATCGCTGAACATTTACATTTTAAACGTTTGGCTGACTCTCTAAAACCACAGCAACAAATACACACACACACACACACACACACACACACACACACACACACACACACACACACACGTTGTCAAAGGTATTGCAATACCAATACATATCGATTCTGAATATCTGAAACTGTTTCATTACGATTTTTTTCTGTAGTATCGATACACCCATACCAGCTGCACTTTCTCGCTCTCTCTTCTCTGCAACAGCGAGTTGACACACATACTGTCAGGCCCACATAGGCCTGCCTCCTCTCTCTCACTCATCTGATAATAGTCAGAAGTAAATTAAAGGTGTGATATGTAAGACTTTTAGCAAAATTATCAACAGAATGTAAAGAAATAACAGTTCACTTTATGACAATATGCTGTCTATAAATTGTGTTGCAGAGGTATCTAGTGAAGTTAGCATGCTAACCAGCTAGCCCTGGCCCGCCCAGTCTAAAGCTCCTATGCTAGCAGTCTAAATGCTAAAACTGCCCCGATGCTCTGAGCTCCCAATCTGCACTGCTAGCTGCACGGCTAACTGAGCTAACTAACTAAGAGCAGTTACAGTTCGAAGCAGTAAGCTTGTTACTCTGGTGATATTCTGCCCCCCTATTTTTTAAGTTTAGGATGCCAATTCTTACATATTGCACCATTAACTTTGATACGGTTGTGCTTAACACACAAGGACACAAGCCATATTATATTTACCATTATCAAAAATATAAAATTTTCTACCTTCAATGTTGTGTCATTTCTTTGATGTAGTATCAAACATCGATACTGTATTTTTTTTTATAGTATTGTGTCAAATAAATGCATACAGTGGGTGTTTCAGACCTTTCTGACTGAACCCACCTGGATCTCCAGCAGGCTTTCCTCGTCATTCTTAGAGTTGTTCCTCTTGTCTAGCCCCTCTCCTCGTAGCAGCGCCTCCAGCGTGGTGCTCTGTGTGGGCAAGGTGTCCTTGGACATGAGGCCACCTTCTGCATAAAGACAAAAACAAGGCAGCACGTGATGAATCATCAAAATACCAGCTCAGTGTTCATACTTCAAAGTGCATGAAAACATCCGTCTATTGCTCACTTTAGATAATAGTTCCACAGGTGTAAAATCAAAGTAATGGGACCTGTTTACTGCTGATGATGAATGAGCTGCAGTGTGTTACATCCCCTGAATCACCATCAAGAGCTGTAATTGTGACAAGAAGCATCAGTGCTACAATCTCTGTACTCTGTGAGCAGATTTCTATCAGCACATTTCACATGTATTGTCTCCTCCACTCTAGTTCTAATAACAGCATGTGGCAAATTGCTGAGGCATTTGTTTGCTATAGCGGCTGTCATCTATTTTCTCTTTGTCTGCTACACAATGTGTCATCACAACTATTTTCGCAGCACTATATTGCTGAAAAAATGTACATGTCACTCTGAGCGAGAGTGCATTGTCATTGATGAGCTCTCAGTAATGCTGCACTATGCAGAAGCTGGGATGACTTTGTCCACAGGAATCTCCGAGGTACAATGCAGTTAAGTGGCTTGTCACGTTAACCCCCGAACACATCATGCAGTTATCTCCTCCTACAGCGAGCTCAAGATCTAAACAAACAGTGTAGGAGGCGAGCAGGTTGAGCAGACAAAGCAGTACAAACAAAAGCTTTGATAGTCACTTGGATCTGCAGGATCTTATTTACACAATCTCCTCTACACAGTCAGCTTCGTGGTCATCCAGTTGCTTTGTGCATGGTTGAAAAGAGGACACACTTCAAAGCCCCCTGACTCAAGCTTTCTATGAGCCCTTCATCTCACCATTGCGCCCACCAGACAGACTTTTGCAGAATATTGAACGTGGAGTGCTGAAGCAACAGAAGACTGCATAGGCAAGAGGCAGATATAGGAAGTAGGCGTGAGGAGCAGATACAACGCGCTCCTCCAAAATGGGCCTCTCCACCATGCGGCGGCAGCCCCTCACCATTGTGTCTGCACACGTTGACTTTCAACTCTCCGCGACGAGACAGACCCCCCCCCCCCCCCCCCCCCCCCCTCCCCTCCCTCCCTCCCTCTCAACCCATGGGAGCTGGGGGGCTAAAAATAGAGCCGGCAGCAGCCTGCAGCAGGGAGCTGATTCTGCATGCAGCCCCAGTCTCTAGCACACCATCAGTTAGACAGCCAGCCGAGGTAGCGAGACAGACTCTGCTGCCCTGTGCTGGCCACCTCTGGCCAGCTGCACAACGTGCTCCGTATAAGAGACGCCAGGTTAAATCAGGGTACATTTCCCCTCCGCTGGGCGCTCGCAGACAGCACATGCACTCCGCTTTTGCTGGAGAAGGGAAGGGACAGCAGGGTGGTGGCGGCGGGGTCTCAGCGAACGCAAGCTCAGTGGAAAACAATAGGCGACAATGGGATGTGTTTGGGAAACAAAGACTTGGTTCATATGCTATCACTCCATCTTGCTTTCTCTTTCCACGCCCGCTCTCTCTCTCTCTCTCAACTTCCCAAGCATTTGTCCTTCAGCGTGCACTGCAGAAATTAAATTTGAACTAAAGGCATCACGATCTTGGAGATCTCTATCAAAACATAACTGATTTGTCACAGCCTTTTATAGAAACTACTAGAAAGAGAAAGGTGTAACACAATGTTTCTGTGTGAGATTCCCTCTTTTGTCATGTTCATTCCTGAGGGTAGTGTAACATCCCACTGGGTATGCAAGCCTTGGGCACAGAATGGACTACTTGAGCTAAAGAAGACTGGCGACAAAATGCTCACAGACTGCACGGCCAACAACGGGGAGAGATGGAGAGATGAAAGAGTTGCCAGAGAGAAAGAGACAAAATCCATCAGCAAGGGAGGTGGTGAGGAGAAAATAAGATCGAGGAGAAGGTAAATGTGTTGAGTGAGCAGCAGAGAAGGCCAAACTCTATTCCATAACATTTATTAAATACTGTCTTCAGTGGCCGAACTCTGTCTCGCTGCTCCCAGCAGTGGTAAATCTAATTACATGTTCTACTTCTCGCAAAACAAGTTTACCAGCCGGGGTGAACACAGACACATTTCATCCTCTGAAAAATGACTGGCAGCCTGTTCTGCTCGCTGCGCTGAGACAGAGCGATATGCTTTTAGCTAGATTATTCCAGATCATCACCAGTAATCACATGAGCTGAAGGAGGTGGAGGAGGTGGGTGGGAGTCGGGCGGTGGACGGGAGGCTGAGTGGGAGGGGAAACTGAGAGGAGGAGAAAGTGACGGGCAGGTGGTTTGAGGAGAAGAGGCTGCAGGGTCTCACCGAGATGGAGTCCGTAGATGCCCAGACGTGGATCTGTGGCGTTGTGCAGCCGTCTCTTCTTCCTCCAGCAGCGGGCGGGGTATGTGTACATCTGCCCGGCTGCGACGCCTGTACAATAACAGTTGTGAAGATGCAAACAAGAGTTTCAACTGAAACTATTATTTTTATAAAATAAAAACACTTCCCAGATAAGAAAAGAGTCAGGTTATAACATTCATTATATTAATTTTTTGTTTGTTTTATTACAGATTCTACGTTGAGATTTACATAGACTAACAAGACTAACAAGTCTACAGCCATGCCTGTGGACAAAAGGGGTATGAGCACCACCGCCTCATGTAGTGTAACATATTTTTAACAACAATAATTTTTCTTTTTCAAACACAGCTGTACTAAACTAAACTACTGAACTAATATATCAATGGTGAAACAAAGTACACTTTGTTTGAGTATTGTTTATACACCTAGGATGGCCAACAGCTGACAGATCTGACTGGTAATAGTAATTTTATCGAAAATGCTAAAGCTATCAACATTTAGTGGTAATGTTATGATTTTGCGGGCAATCCGACCCAGTGACACTGCGTGAGACCAAAGAGTGTTGACTACAGATGCTGGATGCTGCATCAAAGCCAAAGTACCCGACTTTTAAATTAATGTATTTATCGACAAATAATCAAATGATCTTTATTTCCAATCCTAGTTAATACCTTTTCATCACAAACAAACAGACGCCATTTTCAGCTTAATGGACAAAAATACTCTTAACCTAAACATAAAACATTCTTTGTATGCATGTGTGTGTGTGTGTGTGTGTGTGTGTGTGTGTATGTGTGTGTGTGTGTGTGTGTGTGTGTGTTTGCCCACCGGGGCTGCGGTGGTGTCGTTCCATCCAGATGTAGCAGTTGTTCTGGGCCACGCCGGTTTGTGAGTCCAGGAATGGCAGGCGGACGCTGCGTTCAGCACACAGGCGGGCATTGTAGCTGCGGCACTGCTCAATGGCCTCCTTATAGAACTGGTCGCCCAACCTGCAGGGGGGTAACGTCAGGTCAGTGACACTGGGTGACATGGTTTACACAGCTGAGCCGCTCATGGGGCAGCTGCTTTGGGAGAATAACCGTGATGTGAACATATTTGCAGAATCTCTGATATGGAGATGAGCCTTTTTATCATGTACGAATGCCTCCATAATGGCCTGTTGCTCTGCCGGCTATAGATCATTAAATCAGTAAGCTGAAGCAGATACGAGATTTGTATGCAAGTCCCTCAGAAACTCTCCTCAACCCACATAATGCCGTTAACGTCTGTTCAAACTTCTTATCAGCGTTGTTCAATGCACGACTCAAACTGACAGCTGAGCTTCTCTCTCCTCTTCCAGCTTGCCATCGGGAAGAATTTGCAGAGAGAAAAAACACAATGCAACCCAGTTACGACACGACGCTGCTGCTCCCACTCCTCAAGTTAAACGTATTATTACCTCTGTGGGCTCTTTGTCTTATCTGATTCTAGATGGGCTGTGAGCTACGGTGGCGCTGACCGAGTTTAGTTTATCCCGTCGACATGGAGGCTGGGGTCTGATGTGAAGTCGGCGAGCAGCTCAGACTAACACTTTAGTTCCACTTTTCTTAGCACCACTGAGATTTTGGCAGTCCCTCAGGGTTTCACTGTTAATATTCAGAGTGAAATGGGGGAGGATACTTCACATTCAAGCCCTCAATCGCTGCCACACGCCTGGTATGGTAATTAGCCTACTTAATTAATCTCAGCAGAGTGCCTAGCACAAGGGCAGGTTCTAATTTGACTATATCAAAGATGGGGGTAAATGCTGCAACTCTGAAATCATGGCAAAGTAGTTTGTATGTGATTTCCACAGTCTGCTGTTATATCACAGGTTGAACAGGGCAAATAATAGCTCCTGACTCTTCTCGTATGAACATCTCCACATCAGCGTAATGAAGTTCCTCCACGTGTTCTCAATTACAACATTAGGAAGACGGCCATTTTGAAGTGAAACTAATGAGCTGAGGGGCTGCGAGTCGAGCCTGGAATCTTAAACTAGAAGGTGGAGGAGGTGGAGGAGCCCAATTTGTCTTCCAGATCCTGCTCTGCCCTCCTTCCCTTTCGTCTTTACTCCCTCGTTGAGACGACGTCCAGCAAATGAACAGCCGTGTTAGGAATGCTGTCCCGCACAAAGCCCACAGCTCTGCGGTTCAGACAAAGCCACAGTGTGTGTGTCTGTGTGTGTATGTGTGTGTGTGTGTGAGGCTTCTGGGAAAGGGAGGCTTCGTGTCGGTGTGTGATACTGAGAAGAGTAAACAGTCACAGGTACAGAGCGAGTGCAGGGGTGGAGAGGTGTGAGAAAGACAAAGAGAGGAATAAAAACAACAAGACAGGGGGTTCAAAAAGGCATGACGGTGAGAAAGGAAGGTCGAAAGCTAACAAGCAGATCATGTCTAATAACTGTGGGACTTTGTTTTTCCTTACTGGTGTTACAAGATAGCAGCTTTATTGCAGGTAATACTCACATCACTACTACCATCTCTCTTGTAAAGATGTCCTACAGTGTTTTTCAGTGCATACAAAGCAAAGAAAACACCAATTTCTGGCATGCACTGGCACTTTCTCACCCTTTAAGATGCAGGAATTTTTACAAGAGGAATCACACAGAGACGTACTCAAAACAGATTGGCCATAAAGATCAGAGGTTTGACATGTTCACCAGTAGCTTGATCAAGGATTTCTTTTTAAAAGATAAATACTTGGCTCGTAAAAAATAACGACACACAGCTGTGTAGTGATATGTCTAAATTGCTCCTCTCGGATCTATACCATATGTGCGCCGAGCGTACAGTCAATCCCCGTCAAACGAACCTGTTGGCTTCACTGCCGTTCGTAATGTGATTGCGACGCAGTGTGACATATCAATTTACTAAAAGCACGCCAGCTGTAAATGCTCCCGAGCAGTTACACGAGGTGAAGAAACCAAGAGAGGATGCTGATCAGTCTGGAGCGAAACATGGAGGGGGGAGAGTGAGAGAGAGCGAGAGAGAGCAAATAAGTGGTGAAAGTCTTGTGGCGGGTGCTGGCTGTCTGCGTAACGACAAGCTCTCCATCAGTGGCCCCCGCAGCCCCGAGCAGCAGGTGCACTGGCTTAGGTGAGAGATCTTTCTGACACTTGTAATGAGTGACAAGACCCACACCACCAACGCTGTCACACGAGGTGGAGAGTGTCACGCTGACACACACACACAAAACACCCCTACCCTATCTTTTTTTTTTTTTTTTTTAAAGGCACGTGTTTTTGCACCGTCCTTTAAAATCTGAAAATGGTTTAAGAATAATTCTACCTTATCGCAAACTTTTACAACTACAATTTTTATAGTTTCGCCACCATTCCTATTAATTATGATCACTTTATACTGATCGCTAAAAAAGAAGTCAGACGGGGCAAAAAACAAGAGCAATCTGAAATTCAGTTGAATTGAATTAGTCTGTCAGCTGTAAACGACCAGCACGGTTTACAGAGCAGCTTCCTTATTCAACTTTGACCCACCGTAATTACCATGAATGCGTGCACACAGTTTCCTGTGCAGTGAGGAATGATTACCACAATTTCAAGCGCATTCACTTTCAGTTTCACCTCCAAGTTAAGCATTTCAGATCAGTGGTTCTTACATTCTGGCTTGTGGTCACAGCTAAACAATGTCTGGTTGCAAAAACATATTATTTTTCCACAATCTAAACTGTAATGTATTTTTATTAATTTCATAACGCCCCAAAGGCCACCATCAAGAATTTAACGGATTAAAAACAATCAGTTGTCATAATGTCAAAACTGATCATTTAAATAATTTAAAGAAATTGCTTAAAATTTGTGTCCCCTACTAGAACTATTAGCCAGACTTAAACTAGCCTAAGAATTTCTCCATCTGCACCATTAAAACACAAAATTGCATTTAAGATTGTTCTTTGTTGCCATAAGCTCCTCATCCGCCTTGTTATTAGCTTTAACTCAGGTTGCATTGTACACAATACATCACCCAGAAGTGGCAGAAGAACAAACACACCCTGGCTTAAAAAGGTGCCTCAGACAGAGGTATGTGCTACACATCCTCAATATCTTCCAGTTGAATAGAGAAGGTGAGTGTATGCATGAGGGCGAGGAACAAAAGCAAATCTTGTGGCCAGTGGGGCCTCCGCTATCAGTGTGTTCCTGTCAACGGTTTGCCGTGTCACATGGCTGCGACGGTAATGTGAGCATGTGTCAACACTCATTTTGCATATCTGACGACAAGCTACAGTTTGCAGGAGAGTGGCTTTAGAGAGGCACAATGATCTGCATTCAAGACCAAACTCCAACACGGTCCAGAACTCAACAGATCTGAGTTGCATGAAGAATTAATGAAAAGTCAGATCTTAAAAAACACAACTTCAAGCTCTTCAGCTGCTGTGATCAGGAGGCTTCTCACATTTGCAGGTGCACTGCACAGGAAGCTAGAGCTACCACATAACAAGAGAGGAGGAGGAGGAGGTGGAGGAGGAAGAGGAGGAGGAGGAGGTGGGCCTACACAGTGACTGCATCCTGACAACAACCTCTGATTACACCAATCAGAACAACACAGTCTGGTTGAGGGCAGGAGCAAAACCAGACCATACACCTCCACACTGCAGTGCCAATAAACAGCAGGCCTGACTCACTCAAAGTCTACTCAACACCAGTGACAAGGTAGCTGACGATGGGGGAGGATGGAGGATGTGTCTGACCCACAGAAAGCTCCAGCTGTGGCTAAAATTTTAATGAGCAGCTTTATGAGCTTCTTTATTAATCAAATATTCCAGACTCCATTTTAATCAGCAGATTCTGGAGATTACCGTCCTCCCATGCTCAGAGGAGGGACGGACCTCACATGCAGACGTGCACGGGCTTGCACATTGCCGCTGCAGCTTCATCCCTCCACATCTCCCCAACAAAGTCAAACCGGCATTTCATTTCCCTAAAGTGAATCATCTTAATACAAAAAAAAGGTCAAACTGGTCCACGGGAGCGACATCCAATTAGTGTCAAGTGTGACTAATTATAATCTGACAAACGTGTGAAATGAAGTCAGAAACCCAAGACAGAGGCTAATTATAGCACATTGAAACACTTCATTAAGCACAGTTTATGGCAAGGAGACATTCCACATCAGAATGCTAAAACGGCGCCGAGATGAAACAGCAGCCTGACAACAGACGCAAACTAAAGCTGGTTGGGACACAAGAGAGGGAAACAATCCAACAAAGGTAATAATGAAATGTGCTTTCCAATAATGATCCCGCTCTTGTGAAAAAATACACAGACACATGATGAGAGAATGGAAGGAGCTGCAAGGAAGCTGATCATTCATTAAACATTTACACTGACCACTTTAGCATCAAGTGCTTCACTGAGCTGTTCAGGTGGCTGTGATTGTATTGGGCAATTCCCAGTGGAGCCCAGCGAAACTGTGAAGCAGGGCATTTCATGAAAAGTGCAAACACGCTCAGTCGACTAGAGCATAAATACAGATTCAACACAAAATTTGCATTTAGCCACCGTCCGGAGCATCATGAACATGCAATGACTGTGCAGCTTGTCTTTTAGGGAAACCAATAGGATTTTTTCAGGGCCAATGTGGATAATTATTATCAGTAATCAAAGAGACTGATTACCGATATTTGTCAATAAACATTTGCATAAAAAATGAAAGACTTATTGTCAAAATAGATTAACCAGTAATGGATTGTAAGCTACGATATACTCAAGTAATGTTCTTATGTTCAATTTTCAGGTACTTTACTTGAGTTTTTCCATTTTCTGCTATTTTATAGTTTCACTGCTCTACATTTATACAATAATATTGCTATTAGTTACGAGGCATAGGACGATATTAAAATTTGATGTAATGACTACCCTGTCCAACATAATTGTGATTCACAATACTATCCTGAAAATCATCAAAATGTTCTCACAACTTTAAAAAAATAAATTAAAATTGCACTTTAACATATTGTAATCACTTTAACCTTACATTTTGTTTAGAAACAAATATTTGTATTGCATCACAGATGGGACACACGTGTTCTGTTGTGAGAAAACAATCAAAAGAGTCTCATCTGAGAAACTCAGGAGGAACCTTCAATAAACATCATATCCCGGTTCACTTCAAACCTAACAAAACCCAGAGTAATGTAGTTTATGCTGTTCAATGCAGCCAGGACGGCACAGATTTGCACATTAGGGAGACAAAACAACCTCTCCATAAACGAATGGCACAACACAGGAGGGCCAACTCCTCAGGTCAAGACTCTGCTGTCCACTTACATGTGAAGGAGAAAAATCATTCCTTTGGGGACAACAATGTGAACATCTTGTCCAGAGAAGACAGATGGTTTGAAAGAGGAGTTAAAAAATCTGTCTATGTCAAACTGGGACGACCGTCTGTGAACAGAGGAGGTGGCCTACGACATTACTTATCACCCACCTAAAATGCAGCACTGAGTTCTTTCCCCAGACAGCTTAACAACCATTCACACCTGGGCTTCACCTAGCCCTAGCAACCCACATGAAGGCCGGCTGGGTCAACGGCCCACAAGTGGCACCAACGATTCTGAAACTCAGAGCTCACACGTGTCCTTAATGACTCTGTGAGGACACTCCCACACAGGGATTAAAAGCCTGCAACCCCCCTCCAGTTAGTTAGAACTGAAGAAGCTTCTTGGATGAGAGATGCAACGTCTTCAAGAAACTGAAACAAGTCCAGTTGCCTACAATACAGCACTTAGAATTACCATGACCTGGATGACTGAGAACCCTCATCAACAATCAAAGAGTCTTGAATAACTAATCATAAATCATGTGGTCCTGTACAAATAGAGGAGGAATAAATGGTGGTAACCGCATCTGCCTGTCATTTTTTTAGTTTGTAGTATTTACACACATCTGATATATTGTTTTTGTGCGGAATATGATGTGCAAGCCAAGCCTTCAGCCATGGTGACAAGCTTAGGCAACTCAAAATAAGTCAGGAAGCAAATATAGGACCATACGTCAGCTAGCTGGACAACTCCGTCAAGTCATTCATGTGAGGATATTCATGATTAACGAATCAACTTACTGTGAATTTTTTTATCTCGGGGCAAAATCTTTTATTGTCCCATCCCTAGCTACTTTGCAGATTCAGATCATTCAGTGTTGATAGGCTATTGCTTGTGATGTGTAACCAATAGGGTTGCAGCTATGTACCAGTTTCAAGGTTTCAAAAAAGAAATGTACCGTTATCATACTGTGTACATTTCCTATATCGCCGATATCGAATTCTTCTGTATTAGCAGTTTTATTTTAACTGCATATATTTCAAGTGTTCGTTGAACCAAAAACACCCCCGCCGTTTTCATTTTTCCATCGCTGTTCATACCACATACCATAACACTATGACATTTTCTGAGATGGTTATCGATCTGTGAAAATCTCATACCGTTGCAACCCTAGTAACCAGTCAGATAGTGTTGTGGGCAGGACATTGAGTAAGACAGCAGAGATGGTGACTAAAGACAGGGGTAGGATGCGGCATCAGAGCCAAAGTAGCACATTTTTCAAATATTTTTTCCCCTGCAATCAGACACAAATAACACAGATAATCAGAAAAATGCAGAATATCTGCCCCTATAATCGGTCTATCCCTACTGTCTTTGCCCACGATTCATCCCCCGAGTCTGTTAAATTAATTATTATAGGCAACTATTCTCCAGCACATGCACACAAAAAAATAATAGTTTCAAGAGGACAATCAGCAGGTATCATAAGCATCATTCTACATCCTCCCCTAGCTGTAGTAACAATGCCACAACAACAATGGCAACAGTGTGGGTGACGTGCAAGGTGCTGTGTGGTCCACTCCCTGCGCTTTACGGTCCACGGAGGTGCCAGGGTACCTATATGGAGGAGCAGATGGTTCTCCTGCCTGTGCCCAACACTTCCTCTCTGTCGGAGCATCTCTCTGACAGATGGGCCCAGGATCCTGGACCAAGCTAATCTCCAGCACTCCTCCACTTAAAGGCACAGTGGAGCGCCTGCTCTCTACCTCCACGGTCCCAACCGAGCCATGATGGTGAGAAGAAAACACACATCGATACAGGCTGGACGCTCCTGTCACGTCCAGCTCGGCGTGCGTGTCAAAGAAATGCCATGTTGTTATCTAGTTTTAACACGCAGACATGACAAGAGGCAGGAGGCTGATAGCGCCCAACTTACAGTAACGTGTTAAGCAGGGGGAAACAATACAGAAAGAACAAAGGGAGAAATGGGAGAAAAAGGTGGAGCATTGCTTTCAAGTTAAGCGATAAAAACGACCATTGCACGGGCTATTTGGCCGCAGGGTGACAGTCCGTTTCCAGCGGCCGACTCAAATTGCTGTCACTTTTTGTCGATTTCGCCAGCGAGCATGCAAATACAAAATGCCTCCTCCCTTTGCTTTACCGGGTCCTGACCACGTCTGCGCTCGGAGGAGCCAAAGTTGACATGTCGACAATTCACAACCAACTATGAGCGACTTTTCGCCGTGTCAGACGATAAAGCCGCCGCTGTGCCCAACCGAGCACGAAGAAAATCGGCTTTTAATTATCCGGAGCGGCCGCTGAGGCACGTTGTCGACAGTTTTCAAATAAATGCACAGCCCAGGAAAGACGACACTCTCTCCGTGTTGAATGTGTGACCGTGTGGAGGGGAAGAAAAGCTCTTCCCGTGCAGTCGAAATGTCAGGCAGCCTTCGCGAGCACGTTCAAGACTAAATGTTAGAAAAAAATCTCGTGGAATAAAAGAAGTATACGAGGCTACTTTGGCATGCAAGAAGTACACAAAATGAATTTGGGACAGCTTAATCTGTCACATGCACACGGCTGGAAATCACATGCACGAGCGGACAGTTTTAACGCACAAGTTGGCAGCAAAGTAATTCTTCACAAATTTCCTAAATGTCTAAATTACTTACGCTTTTAGTGGATTCTGAATGACAGCCGCCATTTTGCTACAGTGTAACGCAATATCGGCGTCTTGCAGTTCTGAGGGAAACCTACAGGAACGGACCAATCGCAGCTCGGGGTGAATTCGTGGACCAATACATCTGCGGCATACGCGAACGGGGCGTGGCTTTATGGGCTAAACTGTCAAAATTATTTTAAAGGGTTTTCCCTTGTATTTATATTGTGCACTAACAGAATAACAGCACTTTTTAAAGAGACCCGTACAGGAGGTTGGATACATGTCAAGTGCAATTCCCTGCTGGCTGTGCTGAGACTGTGCAAGTGCAAAAGTGGCACAGAATATCAACATGGAAGCTTGGGGTTACATTATTTATTAAAATAATTATAAATCATTTATCATCATCATCAATAAGCACCAAGCAAATATATTTCCCCTCACTTTATCCGAAGCTGCAGTGGCTGGAGAGGAATGGAAGCGAGGTTCCTAGCACACAGGCGTGCACACGATCTATTCCTCCCACATGCAGTACAAGCAAGTGGTTTGACACAGGGAGATTTGAACACACACACGCAAACACACACACACACACACACACGCACGCTAAAAACATGGAGGCAATTCCAGATTATGTTTTTGACAGTTGGGAGCTGATGCATCTTTAATCTTATGCAAATCTTCCATCACACATCATCATCATCGCTTCAAGTTAGTTTCCAACAGTTTTAAAATGCATCAGTCATTCCTGCTTGATTTGTAGTGTGTGTGTGTGTGTGTGTGTGTGTGTGTGTAGGTGAGAAGTGTTGATGATAGCACCCAAATCTTATTGAAAAAACTGGACACCACAAAGTATATCTGAAGCAACAGACGGCACAAATTTGCATTGGAATGAACTCCAGTACAAGTAATCCGGCATGACGCGTTTGCTATTCTATACTGTGCAATATTAGAATCTCAGAGGAGTGTGTGTCTGTGTGTGTGTGTGTGATGCAACATTCAGACAGATAAATCTATTTCGAGACAAGGCAGACACAACATCTTCTCATCAGACATCAGAACCAAAAAGTTCCACGTTAGGAGCAAAGGGAGAATTAACTTTATCTACAAGGCTTACAATCGACAAACACCCTTTTTTTCTCTCATTTTTAACAACAAAATACAAGCATATGTGTTAAAGGCATCACCTTGTGCTTTATATGACATCCAGATGTGACGGTCTCATTACTCAGCAACTCAAAACTAGCAATGATGCAAGACAAGTTAAAGCTCTCGGTCACTAAATATGGTTCAAAATCTCCTCACTGTCACATTTGAGCATCAAATTTTCATGTGTAATGCTGAAAGACAAACGAAAATAAAGCCAAAAACAATATGGGTGGTTCACATACAGGCATTAAAAAGTATATAAATACCAATACAGTTACTCATGTCAAACAAAAACCAAAAAAAGAACATATACAATGTGTTTCAATAACGGATGCAAGATAACGGAAAAAACGAGCTTTGTCAAGCTAAAACGGGACAAAAAATGTGTTGACCATTGTCAGGACTCCTTATCCTGACAGATTGTACCTACAGAATTGTGAATGTGATCTGTGAAACTGGTTTGAAGACCAATTTGGGTATTTTCAAGTTCAGCTAAACAATATCAAGAAAAACAATTAATACCAAGGTGTCAGGAAAACAAATCTGACCATGAATTACATACATTTTATGACGTGTGAACACTAAAATGCCGCTCGGTAAAGGAGACAGTGAGGTTCGTTCAGAGACCATCCTCTGAACAAGTAAAAGGCCATGGATTTATCAGACTGTCATGCATGCCAGAGTGCTAATAAGTTTTTTTTTTTTGTATCCTCAATACATAAATAATTTTCAACAATTCAAATGTACACTCCTCTAACATAGTTCTATGTCTTCATACAACCACAAATTACATGATAAAATATAAACATTATACCAGCACAGACACAGTGACCTGAATGATTTTTGGCACACCAGATATCCACAGCCTGGACCTGCTGGAGTCGATTTCAGCTCAGTTGGGACAGACTACTTGATCATAGGGATATCTGGATTTTGGCCATGGTAAGCAACAGCCTATAACAGCTGAAAAAGGCTTAGTGCAAAAACTAAAATGATGCAGTACAGCATGCAATGGAACCTGCAGTTATACCTGCACGGATATAAAATATCTCCTCGCCATTACACGTACGACATCAGAGAAACAATGCTTATTAATAAGAATTGCTGGAAACTACTCACACCGACCCCGCAGGGTTCTCAGCTAACTAATATCCTTTAAATGATACATTTTTTTTATAATATTTTCTGATAGTAGAAAAATAGCTCAACAGCCTTATTTAACATAAAATTAGGGATTTGTGTCAAGAAGAATCAAAATATTCACTCTGTGAATAATCAGAGTGGAAATTTCACACTCAGTCAAGTAACTCACATGTTCTGGCTGTTCTACAAAGGCCACAGGAACTCTGAAATCCCAAATCTACTAATTGTCCTATATTTATATATATGTATATGCCTAAAAACTTCCTTTCCACAGATACAAGACAGAACCATTAGAGTAACAGAGGTAAAGCAGTGACAGACTGCGAGCTGAGTGAGCCAGTGGTTCTCTCTGGTGCTCCGAGGAAGGAAGGCCATCCCTGTTAAAGTTCTCCAGGTTTCTGGTTGCAGCTGGTGCAAACACGCACAGGGTGGTCCCAGCCCCGCGATGGGACCGTCCTGCGTTCAGGGGAACAGTCGTCGCACACTCCTTGGCCACAGGCGCGGCAGTGGTGCTTGGACAGCTTGGCAGTGAACTCGCGTTGGCAGTTGTGGCACGACAGGATGTCCTGGTCGGGCACCCAGTAGGCAGGACGGGCTGCGTCTTTCACGAGACCTAAACACATAAATACACACATACACAAGCACATATTGGTTATAATGTAAGCTAACAGTTACATCTTTTACATTAAACACACACATGGTGGTCACTTTTAACGCACAGTATGTCATTTCCGCTAAAAAAAAAATGAAAACAAAAGATGTAGTTTGGTGACATTGTTAAGTACTGTGGAATCATGGGAGTTGTTGTCTTTATTGTTAAACAACCCCCAACTCCTAAACAACACCATCTGACATGATTTAAGCAGAAATGTCTACAGACGAGGTAATGTATTAATGCTGTATTCATATATACGTTTGGTCACCTTCACCTTCCTTCTTTGCTCTCCGACATATTATCTGATGTTTCCCTGACAGTTATAGCACCAGGAGACCACATGAAATGCAATTTTACCTTGAATTAATTAGCAAATTTCTGAGTTTGAACATTTTTGGAAAAGTTTATAATAATGTCAGTACACCACTCAAAAAAAAAGCGTAACAAAGGTCTAGTTGTTTTTGGACATTGTATCTGTAAATGTTACATATTATATCTTTAAGTCACTGTAAACATAGTGCAGACATTTAAAGGAACAGTTTGACATTTCAGAAAATACGTTCGCTTTGTTGCTTAGAAGGTGGATAGTGCTTTCATATCTGTTAGCTTAACATAAAAACTGGAACCAGAGGGAAAACTGGTAGCCTTGCTCTGTCCAAATGATGCTGTATTCCTAGACTATACTGACTGACAAAGGGCACAGAGTAATAGGTTTGCAATGACCTGATATCCTGCTACTGCCCCATCCGAATCTCACCAATTAGCATGTTATAAAAATGGCACGATGTGGTTTTATGGGGGGTTATGTCCCGGACTTGGCAGAGCGCAACAATTTCCTGGAGTCTCCTGTTACAATACCTACACTCTGTGAGCCCCATTCATTATACCTACCATCCCTGCTGATTAAATGCTGCAGTGCCTAAATCTATTTGCATTTACTGACTATTTGAAATACTCGACTGTTGATACCAAAACAGTTTCCATTGTCAGTTACCATCGCTTTACTTTGTTTATTTTTCCTCTCTACTGTTTGGAGTGCACCCTGCTGCTTCAGGTAAAATAAAGTCCTTGGCTGACTTGGTTCGGGTAGCCATGGAAACATGGAAACAAGGTTTGGTATTTAGAAATAAGTATTTTGTTGTGACTGGAGTGGACCTTGCTCTGAGGTATTTTTGGGGCGGTGATGGAGACGGAGAGGTTTTCAACAGGATATCACGTTATCAAAAATTCATCTATGCCCTTTACCAGTAAATATAGGCCTACAGTAGACTCATGTAGCAGCCTAACATGCATTAACATACTACTTATGCTTTGGATTAAGTACATTCTTTGAGGTTATATAAATATGATTAAGACATGCATGAAACTACAACCACATTCGAAAATAAGGGCTGTGATTTCTGGTGTGTGTTTGAGTGAGTGCAGCATTTATTCTTGCCAACACTTTGCAGCGGAGCCAGTTTTCTCAATCTAAAACACATTTTGGATTTTCTTGACAGAAATGTGTCATATTGGCTGTTATGAAAAATCTTCTTCTCAAAAACACTGGGGAAAACATTTATAACACCAACTCTTGAACAAATATTACAGCAATAAGCCTAAAAAATGAAAGGAGTAAACAGGATAACTGGTCAACTATGGCACTTTTGCACTAGTCTATGTTTGACATTAGGTAGCAGAGGCCCCTCTACATGGAAGCACTGCCAACCTGAAGACGTTGTTAAAGGGAATCTGAGGTTCTGTAACCAGTGTGTGTAGGAGGATTTTAATTTTTCAGTCTATAAACATTTTTTGTTAGCGAGACAGTTACAGACAAATGAAAAATCAGTAGTTGAAGATCTGCTTTCTATCAAATATCTGAGTCACTCAACTGGGCAACTGATTGGATTCAGACTGTTTGGATTTTGACAATTTTTCCAACTTATTTGTCACTTGATAGGTAAGTTGTTTTCTTGATGTGTACATTTGCAGCGAGTGAGCAAAGACCTGTGAGCTTTTGCTAATTGTACAGTCTCTACTATAACTAGGCCATGAGGGCATTACATATTCCTTATAAGGAAGCCTTCGCTGGTCAAACTCCTTAATGACATCTTCGAGAGTTCAAACTAGAAACAAGACCTCACTACTTTTCTTCCTTACCGTAAATAAGAACGTTACACGTCTGCCACCAGAGGGCACTGTATACATTCCCTCACATTTACTGGGTCATATATTCCTGTTACATAACGATGTTCTTTAGGTTTTGTTTTGGACAACACTCACCAAGTGGGATGTCAATAGCAGTGACCACAACGCCTATAGTGTTGGTCACTGCTTCTCCAACCTTCCTGGCCAGGGTTCCACCTTCTTCCTCCTCGCGCTCAGCCTCAAGCATCTCTGCATAAAGATGACAAAGATATCTGCTAAAGCCAAAGCTCAGCCGAATGTTAAATGGCTGCATAATACACACAAAAGAGCATTTGACATTATTGAGAGTGTGTGTACCTGCGTATGAGGCTCTCTGCTCGTAGCAGACGTCACAGACTCTGACAGGGGCAAGACCCCAGCCTCTCTCAGGGACGGGCGCAGCTTTGGAAGAGCAGCCATCGCAGAAGCCCTCCCCGCAGGCACGGCAGTGATGTTTGGTGTCATTGTCCTGGAAGACTGTGTGACACTTATGGCACACCTAGTACAGGAGAAAGAGAAAAAAAAACAATAACAAGAGAAGCTGTTATTGTACAAGAGTGTACTAGAGGGAAGAGGACGCAATCTGTATGTATTCAAGTTTTATCTTGTGACCTGCAAACATAAGATTGTGTAATAGCTGCAGAGCACCAGCCAGTAAACATCCCTCTGGACATGAAAGTGTTGACTTGGCTGCTGGTGGCGGGTGGCACAGGGTGGGGCTGTGTGTGTCACTCACCAAGATGAGGGAGTTGGGTTTCCAGTAGGCCGGGGCGATCTGGTCTGTCAGCCAAGAGGTGACGGCCTTGGCAGGCTTGACACTGAGCTCTGACACAGACTGGGCCACTAGGTTGACTCCATCCAGAAGACGCTGCGCTGCATTACTATTGTCCTTTAAAAAACCATCAGACTGCAAAAAGCAGACAGGTTATCAACATAAGTAGATAAATGGTTACCTCTAGCAATGATTATACGTCTGTATGATTACAGATAATTATAAACATATAATCTACATTGGATAAATGAATTAAAAAGCTTGTTTCTCTTACCCCTGGCCATACATGCTGGATCTCAGTGCGGACAACCGTATCCACAGGGTCCTGGTTCCCATACCAGTATTGACGGCTCCGATAGATCACTCCACAGTTGGGACATTCAATAACATACCTGAACATACAGTAGACGCATTAATGTACAACTCAAATCTCTGTGAAAATATGAATGTAAACCAATTTGTATCCGAGGTATTTATTTGGAACATGTAGGCTAATGTGGATAGAAATTTTAGATTTTAGGTAAGAGGCTAGAAAACCAGAGCTAAACTTAGGCTCTGTAAAGGTAACATAAGCCTAAATCAAGCATGACACTGCAGCTCATTCAGCTGCAACTCACCCAGACCAGGCGTATTTGGCAAGGCCCAACCATGGAGAGTCAGAGGAAGCTGAGGTCTTAGGGACAACGATCACTTCCTTTCCCCCTTCATAGCAGGCCTACAGTGATGCACCACACAATGACTTCAACTTAACACATCAGCCATTGAACAAGAGTCAGTACAAAGTCACTGATTAAGAGAGACAGCTCAGTTCTATCTAAGTGAGACTGTGCTTACCTTACAGGTGTAAATGCGATTATCATACTGGACAGAATAACGACAGCGATGCTTCGCCTCATGGCACGCCCCTTCTCCTAAGTGGTTCATGCTGTTCTTGCAGCCAGATCTGTGATGAAAGCAATACAGCAGGGGGTTTCACAACAAAGAAGGAGTGATAACAATGATTACATTTTTTTTTAAATAGCAGGAGGGTACTGACCCACAACTGAGGCACAGGCTGGAGCAGGTGAAGTACTCATCAGGAAAGAAGCAGCTGTGGGCTACAAGCTCTCCTGCAATTTCCCCATTAAAGCGCTCACTCAACGCCTGTAGGAAAAGTAAGGAAGAGTACAAATTAGCTAGACCTAGACCAAACATAGTGTTGCACCACCTCTTCATATATACACACATATTGCACAGACATAGTTGAATGCAAACAGGCGGGTCTGAAGCAGATCTGCAGCTGGCTGACTTTATACAACCCTACCTGAAGGGCTTTGAAGATGACCACAGGGGTGCGTGGGGAACGGGTGGCGTTGTTATCCAGGAGCTGCTCCAGTTTATTCTGCAGGCCACGGAAGTCAGTGGGGGGGTTGAGAGTCTGCGTGCCCCAGTACTGGACAGAGCTGAAGGCCTCTGGGAAACGGGAGAGCTTCTTGAAGCGCTCCAACAGCAGCCGATCTACTGACTCAGATGACTTGTCTAAAACGAGACATGGATGGAGCGGTTAGTATAGAGTGTAATCAGAATACACTGTGGGTATTCTGTTAGCCTTCATCTATCATAGACATATCATATCATACACGTAACGGGTCCATAAAGCTCGTCCAAGTTAATCTAATCCAAGACCGTTGGGCGGTCAAGCTTGTGCACCCACTGCAGATGGGGTACGTTAACCTTTTTAGATTAGCAGCTACAGTGAAGACTTCAGCTTCGAAAAGGGTGTAAATAACGTCTTTCCAAATTAATCTCAGGGCTTCCAGAGACTTGGATTACGCTGGACGAGCTGTATGGAGCCATGTTATCTTTTGGGTTGTTTTTTAACATTTTAAAACTAGTCCCCAAATACTTCAGGTGTTAAGGAGAACGCTGCAACACTGTTTTGCTGTGAAGCTCCAGAAATGTTTTGTGGACAACGAAACTTCACCTGCCTTTACATCAGCATAGGGGTAAGTAGATAATTAATTAATTTTCACTTTTCGGTGAACTTTTCCTTTATTAAGTCTTTCAGAAAACCCATGTCACTCATTAATTTACATTACATTTGTTGTCCAAAGTCTTAAAGGCTCATACCAGTGTTCCTTTAAGTTTAAGCATATTTGCACAAGGCCAACCCCAATTTGAATATGTTTTTCCTCCCTCACAAGCAGCAATCAGTTTCCATACATTTCTATATAGTGTGAAAAACAGCTTGTAGAGGCTTGTAGCTTACTTGAGTGATGTAATGCACTGAAGTTAATATCAGGTCTGTCAAGTCCTTCTGTTATTTCATTATTGCATGGCAATGGAGCACAGACTTCATAAAGAAACTAGTCTTTACAGCAGCAGCGATAACGGAAATCTGACACTAAAAGCAGGCATGATGCTCGTTATTTCCTTATGAAGCAAATTGCTAGTCTCTGCAAGTTGATGGAAAAAGAACAGAAACAAGTAGCTGCCTGAGAGTTTGGAAAACACATTTATATAGAAAAAGGTTGACAGTAATGTAAAGTATGAGTCGTAGCGACCGAACTAAAACATGCAAAAATTGTCTTTCGTCTGTGACTACAACTATGTGTCCCATTTTTGACCTAACTACACAGTCTGCACAATTTTCTTTTGAGTCCAAAGAGCAGTGTTTACACATTTTACAAAAAGGCAGAATGACAATTGCTACCTCCGGTGATGTAGAAGAAAAAAAACACTGTGGGCTAATATTTGCTAAACCTGTAATTATCTGCAAATGCTTAACCCTTGGTTTACTTTGAGGGTACGCCTATCGTCCCTAAAGTAAAATTCTACTTTATGTTTTGACTTGTCTAATAAAGGTGTAATAACAGAACCAAGTCCATGACAGAAGTGCTGAGATATTTTTACCTGAACCAAGCAGCTTAGTGTGGACCGTTTCATGGAAGATGACCACCGCAGGGCCCAATGTGGACAGTGGGACATCCAGACCACAGCGGGCGGTCGTGGCCTTCAGTTCCTTGGTGAAATGCTTCAAGTAAGCATCCGAGGCGTCCCCGAGGAACTTGAAGAGGTCATCGTGGAGGCGGTCAGCGTGGGTGCGGTAAATGATGAGGTCGGAGATGGCGAGCACCTTGAGCAGGAGACGGGTTCTCTGGCCCTGTTTGGAACTGTTCCCGAGCAGCCCCTCTGTGTCGATGACCACCACTTTACGGGTGGGGTCAAAAGCTGCCCACACACCCACGGTGCAGGACTCCTGCGTGGGAGAAGTCTTGAACACTTCTCTGCCCATGAAGAAGGCGTGGTTCAGGGTGTGAGATTTGCCCTCTCCTGTGTTGCCAAAGATGGACACCACCTTCAGCAGCTGGTCGGGCTCGCAGCTCAGGCGCTTTATGAATGAAGCATCATCTTTTATCTTTGAGGGAACAAGAGATTAGAAGTGAAAATGTGTTATTTAAACAACAAAATGTGTGGTGAGAGCAAAGAATGTTGATGTCTAGGTATTTTAGGTACAACTCACCTGCATTTCCTCATTCTCGTCAACCAAGAGAAAACTGGAAACCTTCTCCAGAAGTTTTGCTCTCTGAGATTTGGTCTCCTCGGCGATTTGGACAGCGGGTGGGACAGGCGTCTGGACAGAGTTGACCACCGCAGGTTTGGGCGGCGGAGGGTAAGATGTGAGCTGGTGTTTCTTCTTGTTGCCTCCACTGTGGGTGCGCTTCTGACAGTCTTGGCACAAGTTAACCTTGCAGTTCTGGCAGCGGACCACAGATCTATGGCGTTTGCCATTGTCTCCGTTACCTCCTTTACAGTTGTCACAGTAAGGTACGTGCCCGGGGCCTATCTGAACCCTCTCATGGTTCTTCAGACGCTCCTGATTGTGGAGCTCGAGCTCACAACGAACACACTGCAAGCTCTTGCATTCATCACACTCAAATGCAGCCTCCTCAGAGCCACCACAGGCATAACTCTCCTGACATATTAGACTAGTATTGACTCCCTTTTCTGAAGATGAGCCATGCCCACTCATCGTTTCGTACAAGATAAATACAGAGCAGTGCTTATTGGATCACCTTTGACAACAGCACCAGCAATTGACAATAGCAGTTAATGACAAATGCACAACATGCAGTGATACTGACAGCTGAAATGACCAAAAACAACAATTACATCAACTTAGAACAGCTGCATAGTATCCCACTGACTGTATACAATAAAATATATCAAGTTAACTCTGGCAGTATGGATTTCAAACACTTAAAAACGGTTTTAATAATATCATCTAGTGCAACTAAACAGTGAGGCAATGAAGCAGAAACAGCCGTCTCCTCGAGGAACACCTGATATCTTTGTGCCACCAACACTTAGCTTGCTCATGTATTAAAGTTAGCACGTAGCCTCAGCGTTACATAAAATATATCCAAGTGCCAGAGAGCAACACTAAAATAACACAGGATAGCATATGCAGGTAGCTTGTACCAACCGAGACAATGAACTCTCCCTGAATAAGATGAATGTGCAAATGTTGATGCTAACAACAGGCTAGCTGGCAATAACGACCCTCTCAGTAGCTCGCAGGCAAACTCGGTGGATAATTTGGCAACAAAGCCGCAAAACGCACTTCACAGCTGCTCGGCTTCGACGGACAGTTTCAACTTTTCCTACAGAACAACTGCAATAAGCGAGCCAGCGGGTCCTAATAGTACATAGCACGTCCTAACAAGCAGCTAGCCTCCTGTCTGTCAACTGAGCTGTAACAACATATCAACAAAAACAACAGCCAGCCGATGTCCAAAGCTCGGATATCCGCGGACTATTTCTTTACTTTACGACGGGAGGAAAATCCGCGCGACGGCGTTACAAAGTCTTTAAAAAGTGTTACTGTGTCTAAATCCTTCCGAGCAGTGTCATTGTTTTGTTCTTCAGCAGCCCCCTCCCTGGCAGATTTCTCTAGCTACGTTATTTTGTTGCCAGGTCAGATCAGCTGATCAGCTTATTTTCAGTCACAGGGTCAGAGTAGGGTAAAGTGCGGTTGCATGATGGGAAACGTAGTTGTGCAAGGCGGAGGCGCCCAGGCCGAGTGTACGATTCCTGTGCAGCTTTCCAAAATGTTTTCATGTGCTCACTGAATTGTGGCTTTTTTAGTATATGTTTATACATTTAACTTTTGGAAGATTACAGCTATAAAAACTAAAGATCGCATGTGAATGATTATTAAAGGAGGGGAGGTGTGGCCTACATTTTTTCACATCCAGTCCTTCCTATAGGCAGGTTAGGAACTCAAACCAGTATAACCTCTTGGACATTTACCCTGAAGCACTTTAAAATACCATCACTTATTAGGACAGTAAGCATGAAGCACAGCAACATATATAAGATTACTTTGCAGAAAATGCAGTAAATTTCATTAGGGACACTGGGGATGTCTCCACCACTTTTTGAAATGACCATTTTGTCCCCATCATTTAAAAAATTATAATAAGTTAAACATGCAAAAAATAGCTTTTAAAAACCCTTGACCCCCCACCCTTGAGTACTGTAGGCTGGTAGACTGGTATATGTGAACGTCCATAAAGGCTTTTTACATTTTCAGGTTGTCTGGCACCTTGCAGCTGCTGTGAATTACATATTTAGATACAGTATGCACACTCAAAACAACGATTTCACTTCAGCACATTAAATCAGATATGTTTTGTGATAGTATTCTACAGCAGGGTGACATAGTTTCATGTTTCAAAATGTGTCACCAGTCTTGAGCTGAGCCAATATAGAGCTTTTAACTTTGAAAGAAATGGAGTTACAATTCCAAGTACTTTCAAGCACTTTATCCAAAATCCAAGCACTTTTCAATCATTCAAAATTCCAAACCAAATGGAAGCGTTTTCAAGGATTTCCAGCCGTATGAACTTTGTCTAACTACTGGCCCCTAATTTTGAAATAACTTGCCCATGAAAAGTGCTTGAGAAGTCCTTGAATTGTATCATTTCAAAAACCCTCCTAATTTTAAAACATAACTTGTGACATGTTTCCTGTACGGACTAAAGGTTACTGTGACATTATCTTAGCCCTTATGCCCCCACCTCTTTTCAACATAAAACTAAGCCCTTGTATTGATAGGATAGTTTTTTTTTTGCGCTCCCCTAAGAAACAGAAAATGTAAAATAATAAGATCATGGTCTGAGTTGGTAAACCATTTCAAAGCAGCTTTCAAAATGGTTTCTTTTGATATGACAATCATTTATGGCAAACCCTTAAATAAACTTTTTTTGATCATGATTTTACTGAAGAAAATGCCATGTGGGTGGCTGTTTTGAAGTTAATTGTTAGACACATGCCTCAGCACAGGCTTTCAAACACAGGGTGGATTTAAATGGCTTTTGTCTTGTAAAGTAGCACTTCAAAGCATCAGCAGGTGACCATTTGTCCCCAATGGTACTTTGTGTTTTCCCTCCATTTCTCCACTGACAGTACCTTCCACTGTAGGATCTACACTGTATGTCTCTCCAGATTTTTGCATTAAAGTACTGATTTAAAGAAAACAAAGCAACTGGCGATTAAATATGTTTCACCGTAGTGCATTTATTACAAAACCTCAACACACACACACATACAAATATGAACAACAAATAAAACAATGAAACCAAGGAAGGAGAAGATAAAAAAGAGCAGAATGTAGCCTTCTTATGCTGAAGTTTGGATAAAGATTGTCACATGTTACAGGATGGAAATCGGCACAGGTTTTCAGTCATGTTAAATGATGTTGTTTTAGTGCATTTGCACAATAAAAATGCATAATTTGTCATAAAAATTCCTAAATAGACTGTGTCCACCAGGCTGAGTACAATCAATCCATCTTTTAACTCCACATCAGATGAACCTGATGATTTTCCTCCATCCACAATCACAAAAAGTCTTCAAACGCTTAAGCAAGCTTAGCTTTTTAGAGTTAGTGCCGGCGTGTTTGTGCTTGATGGCAGCAAATATAGCCCGGTCAAACACATCTTTGAGGTTGTGCTGTGTCAGAGCTGAACACTCCATATAGCCATGAGCTCTGATCCTGTGTGCCAGCCTCCTGGCCCGGCTGAAGTGCACTGGTTTGGTTCTCTGCTGGTCCAGATGGATAAGGACGTCCACGTTGTGGGGAAGGTCTGACTGAGTCCCGACCAGAACGATGGGAGAGGTCTGGTTCCCAGCACGGATCTGTGGGATCCATTTGGAGGTGATGTTCTCGAAGGAGACTGGGTTGACCAGGCTGAAGCAGAGGATGAAGACATCCACGTGGGCATAGCAGAGTGAGCGGAGATGGCCAAACTCCTCCTGTCAGATCAGACGTAAAGAGAGATGAGAAGGGAAAGACCAACTACAGAAATTATAATGATGGTGGTGTAGAATCTCTACCTGTCCTGCAGTGTCTATCAGCTTGATACGAGTTGGAACTCCATTCACATGAACCAAACCTGAAAGTCAAGTAGAAATAAGTTTTCATTGCTCTGTCAAGCAGTCAGTCACCTTTTAAAAGAAGAACCTGCACTCACCGGTGAAAACATCAAAAGCTGTTTGTCTGTACTCGCTGTTGTATCCATTGAAGATGTAGCTGATGATCATGCTGGTCTTCCCTACAGCTCCATCACCGACCAGCATGCAGCTCACCTCCTCCCTCAGCCTGTGTGCTTTGTCATGTCTCTGACAGGCCTGTGCCATCTTTGTCTTTCCTCAGATTATGACTCCATCATTATGCCAGCAGCTCCAAAGTCCATGCAGCAGCAGCAGCAACAGCAGCATTACTGTAAAAGATGTCCTCTCCCACAGGGAGGTCAGTTGGGGCCAATAAAGGGGAGAGGACACCTCGATTTGAAAGAACAAAGGCAGCCAATCAGAGGATCCGCCAACACTTTGACTGTTTCCATTTGATGTAGATTAACATAGTCACTCCCACAAAGAGGAGCCTGGCCACTGGTAAAGATCCGCTGACTGATAATGAGAAAGAAGGTACAGTGACTATATAAAGTACCATCTATCATTTATAGTCTCGGGTAGACAACTCCTACTGTAATAGATTAATTATTATAATGCAAAAATATTCTTAAAAATGTATTTTGTGTAATATATTACATTAGACAATATTATTTTCAAGCCACTGTACCATGTTAAAAAATGCTTCTGCGCCTCACAGTTCAGATCCTGAATTTACCAATAATTGTATGTAATGCCATAGTTGGTCCCTAGAGGGAGGTGTTGCTCCAGGATCAGATTTTACATGTTGGAGTCTCCCCTTGGTGTTTCATCCAGATGCTGCTTCTCACTTTCCTCTTTGTGACATGACACGTTTCCTCTCCCAACCTGTCTACGTGCAACAAGATGTGGAGTATTCTCGGTTAGTCAGACACATAATGAACGTATGCATGTATACTGCACAGTGGCCTCTGTGCTTTTGGTTTCAATCATTCATTCGCTCAATTGTCAGCACGGCAACTTTTTCTTTCCAGATAAGTTTTTTAATTTTCCCCCGACTTGTTTGCCACCTTTTCCTGTTGTTCAGTCTATAAATTAAATTTTGTGAAAGCGCTCACAGGCAGCTTTATTCTCCCATGTGAAAGGGGCAAAGGCCACAGCTGAGGTGGCATTGTTAGACTGTCACCAGCTACAGTTTATAGCAGAAACTTCATGTTCCATGTTTCATCCTGTCTCTTTCAGGGTGACTGGGTTCATATTTACTGAAAATTAACACCCCCAGGTTAACATTAAAATAAATTAATGTCAAAGGTGGTTTCACTACTTTAAATAGTTTATCTGCATGTGTACATCCCTTTGAGGATTAATAGGTTTTTCCTTAATCTACAATTTTACACGATGATTTATTTCTTATTTATTTGGTATTTTGAATTGTTAGACTAAATCTGTGAAATAACCAGTGACTAGTCAAGTCAAGTCAATTTTATTTATATAGCTGATAATCATGGATAGACAATGGAAGACACCTCAGGAAGAGCCACAGAGCCAAGATCTCTCTTCCAGTTAGGCATGCAATAGAGCAAAATAACAGAGTAAACAGATATCTCAGATGACAAAATATCTGATACGAGTAGATTATATAAAATATATGTGCATTCAGGAGGACGACTGAGCAGGCCAAGGTGTCTTCAAGTGTTGCCTGAGCCACAGAACTCATTTAGTGTAGTAAAAAGTACAACATCTGCCTCTGACTTGTAGTGGAGAAAAAGTATAAAGTAGCAGAAAATGGAAAAAAAGGACTTGTGTACGTCACATCCAGGTTTTTAACGTGACTACTTTCTGAAGAATGTCTATTCACCCTTTTTATTTGCATTGATCGACGTTATTTTCTTGATGCTCCAAATATCCACCGTGCATTTGATTTGTATGTGCGCATGAAATCACCAAATTATCATCGCCGTGCTGAAGATAGACCTGAGACTTGGACGCCCACTCTCTGCTCAACATCAAAAGACACCAAAATACCTACACTGACCGAAATACCAACACCTCGACCTTGTATTTTTTTTTCATCTTTTGCATTGAAGTGCATCTGGTGCACAGCTGTAGGATGTATGATTTTGTGAAGACAGGAAATGTGCAGGTGACGATGTTTATGAGCGAGCCTTCAGATCCTCATCACACAGCTATTCTTGTGTCTGGCCCCTGACCTCATGACGCAGGCCTATAGTGTCATAATGGCAAGAATAGCAGTGGTTGTAATGATAATTGCTGTTTTTTAATTTAATCAGACTCACTTGCAGGTTAATTTGTCTTGAGACGTAAGGGTTTCACCTCATTTTTGAGTTTCAAGAACTCAAAATCCACATTTTCTGCAGCACATTATCACAGCTGTAGTGCAGAAGAATTGCACCAGCATTGTAAGATGTGGTTTTAGAGATCGGGAAACGTTTGGGGGTGAAAATACAGCTTTAAACAAAGTGTTGTTCCTTATCTGTCTGAGCCTGCAGGAAACTCTGCAAGCATTGTGTTGTAAGGTCTCTGCTTCCTGTTTGCCGTTGTTTCTCGCTCACTCGTTCTCTTCTCCCTTTCTCTCCCCCTTTTTCCCACCACCTGCAGTGTGACTGATAGAGTTTATTCCCCATGGTCGGACGACAACATCTGGTCCCCACCCCCCCACCCCACTGACACACGTCATGTTGCCAGCTCGGCTCCCATGCTGCACCTCTGGCAGCTGTGAGTCACAATGCTGTTCCTTAATCCAAGGTAAACGTCAAACACAGGAAACGGTCTTTAAATATCTCCACATCCAAAGATTCGTTTTCCTGTTAACGGCCACTTTTATCATCACAGGTCGACCAGTGAGCTGCTCTTTAATGCAACAAATGCAAATACAGGCACTGTGTGTTTGCAGGTTTTTTTTTGCGATGTACCTTAAGTTGTGCAGCAGATGTCAGCAGCGCACTGATGTCTTTTAGCAGTAGCTGAGAGGTAGTCAGTTTGGATGCATATCTGATACTGTAAACATGCTTTGTGTCTGCATTCTCACGCTCTCTCTCTGTTTGCATGACTAGACATGCAGAAATGTATCCTGACATAGATTTGTGGAGGTAATCTGCTTAGTAAGGGTGTCTCAATGTGTGCAGCTTAGAGAGAGCCCCCAGTATGCGCACAGCACACTTCAAAATTCATCCCACTTCTGTTGACTCAATGACTCCTGTGAATTCATGCAAATGTATACTATAAGATGAACTCAAATGCCCCTTACGTGGCCCTGAAGTACTGCTCCGGTTGTTGAAAAGAAAACACAGAGACTGACTCGGGTTCGTGTCGCATATCAAATCTGACAACAATAGAGATATCTGCCAGTTAGGTGTTAAAAGATTATGCTGCTCCCTAAGCCAGAGATAAGCGTGGCACGCTGCAGACTGGCCACAAAAAACAAGTGGCTGACACGGAGATGAAGTGATAAACAAGCCATTTGCATAACATTTCCTGCATAATGTCTCTTTAAGTAGATATCGCCAAGGCTCTTAAGTGGTGGGGATTAGAGGAGGATGGGTGCCTCCATCACTGGGACCTAACATAATGGAAACCCTTGCCCTCTCCTTCTTTAGTTCCTAGGTGTGACTTTAGGGTCACGGCTGGGACACGTCACTTTCCATACATATATTGGTCATAATCTCTGTGATGGTGTTTGCAGCTTGGTGTCAAAGGTGCTGACCTGCTTGTCTGAATTTGACACAAAACATAGACTGTGGTGGATTAACATGTTTTTTGCTCCTTGATGGCTTGACCTTGGGGCATAGAGTTAAGGTTTAAACCCCTTTATTGACGCATTTGGCGTGTTCTGCGGCTAGATATTACATTAAACAGGCAACTAACTCACATTCTTGTAGTTCAATTACATAGCATGCTATCAAAATAAAAAGTCATTCTTCATGGGTATTGTGACAAATATAAAAATTTACCTGATGATGTATTCAATGACTGCTACAAAACATCCTGAGGGGAGCATAAATGTGTATATACTGAATTCAATGAAAAAAACAACTGATAGTTGTTAAGACATTTTAAAAACACACAATAATAACTTTATTAAGATGCTACAGGAAAAGTCAGGGAATCACCAGAGTCATGAGGATTTATCCTCTGATGACTATAAACGTATCAGAAATAATACAAATCCATCCATTTGTTGATGAGCTAACCGTATTTTGGTCTGAGGCGAGCTACTGCCTTCAAATGTGGCTGTAAAAGAGTCAAGAGTTCATATAAACACCCCTTCTTGTGCTATTCACAACCTTGTTGTGTTTTCAGAAGTTTTCGGAAATTACACCAGGCCACGGAAGTTCATTTTTTTGGTGGATGGTAAGTCAATATCACTTCAACGCCAAGCATATCATATGAGAGAGTTATCATGTATCTCTGCAGGTTATTTGCATGAGGATATAGCCCCCTTCCCAGGTCAACTAGAATTCTAGCACCCTGTGGTCACTGCACCAAGTGATTCATGGGAATTCAGACCTCTGTGGGTCTCCCCCACCCGGCCCTACCTCCTATCTGACCCCTGTTGTTCACATTCTTGACTTGTAGCCAGTTATTGCAGGAAAGCATAAAGTACGTCTGTGAATACACTGCAATCGTGTGAATCAGGATGTACATGCTTTGCCTTTTTTTGTTGGATCAGTGCATTTGCAGTTAATCTGAATTAATGTTATAACCAGCATTGTATCGTTTGGATGTGAACCAGCTTAGGGTAAGTCAGCATGTCCCAATTTTTAAGTAAAGCCTAAGTGTTTTTGGGCTTTTGTTGGCCAGCAAGCATCCCCGTCAATTTAGTTACTCCTGCTCCATTAAACCCTGGCAGGGGTCCCGGAGCGGCGGACTAATCCCACTTTACCCTCCAGAGAGCATCACAGGGGGTCTGTCCCTTGTGCCTCGTGGGATATACAGTAGCCCGGCTCTTAAACAGTCACACAAGTATCTTTCACTTGATCCGCTTGATGACTGTCATGGGAACATGCCTTTAAATTAATACAATGGATTGATTCAACACACATTTTAGTCCCTGAAAATGCATTTTCTCAACCAGCTTTTCACTACATGCAATGCGATACCATAGGACACAATTTATATCTGCCAAAGTTGGAACAAGTTTTTTTGATTTCACATGAGATTTCTGTAGTTACATAGCTTTCAACACAAAGCGCCAAATTGCACAAAATGCCAACTTCTACATAATGTTGCTTTGATGTTAACAAACACGTCGCGTGCAGCTGACAGCAGAGGTAAATAAAACATAGACATAAAACAAAGAATGAGAAATATTTCATTATTTTTCTGCAACACATAAAATGCATCCCCACAGGTGTGTTCTCCCCATTAATCATACAGGGTTTTCCTCAGCTGACAGGTGTGTCAACTGGTTTCTGTCAGGCAAGGACTAAATATATCAATCCAGTCTGAACTCATGTCTTTTTCCATTATCATATGTGGATGATGACTACCCATGTCTGGAATGCTGATTGCTACCTTTACACACGTAAATACATTTCCATGGGAAACCTGACGTGAATTTCCATCTGGATCAGGTGTGATGACACACATTTTGTTTTGTCATTTGATCCTTTGCTGGAAATCACACAAAAAATCCCAGATGTCGCAGGAACTGAAGAGATTTCCTTTAGAAGTTATGACAAGTCCACATCCTGATACAAATTCACATCAGTCCCTCAATGTCTGAATGTTTGATCTGATGCGTTACAGGGAACTGATGACAATATCACCAGGCGTCTCACCCTTTGGCCTTTGAAGCATCTGTGTTTTCTTCTTATTTTAGTTTCAATTGGCTCCACATCAATCCACACAGCAGCATATGTTCTCGTGGAGCCTGATTAGGATCTTTCTAAACAGGAAGCTGTGCCGCAATTGGCTGATTAACATGAGAACGCAATCTTTTCAAAGGGAGAGAACTTTCCAAACAAACACAAAGCGTCATTACTTGCCATTACATGCTTTGGAAACATTTGAGTTGGAGTGAAAATATGTTGTGGCGCTTGTTTGTGGTCAACACTTTCAAGAGAAGGACGCCTTCAGGGATATGTTGATGGGGTTGTTATACAATGTTGGCTTTTGGCTAGGGTGTTGAATAAGTGGCATTTCATTGCAGAAGCTTGGGTTGCTAGATAATAACACAATGTTCCAGAGAAAGGGAGTGACCAGATAGATAAGGATATGTGTGGTTTCTTACTCTGAATGAAAGATTTTCAAGACTGATCACAGATCTTGTATAAAGAACATGAACTGACCTTATAATCAGTGATACAAGCCAATAGAGGCTGCAATCATAATGTTCCCTCAAAAAATACAAAACACCATTATTGGTTCAGTGTGATATTCCAGCACAAAGCCTCCGAGGCTCTCACAATGACTCCGCAGCTGCTTGATTGTGTGCTGTAGTGGTCGTGCCGTAAAATGGCATTGATATTGAAGCTCTGCGAGTGTGTGGGAAACAGAGCTGCCTTTCCTGTTCTTTGAGAGAAAACACTCCAGAGAAAAATGGCAGGAAACCTCCAGGGCCTTTTGATTCAGGCTAAGAAAAGTGAGTCAGAGTACCTGAGAGCGGAGGGACCTTGTGATGTCAAGGCCGTCTTTAAAGGCGAATGTCAAAGTCGTGTAGTAGGTGAGAAAGTCCAGGTATTCAGAATTCACAAGATCTTTTTACTTCTCCTCGAAAACCCCTGCAGGGTTGGGCACACCGTGTTAAGTTAATTATTGAAAGTAAAGAAAACATTGACAGAGCGTTTATCATAAAGGATGATGCCAGTCATATGTTGTTCCTCTATTAGCCGAGGACATAGTTAAATTTTGGTCATACGTATCAAACTTTAACCTCTAAGTTTTTGGTGTTGTCCAGTTACAGCTGGTATCTGCCAACAGGGGGGGCTGGAGCCTCATCTGTATTACTTCCACTAAAGGTCATAATCCCACCAAGACACACATCCGTTTTGCCCTTTTTTGACTGCATTCACCTTCGAGTGAAATGAATAGTCTTTATGGAAAAATTTAAGGAAAGAAAGAATTACACAGGAACACCACACCTCTCTATATTTCCACAGAGTTTGTTGACGCACTGGTGCACATACATAGCCGCTGTCTACATTTCAAAACAGTTCTGGTGCTGATCTTATGAGGTGAACATTGCGCAATCATTTTGTTTTTTCCATGTGATGACATCATGTCATTCAAGTAAGTAGAGCATTATATGCAAGACATCTTTGTTGAGTTGCCCAATCAGTCTGTAGCACAGACTGCTATGCAAACACTGTGTGTTGTTTTTACAAAAACAGACACCTGTCCCTCTGCACAGTGTGATCACTGCACACGGCATCAACACCCTCAGTGTCTCTTAGCATAATTCCCTCCTTCAAATTTATCTGATCAGCTGGGATATGTTTTACAGGAAAAGCAAAAAAAAAAAAAAAAAAAAAAAAGTAAACTGATTAAATAACAAATAGGACTTCAGAATGTTACTGGAGGGAAAAACAGGCCACATCCTCAGCTGTGAGAGGTGGTTTGCCAAAAGTCACTGTGGCACCATACTTGGCACTGGATGCCACTGAAAACCCCCCACCTGCTTCACCCGATTGTTCTGCTTTCGCAAGGTTCACACCACAAGAGGTTTGTCTGGCTTCCAAATGTGTGATAACTGCGGCAGTTGCTGATGTATCTGCAAAAGTGCAGCGGGACTACATTGAACAACACACTTAGACCTTTGCACCTGATGCTCGTGCTGAGCCATCTGCAGTGAAAGAGGTTTGTGCTGCTTAACTGAGTCGACTCAGATGTTTCCTGGCATTCCTGCAAAGCAGACCAGGAAGCATATGCGCACAATGCTACCTCTCCTTCCATACCGCCGCCAGCTCAAATATGCTTTTCACAAACGTTTTAGTCTTCTCTCATGCCTCATTCATCGTAAAACTGAAACAAAAACATAATAAAAATAAAAAATAAAAAAACGTCCACCGTTTTAAGGAGGCAGTGGCATTTGTACAATTTGGAAATACGTCTGGTGTTTTAAGTTAGAACAGATAAAGAGTTCAGTTAGCCTATAGACGATCTCACAGCCTTTTTCTCCTCAGGGCCAAACACCCCTCGGCCAGACGCTGGCAGCTGTGATGTGTTTGAGTGTAAAAGAGATTAGGGAAATGAAATTAAGAGCAGCAAAAGTGCCATTCCTCAGGGATAGATCGGCCTAATGAAGCAGGAGGCAGCTCTCTGGCTGGAGCTTTAATTTTGTCAAGCCTGGTTCAGTCCTGTGTCCTGCTCCCAGCAGATTGGATTAAAGCATCCAGTGGGTGTGAGTCATGTTCTGTTTGGATGAGAAGAAACAATTTTTACATCAACCGCTGGCAAAGATGAATGGATTAAAGAATGGTGTTTATCATTGCACAATGATGGATGAGTCTGAACCGTGTTTGTCTTTCCTGCGTCACGAAACATGATGAGCAGCAGTTCACGCCCAAACCGCAAACCAGCTCAGTCGTTTGATCATCCAGGAATAATCTTTTTTACGAAACATATGGAACATTAGTTTCAGTTTTATTTTGTTGATTGATAGTGGTTCCAAAGAAGGCATGTGGTTTACTGCCAAATCATTAGCCATTGTTTGTGCCTTTTTAATGGACGCTCTTCCTCTTGTGGTGAAGTGGCCTACATGACCGAAAGCACTCACGTCCACTGGCAGCAGCCAAGCGAGGGTCGAGGTGACCCCTCCGCGGAGAGAGCTGACCTCCCAATATGAGAGGGCTGCTGCTCTGAAGCGGATGGACTCCATTAGTGGGCCAATCACTTTCTCTTTAACACACTTCCAGGGTGACCTTCAGCCCTGCACTGACCGAGCCAAGGTCAAGGGTCAGGGTTCAGACTAGGAGCACATTAGCATGCAGGTGCAAGCTCTGAAATGCGTGTTTTGTGGGGTTCTGCAAACACTATCGTGAGAAGCGATAGGCCACCACCTTAGGACATGACCTCAATCTCCACTTTGTGCGTGTTCCTCAAAATCAGTGTGCGCTCTCTTCAGAAGATAATAACTGACATCTCCTCCTGGAGTGTGCATGACCTCAGGAAGGGTAATAATATTGATTAGGGCCCCAAAGTGGATAGGGACCACTGTTCATCCATGTATACTAATGGTAAATTTAAATCTTATGTCAATAGAATAAGCTTTTTATATGAGATTTTATGTGGTTTAATAGTATATTCACTGTGAACATTCAAAGTCAGACATATGGACATGTTTTGCACTTCTTCTTGTGAGTAAGAAACCTCTAACGTGGTGGTTTCATGTTCCCTCTGCATGTCTCCAAAGAGCCCTAACTGTGGTAAGTGGCATTTATTGATTTACTCTTCTTTATCATTCTGTCTCTCGTGAGAGGTGTCCGAGTGAGTTGTAAATCATAATGCTCTAATGCAACATAATTGCAAATAGATTAAGAAATTCTAGATCCGCCCCCGTAAACATGTTATCACAGCCTTTCTAGAGTGGAAAATCTGTTTTTGCAGCTGTAGTTTTCCGTGCGGTCCAGACATTTTGTCTTGGACTCGAGTCGACTCGCGTCACCATCTTGATGACGTACAGGTTGACTCCACTTGATCTCAGAAATGAATGACTTGTGACTTGGCTTGAGACATGATGACTGGAATGACTTGTCTGTGTTCATTTCATGTTTTTAGTTTTTCAGTGTTTTTCTTGGTCTGGCTGTCAGTATTCCACTGTTTAATGCAACAATATGTAGCCTCTTCACCTTCAGATAACAGCTTCAAAATCATTTTAATGTTACAGTGACTTGTAATAGGGTAAATGATGTCTCTGTCTCAGCCACTCTGCCTCCCTGTCGCTTCTTTCTGCATTATCTAAGTGCAGGTAGTGGATAGAAACTTTTTGGTACCGCGTTACAACACCACTGGTCACTGATTTTGGTGAAACTGGTTTGTATTTTACATAAAAAATGGTTTCTGGTTTTCCCTCTGATGTCCTTTGGCTGCTCTGCCACAACTCTCTGTGATTTACGGAGTGTCCTGAAAGCAACCTGTAACTGCTACATATTGTAGCTTCAAGTTAGCTCTGTGAGCTGACTCTGCTTGGACGGTGGGAATGGGCACCAGAACCGGAGCCAGGTGAGCTAGCAACAGAAGCGGGCTCAGCGGGCTCTACCGACATCATGACAGAGTTAAGACGTGCTGAGTTTTGTATGTAGTTAGCGTACAACGCCACAGTACATCTGACAAATTGTTACAGAAACCTGGTATTTGTTTTTTATGGCAGTTGTTTTGGGGGCACCAAATCGCACAAAATATAAATTACTACATAATGTTGCTTTAAATGTGATGGAGAGAGAATATTTTTTATTATTTTCATTTCTTTTATTCTTTTATTTACGAACCTATTGTCATAATTTCTGAACAGGTTAGATAAATTGGCCAATAATATCATTATTAGACAGGTACTAATAGCTTGTCATATCTTTTTACAAAGACTGGATACTGCAGGTAAGTCTCTTGGGTGGGTTAAAAGTGACTTAACTAGAGACCTGACTTGCCTTAACTAAGGACTCAACCTGACATAGCCTGTGACCTGACCTGCCCCAGAAAAATGACTTGGCACTGGCTTGAATTTGGATTGCATAGCTTGAGTCACATGTATGGCTCTTTATATGGGTGGGGAAGATGGGCTTTGTTATTGTCTGTATGAAGATGTAAATCACACATCGGATTATCTGTTCTAGCGTCTACAAGAAAGAACAACAACACAATTCAATTTAGGGTGTAGACTGAGAGTCAGCCAGATTCCCTGAGTCATCAGATATTCTTGTTGCGGACGACATGTGCTAAAACTTGTTTACATGTACCACATTATACCGTGTCCTGCAGTTGGAAGCCACTAACTAACATGTCTGTTGTTGACTCATTGCTGTCTGTCTGGATCTTATTAGTTTCAATGACAACAGAACACTATGTCTCAGACAGCACAGTGAACTTGGTGTACTCTGTTTTTCAGTGGTCATTTGGCAACAGCAGGAGCCATAAAAAGTTCTTCCATGTATCACAAGGACAGCCGCTGGACAAGGTGCTTTGGCTAGGACAGGTTATCATGATCTATATCAGGAGTCCATTCCTTTGTTTGTCTACTTTCTGTACATGTGAGCTCTTTGCGAACTGCATGTTCCTAGCTCTCCGTTTCACAGCTCAAACCTTTGCCCTAGTTTCGGCTGGTTTCTTGGAAAGTAGAGCTGCGTTCCAGAAAAAATGTGGAGCTTGAAGTGTTGGCTTGTTTATTTAAGGATAGAACTTCTTTCTCTGAAAAAAGAAAAAAAAAAGTCTGCCATGTGGCATGTGCACATGTTATGGTCACGTGATAGAAGCTCAGACAGGCAAAGAAACCCTATCTGCCCACCCACCCCCGAGCTAAGCCCCCATATGCTCAACACTCTATACTGTAAGAGGAGGAGCTCGTCCAGGGTGGGTGTTTTCCTCTACAGCTGACTGTGTGCACTCGAAAGCACGGATTTCTCCCAACGTCAGCACAGCTGGACATCACACTGGCCAAGTAGCGCATGATATATGCTTGATTTTTTTTAATGTAGTTTTGGAGAGAAAATTCAAACTCAGAATTTTAACATTTATAATCTCAATGAGGTACTAATACGAACTCAAGCTGTTCTCAGAGGAGAATAAGTTCCCCAGAAGACTGTTTGAAGCAAGAAAGGTGGCAGGGTCTGCCAAATATATTATGAGATTGTGTAGTCCTTTAAAGGAATAGTTCACTCTAAAACAAAATTCATCCATTATCGATTCACCCTCATGCTGATGAGAAGTCCGGTGTAGTTGTGTATTCCTCAAAGTGCAGCTGGAGACCCGCAGGGGTACCCTCCGGCAGGAATAATCCATATAATGAGCGTAAGTGGCGCCCGAGAGGAAAAGGTCCATAAAACTACACAAAAGCTTTGTAATATTCCTCCATACTGCTCGTCCGCTGCAATCCAAGTGTCCTGAAGTGGCGACGTCCAGAGTTTACTCGAAACGACGTCATTTAGTACACTTTTCTAGCCTAAACAGTCACTATACTATATCTGCCTGGAGGCAGGCTCCGCGTTCACGCGAGTCTCCCTCACAGCGTTTGCACTACGGAAGCCGCGCCGGACAAGATCAACGAGACTCGCGATAGATACACACCGGTATTTACATCCTGCTGTGGGCGACCGAGCGACACACAAACACAAATGACGTCATTTCGTTCTAGAGTGAACTATTCCTTTAAGGTCCATTTTTTTTATTGAGTTTATTCAGACATGAAAACAAAATGAGTTTATTTAGTATATTTTAGGCATATAAAAATCAGTCAATGAAGATCTTTCTCTTCTGATTAAAATGCATTCTCAAAACTACATAGTGCACCTTTAAATGTCATCTGAGACTTCTCTACAGAGTCAAATATGTAGATATTTGAATCTATGGCCTTACAATAACATCAAATGGAATACTCTAGATGGTTGTGGATCACTTTAGATGCATTTCCATTTAATTCACCCTGACAAATGTGTTTTCTTTGGGATCTAAAATAGATTTTAAAGTAAAGTTTTATGTGTTTTAGGAATGCTTGGCTGCTCAACAGGAATTTTAAAAGATGGACCCACCACTACGCCGAGACCCTGGTGATCCGGGCATCATGAAAGAGAATGTTTATATAGCCTGGCTGGTTGTGACATGTAGTATTTTCATTAAATCCTGTCTCAAGAACTGCACAGAGCTGCTATGAGCATGTAAAAAATGCAGTTAAAGTGCAAAGAAAAAGCTAAAAGCTGCACGGCCTGTACAGTTAACAGCTCCCCGAGGAAAAGTCAGCATTTCCTTTAGGTCGGAGGCCACAGCTGTACATTCCTCGGCCACGTGATGAGGGGCCGTGAGACAAGGGGGGAGGGTCTGTATGCTCTCGAGCGTTCAACTGCAAGCAGAAATGTACAGGTGACTTATTCAAACTCAGAGAGAAAAAAACACGTATTCTTTATGCAGATTTTAAATGTTTATTTTAAAAATGTACATAGTATACAATCATCTCTGAAATCCTTTTACAACAAAGGTGTAAGACATTCAACAAGAGAAGTCATCATCTCTTGGTGTGAGCTTTTTAAAGCACCATATGCTCCTGGAATCTTTATTTAGTATACTGTACAGTTAAGTGTGTGTAAGATAAATTCTCCTTCTTCATAGTCCAAAAATGTTGAGTGAGAAGGTCAAAGTTGAGTGCTGAGGAACACTCTGTGAGCTTATGTTACTAGCTTAAAATAGAAAATGTCACCAGTTATTATATTTTCCTTGACGTCAAACAGGGTATTGCTTTTTCAAGCACAGAATACCCTTAAAATGTGTTGCAAGATTTCCCTTTCACCCAGCATAAAAATATAAATCTTAATAATACGGAGTGTCTTACAGTATGTAGTCTTTTATGTACCTCTCATCAGTAGGGGTGTTTGGTCTAAGGGTTTAATCCCTCCACAGTCATTGAAAATGTTCAGAAGAGCCGCCTCAATAGAGAAGAGGTGCTCATCCTCTACCTCAGGACAGTACAGCCTCATGAACTCCGCCAGGCGCACCAGGTATTCACTGTTGTGGCCCGTGTTGCCCCTGCAGGCAGCGATCTGGGCGGCGATCTCCTTGTCCGAGGCCGGACCGAGGTAGATGGGGTTGTCCGAAGTGGCGATGTAGACGAGGGCCGACAGAGGAGCCTGACCCTTCTCCTTCGGGATGAACTCCACCATCTTGGTTCTGTAACCCCCCAGCATGACCTCTCTCATGTTCAGGTACTGGAGGGACTCTTCTACCTCGGAGTCAGTCACCTCGTAGGCCACTCCCCATGTGCAAGCCTGAGGGGAAAACAAGTGGAATAGTTAGTATAGTTTAAGTAAATGTCAACAGAAGAAAAAGTTTCTACATCAGAGTTGGAAAAGAAAAAAATTTGACCTAGTTTTTCTTTTTGACATGGACACTTTTGGGTCTGACCATCTTTTTAGCTTGATAGAAAATGTTTCATGGTTTAATTCTGTAGAATAAATCACTAATCATGAGGATACAATCTTAAAAGCCAGGAAGGCTTGGGTGATATGCACTTCATAAATGCTAGGACTGTATTTTTGACCAAATACTAATACTAATATGGATACTTCAACAATATTGTAGGGATGACTAGACAATTGGTACCTTCATAAAATATTGACACAAGGAGTTTTTAAAAACAGGAAAAGACAATCCTATAATGATATCCAAAGGCTAACACCATATATATCACAATAACAATATAATATCGCTGAGTCGTCCAAAAGTATCAATACTTGAATGCTTTTGCGTTTAAAATGATACGATATTCACATTTGACTTGACTTTTTCTGATTGTTAATTTTTTAAAAAAAAAAAGAAAACAAGTCATCGTATTTGTGTGCCTAGGACTTTCTTTTCCCTTTTCCCTTGGCGAAGAGAGATAATTGTAGCAAGTTGAAAGTCTGGTATTGTGTCAACCTTAACCCCCCAGGGCAAGTTTCAACAGTTGGAAAAGAGTAAATACAGACTTAGCTAGCCTTAGTTGTAGTATCTTGGCTCGATAGTAGATAGCAGTAATAGTAGACATGTTGTATCAAACTGATGTGAATGATATAAGAATAAAGTCCAGGCTAAGGTCATGTCATTTAATTTTCTCACAGCATCACTGGATCTAACAATTATTGTGAGCGCTTCTTCTTCGTGGGATGAATATAGTAGGGATGTAGAAACCCATTTGAGCGCTGCATGCTGTGTACAGTATCAAAATAGACTTGGGAACACTTACCTCCTGATCCTCCACTAGTGTCACCACTCTGGCTGGCTGTGGAGAGCAAGGACACACAGTGAGAACATGACTACTCAGCATATCCCCTGGCAGCTTTACACTTCAGAATAAAACATAATTAACATTAATGAAAAAAAAAAAGTTTTAACCTGTTGGAGAGCAATACAATGTGAAAGTGGATGGATGTGTTGGAGGAAAATGATGCCACAAATCTCACCTTTTCCTTGTTCCCTCGATAAAAATCATCTCCATGCCAGAAGCGCCTCTTGTACCCTGTAATGTGTCCGATTGTGCTCCTCTTGTAAGCAAACCCTGGTTTCCACACCAAGGAGCCATATCCAAAGATCCACACGTTGGTCTTCTCCTTGATAATGTCCTGAGGTTTCATTGTAAGCGCTCTGGCTGTGTTTTTAAAAACAATACGAGGTCGTTGATGTCAACAAGTAGGTGCTCTCCGGTGTTTCCTCTCTTGTTGCTGTTGTCCTATACATTCCAATACATCTGCTGTCACTGTTGTTAAGTGCTTGAAGTCTCAGGAGCAGTGTCGTCAAAATACCGCTTGGATGAGTGGAAACTGTCCCGTTTGTCTTGCGTGGATGTGCAGAAACACGTGTTTTTGTTGTTCAGAGCACGTCAGAGTGAGACGGTCTCGACCAATGGGAGCAAAGAAGGGGCGGGAATAGCCAACAGTTAAACCAATCAGGGTCGTTTTAGTGATAACGCTTCATGCCAATGTTAATGTTGGGAAAACACACAATTCTCCAGACAGAAAAACAACAGTATGTTACATGAACTGATCACTTATATATAACATTCATTGAATGTGTTTTCATTACTACTACGACTACTCCTATTACTTACTATTACTTCTACTACTTTACTCTTTCTTTCTTTCTTTCTTTCTTTCTTTCTTTCTTTCTTTCTTTCTTTCTTTCTTTCTTCCTCTTTTTTTTCTGTCACAAAACTCTCCCCTTTTTTACATGAAAGTGATTTTAATTTTAATTTTCACAACACATTTGATTTTTCACATCATGGCCATACGCTTACAGGCCTGTATTGTAATGACCATTTTATCATTATTATTATTATTGTTTTGAATGTGGGAGCACCTCTTGTACCCTTGAGTGTCAAAGCAGACAGTAATAGTCCATCAGGTAATCACATTACCTATAAATAGCTGGGACTGTTATATCTGTGCTCTCTTAAGCTCATTAAGTGTCTGTGTTCTGCTGAGGCCTGTCTAGCACAACATGGGCCGATCACAAATGAATGACAGCCTGAGATCAATTTTGTCCTCTGCCTGTCACTGACATTTGATGAGCCAATTGGAAGAAACTCTTTTTCCTCCAATTTCACACGAAGCTCACTGCCCCCAAGTGGTAGCTGAAATACATTGCTCCATTCTTGAGACCTAAAGCTCTAAAGTGAGGCTTACGGTGTTGATATTAGCTGCAGGAGTCCAGGTGAATAAAATACAAAACGTGCAAAGTGACGGCAGTAGTGGACGCAGGCTGTCAGGCTGAGGGGGCAGAGGTGAAAGAAATAAAAGGGGCACCAGCTGCATATGGTGGAGGAGGTTGTGATGCATTTATGGTGAAACAGTACTACTAAACAACACACTACACTTCTGTGATAAAAACAAACAAACAAACACACACACTCAGGTAATTATTAAAGGTCCAGTATGTATGATTTTAAGGGGATTTGGGGGGCATAAATGGAATATATATTATTATTGAGAGTTATTCCACTACAGGGGCAGCCCTCCCTGCGGACACTCAGCCTGTCCACTCTGCCTAGCCCAGAGACACAGTTGCCTGCCGAAGAGGTTGGTTTGTTTACCTGGGAAAGTATAGCTGGTATTCTGCTGTATCACCTATGTCAGCAAAGCAGATGTGCCAGTGCACAAGTATAAATGCTCACAACAGCATATGCCACTTGCATAGGTTGCAGTGTAGGCTTCGAGTAGCGCCTACTTGCAACTATAAAATCAGCCTCAACACCAATATTATTACTTAGCCCACTTAGCTAAAGCTTCTTACGCCTTCAAAGTGCTGCTGGTGCATCAGTTGTAATGATACTTTATTACTTTGTATCACCCATAATTGTTTCTCCAGTAACCTCCCCGGGAAACTTGTGAGTAGGAATTGTGTTTTCACCACTGAAAGGGTACTTTATCATGTTTCTAGAGGGCTGGGGATGGGGGTGCAATCCTTGCATCCCTGCACGGGTGACAGCGTAAATTGTCTGCTGGGTTGTAAATGGTCCTCAGCCTCATTGGCGGTGGGGCCCCTGTATGCTATACCCACGCTCCACTAGTAACAGCATAATAAAACAGCATATGCAGATTTTCTCATTGACACATGTCCAAGCATATGGCAAATTTTGTTGAGTTCCTCTCATCTCAATCCATCACCTCCCCCTTTTCAGCTTCCTGCCATAAGAGATGACTTATCATCAGAGATCACAGTGAACTAAAAACCCTCAGTTATTCAGCTATATGATATTCATACATTAGCAACCCAGGGAAACAGTTAAGTTCTGTAGAGAGACCACAAGGATTCTTTATTTTCACATACAGATGTTATTTTTTTAAATATATATCTTATTGTTTGAGTAATTCCTTACATTGCTGCCAATTACAACGCTGTCCACTGAATGATTGCTAGCACATTGATTTCACATCACACTGACACAGATAGTCGTGGAATCATTCGAAATGCTACCAGGCCAAATATATATGACTGTATCTATAGACAATGAAGCCACTTCCACACCAGCTGACACAAATAAAGTTTCTAGATGATTCCAAACATTTAAATTAGGATCTCTATTTGACCACATGTACACTCAACCATTGAAGAGCAACAAACAAACAGTGTACCAGATATGTATCCATTGTTTCTTTTTATAACAAAAAAATATTAATAAAATAAAACACCAACGACACTTTAAAAATAAATTCACCTTTTCTGGGCGTCAAAACGGATGTCCATACTTCTAATCTCGACATATAAATATACAGTATATACAAAATAATCTTACAAAACATAGAAAGAGAAGGATCAGTGCTTCATATTCTTAAATTACTAATGAAATACTAATCTTACAAAATAACATTATTGGTTCAGTAATTTCCTTTGAAGGCGTCCTTGGTACGATAGTCACTTCATGTATTTCTTTGTCTTTATTTAAGGGTGATCTTGCATAAGGTAAAACAAGGCCTTATCATGAGATCCCTGCATGGAGCTACAGCGTATTGCATCTTTTGATCTTTTATGTCACCTCCATTTTGTTGTGCAAGGGCATCAAGATAAGGCGGGGCACAATGTTTGTCTTCAACACATATATAAGGCTTTGTGATCGAGGCTGCATACATTCTTTATTAAAAAAAGGATTTACAAAACTGACGACCCTAAATATCCTTCAAAAATGAACCGTTTTCAGTAGTTTTTTTGTCCCTTTTTGATTTAGCACAATGCTGATTTTTGTTTGCATAGCGCATTGCAGGCCACAAAAAAAAAATGAAAAAGAAAAAGGCTGGCTCCCTCCACAGGCTTGTTGGCAGTAAGTTGATTTGTTGATTGCTGATTACTGCAATAAGGTGGAGAGGAGTACATCAAGATAGTCCTTGTTTTCTAATCAACATGCAGGCATAAACATCTCGGCCTGAAGCCCTTGGATGAGCTTGGTTGAGTCGAAAACATTGAAGGAGCGTCTACAAGTCAGGTTTGCTCATTATTTCCCGCAGTCTTTTTATTCAGTCTTTACATTCTCACAAAGATAAGTAGCTTTAGTTCTGTTGAGTTCGAAGAGCACACCGGCTCCATCCAGTTATCAAGTTTTCAAGAGCAGCAACTTTCATTTAAATAAATCCCAGTCTCTCCACGCTTGTAAACAGTCCACAAGAAATCCAATGTTGACGGTAAATAATATCTTCTATTTATTATACCTGAAAAAGGAGATAAAATCCGTAAATTCATCAGTAAATCTCAAATAACAACAATAATATGGAAAATAGATTGATTGTGGAAAAACGAGCTTACCTCAGTTGCAATGATGCATTCATTTTTCTCCTCTGCTATTACAAAGACAGACTGGTACATTGAATCTCTGGAAGAACATATTGTTGATATTCTACAGTCGGGCCTTTCACTGTGGAGGAAAGATATGTTATATTAGTTACAAAGCACAAAAATCATCAATGACCTGATATCCACTACACAGTACAGCTGCAACCATTAGTCGATCAAAATAAAATTAATTGGCAACTATTTTGATAATCGATTAAAGGAGACCTATTATGCTCTTTTTGTTTTTTTCCTTCCCTTCAGTGTTTTATGTAGGTTCTTGTGCATGTACAAGATCTTAAGGTTAAAAAGCCAGACAGAAGCTCCTCTCTCCCACAGAAAACACTGCTCATGAAACGCCTCATCAGCAGCCCCGCCCTTAATTCCGAGACTGTGACATCATACTATGTCATCAGGTCACACATTTGTGTAATTTATGTCTAGCGGGAAGTTTGGCATGTAAATATTAATTCAGCACAGCTGCTCTGCTCAGGTGTGTGTGAGCTGATCAATCAGAGTAGACTGGGCATTCAGGAGGAGGGGCCTAAAATGTAAACTTTTAGGCCCCTCCAATTTTTGTATTTGGGTTTTGGACTGACTACTGGACATAAGATGCAATTTAAAGATGTTCTAATGTTTGGTTTTTTTTTACATTTTATAGACTAAACGATTAGTCATGAAAATATTCAGCAAACCAATCTATAATGAAAATAACAATAAGACAACTGCTCATGCAGCCCTTTCATGTGCTCTTACCTGTACATTCTTGTCAAATGCTTTTTTTCTTCTATTGTCTTTTCACAGTTTTCGTCTTTGTCCAAAAGCGACAGTTCATCCTTGTACCCCATGGAGGTTTTATAGCCCAGGTGGTAGTGGTTGATGTGTTTGTGATTAGACTTTTCACTCGGACAGTCCCCCTCCAGATCCATCTTTTTATTGTTGTTCTTGAGTTCTAGAGTAGAGATGAGGTTCTCCTTCTGAAAGTCACCCTTGGAGAGGTTGTTCATGGTCTCCGAGTCCTGCTCCTTGCTCCTCTGCTTCTTGACATGACGTATTACCACCACTACCATGCAGCAAAGCACGAGAACGGCCACCAGGCCGACTCCCAAGCTGATGGCTGCCAAGCTCAGCTTGTCTACGCTGGGGCTGGGCGTCCCGGGTGAGGGCACATCATTGGACTGGCACTGAGGGCCGCTGTAATGGTCCGGGCAGATGCAGGTGGGCTGGCCTTTTGCTCCAGTGGTGCAGGTTCCGCCGTTCAGGCAGGGGTGAGAGGCACAGCTGCCTGTTGGCTTGTCGCAGTGGTGGCCTGTGTACCCTGGAGGACAGATGCAGGTGTAGTCGCTCATGCGGTCTATGCAGGTGGAGCCGTTTGCGCAGGGGTTCCTGGCACACTCATTGATGTTGATCTCGCAGCGCAGACCTGTGAAGCCTGAGCGACAGCTGCACATTGGGAGGTTACCATGGACAATGACACAATGTCCACCTGTGTGAAAGAAAACAGCATTATAGAAGCTGTCCTTGTGTTTATTTCCAACACAAATCTACAGAAAGTAGAATTTATTTTTTTACCATTGGTGCATTGCAGTGAGGTACATTTATCCACTTTCTTCTCACAGTTCAGTCCAGTGTAGCCTGCTGGACACTCGCATATGTATGTATGCCCATTGTCCCTCTCCTTGCACTTGCCACCATGAAAGCAGGGTGTATCAGTGCAGGTCGGCATCCTGTGTTCACAGTGTGTCCCTTCAAACCCCTGTGGGCACACACACCTATAGCCGTTCTCAGAGTCCTGCAGGGGGGAAAAGATATAAAGTTTATCAGAAAGCTCCCTGTCAGATGTTTTGTGTTATCATATCCTGTTCACGACTGCCCCAACGAACCCCATTATCCTCAGTTTGAATTCTATTTACAGTCCGCGCTCTGTGAACTGGGTCATCCACCGACTTGACAATCGATAGCATCCTCCTGGAGCAGCAGATAGACCGAGGCGAAAACAAAAACAGGAAAGCCTGTGTTGTGGGAAAGGAGAGAGAGAGACTTCCGGACTCACCAGGCAGTGGCCTCCGTTGCGACAGGGCTGGCTGTCACACTCCCTGACCTCCATGTCACAGTTGACCCCGGTGAAGCCCGGCAGGCAGGCGCAGGTGTAGCTGCCCTGGCCCGTGTTCATACACGTGGCCCCGTTGGTGCAGGGTTTGTGGTGGGTGCAGTAGTTCAGATCTGTAAACAAATGGGCGGAAACGTTATTTAATCGAGAGCACTTACATTGTAATTTCCTTGTAGTTTAGGGAAACAGGCTCGCCACTCACCTTGATCACAAAAGATGCCTCCCCAGCCTTCCTTGCAGGTGCACTGCCACGGATCTTTACAGGTACCATGTTTACAGGATGGATGGAGTTTACACACATCACAAAAGAGCCCCTGCCAGCCCTCTCTGCATCTGTTCAAACATAAAACAGTAACACATGACTGCTGGCTCACACCTTAATCTTTTTATCCACCACGTCACACCTTTCATATTCCTAGAGATCATTTTAAAGGTGCAGTATGTAGTTTTGGGGAAGAGAAAAATTTAGTTTTTTTTTTTTGTTTTTTTTTTTTACACCTAAACAAACTAAATAAACAAACTGTCTTTGTTTTCATGACTGAATAAACAAACTGACCTTAAAGGACGACACAGTTTCATACTGTTTTACTTGTTTATATTTGGCGGACCCCGCCACCTTTCTAGCTTCAAACAGTGTTCTGGGGACCTTATTTTCCTCTCAGAACAGCTTGTTTATTCAGTTATGGGAAAAAAATAGAATATATTAGTTCATTAAAATTCTGAGATTGAATTTCCTCTCCAAAACTACATCATGCCCCTTTAAACAGAAGCTGAAATCAAGTAAAACGTCACCTTTTAGTTATATAATTAAGTACTAACATTTTATGCAATGTTTTTTCTGCTATTATGTTAAATAAATCGTGTAAATTAATACTAGATGCAGGTGAATAATACTCACTTGCACTCTCCAGGTAGTGTGCAGTTTCCATTCCTTTCATTGCACCCTTCAAGGCAGATTGCTGTTAAAAAAAACACAAGACTATATTTATAACAAGCTGTTATGAGACTTTTATCACCTTTAAAAGCTTTTCTACGCACAATAAAACCTGCTACCCAATAGAAAAACATAATTGTCCTGCCCATGTGACATTTATTCTGCGTTGGTTTTACGGTGTTAAACGGCTGGTTAGTGCGCAGCAGATGCTTGTTCTCAAAAAAAAAAAAAAAAAAAAGAGAGAGAGAGAGAGGGAGAGAGAGAAAAACAGGACAGCTGCCCCATTGTTATCGGTGGGCAGTTCGAGCCCCGTTTGCAGCTGCTGCCCCGCACCGCCCCAACAATAGAGCCCGCAGTTTAGTGGCGCGTGGCGGCCGATAATGCCGCGATTAACCCCGGCGCGCGCTGCGTCTGCTGGCGACCACCGCCCTGGATTAAAGCCGCACGCGCCCGCAGAGAAAGTGGGGCCCTGTCTGTCTTCAGATTTCCACCACAACACACCTGTGATCCCGTAACAGGTGATTCAGACATGCAAACACCTTGTTTGGTTTAAAAATGCGTAATGTTGCTGCTCGAGGTGGAAAAAAATACAAATTAGAGCCTATTACGCGGAAGAATACAACAGAAAAATACCCACAATCTGTTTAAAAAAACAAAAGAAAAAAAAAAGCTACACAATGTCTGTATATTAGGTCTTTATCTTACATTATGCAAAGTACCCTCCTCTAAAGTGTGCCCTGTGACCTTTAACCACACACAAAACACAGTGTCCATATGGTGTCTTTACTCTTGCTTACGTTCTTGGCAGTATTCTCCCTTCCATCCCGGTAGACAGGCTATTTGCCCGTCAGCCTTGCAGGTGTAGTGGCCAAAATGGTCGTCTCTCGGAGCGCATATTTTGGAACAAGTGTCCCCGTAGTAATTGTCATTGCAGATGAACCGGTATGAGTACCTTAGCTCCGTCTGCGTCCCGCTCGGCTCATCCTGGGACCACTCATGCCCTATTCCCAACTGTTTATGGATGGCAAAAGAGCCAATCAAGAATTCAGGGTTGGTGGTGTCTGTGAAGAAAAAGAACAACAGGCATGTTGGGATTTATGTTTTCAAAGTACCATCTCACAATAGTTGATAAATGTAACAATTATCCCTTTGGTGATTTGTGTGACAATCTGCGCACTGAAATTTCCCCTTCCTCTCTCATGTGACCATTATTCCCCTGTTATGAAGGACCTAACAAAAAAGGTGTAAAATCCAGGAAAGGGCTGTCATGGGATTTTTGGCAAGGCTTCTGCGTTCTCACTTAAGCCTGTGCACTTTCCCATGCGTGCCAAAAATAAAACAAGGGAAGCGCGATTGTGTTGGGAGAGTTTTGATTGTGAAGGAATTGTCCGTGTGACTCATGAGGCATCCTAACAAACACGGATCCATGACGCTCAGAATGCCAGATGCATTTGCCAGCACTTTGACTGAAGGTTATTGATGAAACGTGCGACAGGTATAATAGGTATAATCTACTGTACAGTATGTGCTACACACGGGATGTCTCCCTCTAGTGGTGGACACGTCTCCTCACCTCCAGGCAGGTCCGCTGCAGGAGAATGCCAGGCTTCGATAACTAATGAGAAAGCACCCTGTGGGGACAAATGAAGAGAAAAACGTCACTAAAAACATGAAAATTAATAAAAAGCACATTTATTTAAAAGTCTTCGGCTTTGTTTTACTGAAAACTGATGGTTCAAACTGTCATTTTTCACTTTAAGTCGGTAGAAACTATTCCAAAGTGAAAATGTGAGGATGAACGCTTTCTTTACGCACAGTGTGAGCAACACAGGGATGCAGTAAACCATTTGTAATCGGATCTACAGTGTTTATGACATTAAAAAACACGTTTCTGGGGCATTAATATAATCACTCGTGTTGATCTGATGTAGAACGTACAATGATAAAACAGAATATTAATAATTTTCTTTTAAAACAATAAATTCTAAGCACATTTCTGTCACTCGGATGATGTTTTGAATCCCTTGAATTCATCACTAAATCCTGAGAAAATTACATTAAGTCTGGTGTGTACACATTCGTTTTCTTCGAAGTCATTAGTCCGGACAGGTGCTCTTACCGGCCAGGTGAAGTTGAGCGGCAGACGCAGCCTGGCGTCCTGCTGCTGGATGCTGAACGAGTCGGTGCCCAGAACAGGTGTGGCGACTTTGCCAAATAAACAGCCTCCAGGAGACACCACCGTCTGGAAGTTCTTCAAACAAACCCTGAAATAAGTCCTGCAGCCAGTCATGCCGCAACTGAGTCCATTTGCCAGCAAACCTTTAGTATTCTGAAAGTGATGGAGATCTATCTCGAATACACCTGATCCCAGAACCTAGAAGGATACAGAAAGTGAGCACAACAACATAATGCAACATTTTCCCCCCTAAAAGAAATATTTCCTCATTTGCAAAGATTAAAAAAAACAAAACACATGCTACCTGAGTGAATATTGTCATAACTATTGCAGAGGTGAACCAAACGGCCATCCTTTAGAGTTTGATGTGCGTATCCGTAAAAAATCAGTTCCAACAAAAAAAAACGCTCCTAATCCAAATGCTGATGGCGAGTGATGACAAACAACGTGATCAAAATAAATATAATCCTTCTTCCAGAGACTGTATGGACAAGATCCAGCTCCGCATCCGTATCCAGACGGAGAAGTTGGAACAGACCGAGTTATCCAGTGCAGGATGTTAGACAAATATCAGTAACGTCAATATCCACAAGTGAGTCTGTCTGCGGTCTTTCTGTTGCCCATCCATCGTGCCGGTCAGATGTGGTTTGAGTTTGCTGTGCTGATGCGAGGCTCGTGTTGCCAACAGTGATGCGGGCGTGTGGCGGAGCATCAGCGCATAGTGACTACCAGTGAAGGATGTTTGACGTCCCTCCCAGTTTATATACCGCAGTGTAGTGCCATTACAGACACTGTCCGTCAGAAGACACCGCCCACTCCCCTCTCCACCTTCTTTATGCGTGGAATATCAGTTATTATTATTGTGGAGGGGATTGTCTTTGAGGCGCCTGGTGCAGAAATAAAACGCGCTTTTCTGAGGTTTTTGCATGCAGGTTGTTCATGCCTTTAACCCAAATACAGAATCTTGCAGAAACAAATTCATGTAAGATAATTAAATGTAAAACATATAAGTTGACATGATCACTGTTGGCTACAGCAAGCTCGGGGAAAATAAGTCATTTGTCTCCACCGTTTGTGCGTCTTTACGCGCCTGGCCGCTTCAAGTGCCTTGTGACCTCGAAGCTCTCTCTCTCTCTTGTTTCTTGTGTTTATTTTAGATAGAGATGAGATAACCCCACAGCTGTGTGATAATGGATTCTATTGCAAACACATCGTCCCACTCATAAATCAGCTGAGGAACCCGCGTTTTACAAAAATCTGGCGCGTAATTGAGTAAAGATGGGCCGTCCGGGGCTGACTATACATGTTTAAAACGAATATTAAAGGTGCACTATGTAGTTTTGGAAAAGAAATGCAAACACACATGGCAATATGTTCAATATTAAATACAATTTAAATATATAATGTCAACTATATATATATAAACCAATATAATAAAACATAAAAAATATGTTTTTTCTGATAATTATCTTATATCCTCTGCCCTCAGAGGGAAATAAGGTCCTCAAAACACATTTTGGGAGCTAGAAAGGTGGCTCCTTAGAAGGGTCCTGTAAAATCAGTATGAAATTGTGCTGTCCTTTGAGGACTGTTTGTTTTTTTTAGTTTATTCAGTCACCAAAATTAGTCAATGTAGTATTTTTCTCTTCTGATTCAAATGTCTTCCCAAAAACTACATAGTGCACCTTTAAAGTAGCCTATTTGTGTTTATTTGGAACTATTTCCGCTTCCACAAGAGTTGTTATTTGAAGGATAAACCCCTTGAGACGGTCCATCTCATTTTCAAGGGGGTCCTTGAAAACACAAAAATAGCCTACATAAAATGCAGTACACTAAAGAAAACAACACATATACATTTACACATACAAAGACAGCTCTCCAACACCCACTGATTGCCCTAAAAAATGTCAATATACATACTTTTGGAGAGCTTATTTAAGGAAAGACACGCAATGCATTTGTGCATGCATGCTGCCACACACAGGAGAGGAAGACAGACCATCTATTTTACTTAAATTATTGTTTATTATGCTTTATAAAGAGTGCAGGCACCCAGCTGTTCAGCCACTCTATTTAACATCATAACTCATGATACCCTCAATTGAAAGCCAATTTGTATAAATTAGAGCGGAGATTGTATCCTACATGCAGCGTAACAGTGTTTGTTGAACTAACATCCACTTGAGCCCGTTGAAAAAACTCTCTCCCCCTTTCATGTGTACATATAATTGTTCCACGAGGGAAAAGAAAAATGAAGTCAAAACTGTATATAAGGGCTCCTAAGCAAATAAATTCAGATGCCACATACATTTTTATCACATGTAAACTCACGCTGGGCACAGGCATTGTTGCCTTTATCTTCCCTGCAGCAGGCCAGCTTGTCTGGGAGGATTTACAGTGAGGGAACAGGACTCAGGAACTGTTCCCTGGCCATGAAGGTGTCTGGCTGAACGGCTCTCCTGCCGAGATGACTTCATCCGTAAGCCCCCACCTTTGACTTATAGGTTTGAGGTTCCACTCTAAGGGAGAGACAATGGACTATTGAGTCTGGAGCAGTGTGACTAAGAGGCCCGGACATCTCACAGCTCTGCTGTATTGAAGCATTTGGCGTTCCCACCATTGACTAAATCACACAGATCCTGTGGAGGATCAATGCAGCCCTGCACAGTAGTTTAATCCTGTATTCCTGCTGAGTTCTGTGTGAAAAGAAATGACTGTATTTCACTTATCGATGAGGCATCTCACTAGTTTATATAGCTGCCACCGAGTCTAGAGCCCAATCAATCTCTTTTGTAGGGAGAAGTGTGCAGGGTAATGGTGCTCCCTCGCTCCCTTCATACACGTCAAAACATCCATACACTTTAATATTTGATGGACCGTGGTTAAGGTTTCCTAACTGGGCCTCAGGTTACAATTCCTTGTAAAGCTTTGGACTGTGCTAAACAAGCAGCGATGCTTGAACAGCAGCACGAAGGAAAACTTGGACCAGATATGGAGAAGTGCCTTTCTGCTGATGCACTCACCAGGCTGTCTTAATATTTACCTATTAATCTCCTGATTTTATCTCTTTTTATTTAATTTTGTGTATATAAATAGCCAAGAAAGCCTGGCCTGAAATAATAGCACATTTTAGCTGTATGGGTTATTTACTCTCGGTCCAATGCAAACAACAATCTAACAGGCTCTTTTCTGCTGTGTAGCTCTAGAATAAACACAGCCCTGGAAACAGACACCGACCCACCGCAGCACCATCTCACTCTTGTATAGGACATAATTTTTCTTCGTGACAGTGTTTTGTAAAGCCGACTCCTGATCGTTCTATGGCTTTTCAGCTGGCATCCAAATCCCAAAAAATAACATTTTGATTGGGAAATGAAGAGGTATGAAAGTGCCTCTGGACTGGGACTTATTAGGCAAGTTGCTATTTATGAGGAACTGCCTGATGCAATTGTTTGGTTATCTGGCAGACTGATGTTTGTTCCCAGGAAAGCTTGCCTTCTCAACATTGTTGAAGAGTTGTGGATTTTTAACAAGATGTTTGACATGTTATTACTCACAATACTAATAATTTAATCCATTCCAATGTGCTTGGGGCTCTGTCAGATGTAAGCACCTCAGATCACATTTACTAGAAACGTTGGCCAACAGTCGCACCAACACACTGTTGATACTTATCTATTTCCAAAACAAGGGAAATCATCTTGTCTCCCCCATCAATAAAACAGGGATCAAAGATCTCTTAAAATTAAACTGTCCTCTGCTAAATGCCAGCATGTGTTTACTGTTTATTTGAATTGGACAGTAGGTCACTAAAACAGTGATGACACATGGAAAAAGTCGACCTACTGCCACATGTGAAGAAATTGTGCTGTGTGATGTTAACATTTAATTTACAATCCTCTTTTTCTGATATTCTTCTCCTAGATTCCTCGCTTTTAGCTTTGTATGCTGCCCGGCCTGATTTGGACCTGCTCCGGCCACTCTTCCAACAGCACAACAATCTGGGCGAGTGCAATAGGAAATTAGCTACAGTACTAACAGATGGCTCCTTTTAGTCCCGAGATCTGCCCTGTTTAATGCACAGCAGTTTAACACTTCTTTACAGCGCATTTGATCTCTACGCCCCAATCTGTCCAGCCAATCAATGGGGCTTTTGATGTGCGCTGCCAATGGATCTGAGGCATCTAAGCATGTCGCCCTCGGAGGAGAAATCACCTGCTGCTGCCGCAATTAGAAAAGGCAAGGGGTGGCTTCCTTCTCTCACAGCACCGCGCTGCACTGTATTAACTCAACACTGCCTGCAGACACACAAATACTGTCTGCACACAGATAGCTGAAATATGTGTGGGTGGGTTCTGGGTGTAAAGAGCATTTCCAGGAAAATGTTACGTACTTATATTATACGCATTAAATGTTGAATTTTCCTTTTTAATGAGGGGAGCAGTAATCATACAAATTAAAAGAAATTGCTTAAAAGATGATAAATCAATTAACTCAAAATGGAAGGATGTTGTAAATGAAATATATGAGATGGAAAAAAAATAGATTTAGATGACAAATTCATGTCTTTTGAAGAAAGATGGGAAAAATCTGTGAGGTATTCAAGACACAACACATCAAGTGACCCTCCTGTTCAGCGTGATAACTAACACAATGATATGATATGCATCATATTGATGTCCCTCGCTGTATTGATGCATTTATAGTACTTCTGCAAACTAAAGTTGCCAAATAAATGTAGTGGAGTAAAAGTACCACAGTTGCTTACTCATTACGATATTTGAGTAAATCTATTTAGTTTTTTGTATGTTACACAATTTCTTAAAATCTTCTGCCCCTCAGGAGGAAACATGACTGTGTGTCTGTTGTCAGCCACAGTTAATTGCTTCGACAGAGCCGGTTGATTAGAAGCAAAGTGATTTCCATGCGCTCTGAATCATACAATATGAGACATGTCATGTTAAATTGATGTAATTAAAAGTGTCACTTTTGGACCTAAAATTGATTTCTCAAGCTTGCACGTGTACCTTGTATAAAAACTGTTATGGATGTCTGTTTCCACTTGGTGTAAACCTTCAAACCTTCAGCTGACATTAGGCTGAATTTAGACACCCTGGCATTATGTTGGCTGCCTAATAAGAGCCCTGCTCTGTTTTGGAACTTTCCAGCCACCCTCTTGTTAAACTATTGACAAAACACAGCCATGTCAGCACGTCTCTACCCTTAGGACGCAACCAACAACACACTATGGTCACTGACACCTTGTTGTGATGCATGTAGGTGCTACCGGTAAGGTAGGCGAGCTCGTGAAAAGACGTCTGGTGGGTCGTGGATAGTAGCGCCATGACATCATTTATGCCTTTGGTGTAATTTACAGCTCAACAATGCACCGTTTATAAAGGCTTCTGCTCAGGGTGAAGTGCGTAAATCAGGTCAGGGTGATCTGGGGCTACATGTGTGACAGCTGTGTGTGCCAGTGTGCCACACAGAGACAGAAGCACATACATCCCTCCCTAACAATACTTGATATTGATCCTAACAGACCTGCTCCACCTTTGACACATGGAGCAGCCATTACCACATCTGTCACTCTAGCCGAACGACGCCACATCCTCCATTTAAGCAGATGCATTTCCGTTTCATAGTGTCCTTCTGTCTGCTAAAGAGAAAATAAATATGTGAAGGACGCTCGCACGAAAGCCAAACATGTTTTTGTTGCAGGTCCTGAGTGATTACCAGCCCACGGCTAATTGTGTGTGAGTGGAAGAAGCTACTGTCGCCTTGAGGAAATCCTCCCTTTGCCAGAGTCAAAGCATCTTTGCTTTACGCAAGACAAAACCTCACAGCAGGAAAAGGAAAGAGATAAATGGAGGAGTGGGAAGAGCCTGCTGGTGTGAAGAGGGCTGTTAAAACCGCACCCGTAGGCCCATCAGGAAGACCGGCCCGAGGTTTTCTTAGTCTCGCAGTTCACCCGCAATTCACACACTAATCTGCCTGTTACGATGAGGTGTGAACAGGTGCATTCCCTTTATGTGCTGCACGGCGGGGTCTCAAGAGTTTGGAACAGCTCCTATTAATTGTCTTTTATTGAAGTTGCTTTGTGAATCAGGGGAAATTTCCATCAAAGTAAAAGCCAATTATTAATCTTCAAAGTTGCAAGGGTTTTTGGCCTCAGTGTCACCGAGGGGGGAAGTTCAACTTAATCACTGAACACCATCAGCGTGATTAGCGTCCAGTAATTTCACCTTGGCATTCCCCGCTGTTAGATGCCGTGATTCAGCGCGATAAGAGCCTGTGATTCTGGTTTAATTATCCCGAGACTTAATGATCACTAATCTGCTTTTTCATCCTCCACTTCCTCACCAGGGGCACATGACCTCTACAGTACACTACACCCTGTTATTGTTTATTTATAAAGACGGATCTAGAGGTATTTCTGGAGGGTCCGCTGTTTTTTCCTTTGACGATTTGAAATTCCTATTTGTCCTTTTCCCATTTGAGTTTCCTACCATTGCTTCCGATTTTCACAGAGATTCTTGGGAATTTGCCTCTGCGTGTGGGAGTGTTATGTTTTAGGGTAAAGCATGAGGAAACCCACTTTTCCGTGCCCTACCAAGAGGCATCGGGAGCTTTCTTGCAGCCGTGAGAGTGAAATGTGACCTTTTGTTTGAATTCCATTTAGCGAGCTGAACTGCAGCTGACCTCATAACTGCTCACTGTGTACATACACACAAAACCCATCTCCACTCTGCAGAACAAACAACAGATGCAAATGCTTTTGTGTCGAGCGATTGTTATCCAAGTCAACTTAAGGCCTGGCCGTGATATTAACAGCAGCGTACCGCACAGATGGAAGATGTATACATTTTCACGGCCAGTTTGTGTTCCTGTGAGCGAGTGGGCTTCACGCCATGTCCGACATCATTTAGGCCTCTGTCCATGCAGCCTCGTACCGAGACAACGGGGGCTGACTGGGTGCCGTTTGATTAATTCTCTCAGTGGGAGCTTGATGGTGAGTGTGGTGTTTGTCTAGTAAAGGCTCATTGAGGTTGGATCTTCACTGATGAAACTGTAGAAGACTTTCATGATGAATATGTTCTGTAGCGGTGGTGCATTCGGTCTTCTTTCTACCCAGGAGGAGCTCTCGCTGCCAGGCCCTAATAGCCGTGGAGTGTTGTTCCAACTTGACCCCGTGAGTCCCAAGTTGCCCCGCTTCTTACCCCTCTGACTTGGCTCTCATAGGCAATTTTCATATCTCCGTCCAATATTTGACATCTCTCAAGAACTCTGTGCTCTTTAGACCACGCTCGTGGGATAGATGTCATTTCTTTTAATATTCCCTGATTTAAAAAATGCATTACGCTGCGCCTCACTCACATTTTAAACAAACGATTTCTTCCTTATGTGGAAGAAGGAACGTGTGGGTGAAGTGATTACTCATGGCGGTGCAGTGGCGTAGTAACATAAGGATGCCCGTTATGCCGCTCCTCGACGCACACATATGGATATTTTGATGTTTTCTTTCGAAGCCGGAGCACTTCTAATGGAGTTAGATGAATAGTGAACTGGACCATGCAAATTAATCTTTCTGTTCGGAGTCCGTGTTCTCATACACTCCATGTTGATTTATTAGCCAGGGTGATGAATGACACTGATATCATAAGTGCCGACCTTGCACATTTTAGCGGGGGTAATTTGTTTATCTTGCAGCCTTACGCTGCAGGACCAGAGCAAAAAAAAAAAAACAAATCTGTGCAGTGCAATACTGTGATACCAACCATATTACATAGAGTTGTGTGTATTTTTAATTCTACACATGCAAGGTCAAATCAAACTCATGTTTTGCAATGAAGCAGATGGTTCATCTTGTCCACATTTTCATCTACAGGGAAAAAACTGTTAGTAATTGGGTAATAATTGGAATTTAGACAATATCACAGCCAAAAATCTGAGTCAACCTATGAGTTACATCCAGATGGATCTTTCTCAGCAGCTTCCACATTGATGCTACTCCAATGACCATTGTCTGCATGCCCGGGCCGTTGGTCAGAATGAGGCAATCATCAACATATGTATAAAAGACAGAATTTATTTTAAGGTGCAATATGTAAGCATTAACCACCTGTTGAGTTCATGCTCAAAACCAATAGGGGCAGCATATTACCAGAGTACGTGCTAACTGCTGCTAACTGTAACTGCTGTCAGCTAGTTAGCCATGTAGCTAGCGGTCCCGACTGGGAGCTCGGGGGACAAAGGTTACTGTTTACACTGCAAGCAGAGGAGCTTTGGGTCGGGACTGGCTGGAGCCAGCTGGCTAACATGCTAACTTCAGTAGATATCTCTGCAAAACATAGACTTCATAATGTCAAAAAATGTATTTCTTCCAATTCTGTTGATAATTTTGGTTAATTTTTGGTCCACACATGTATGAGACTCTTTCAGCTACTATTTCATGTGTTGTTGCATTGTGGGAGAAGGCATTATTTTATGAGCATACAGCTACTTCCTGCAGGCAGGAGGTGCCAGTTGCGTATCCAACTTGTAAAAGTATCAGTATAATAGAATCTATTCCTTTTTGGCCAACACATAATACAAACACTAAGATCTACTTCTCACTGAGCCTTTCATTCGTGTTGCTACATGGTCAGGTCTGCAATAGTGTAGTCTCATTCATGGAGGGAAATGTGTTTTATATCAGAAGTGATCATGATTTTATTTTGTAGGGTTGCACCGAGAAGCTAAAGTTACCACGTACAAAGTTTCCATTGAGGGTATAAAGATTTTTGTTTTTGTTGACATGCCATAATTTGTTGGTGGTACTTCACTTTCCCTGGTTGTGGTAGTGACAAGTGTCCAGTGGTCGCTTCGTGTCACCCACTCCGCTAACAACCGTTACCCTCCGCCCTCCACCTCCCGCCCTCTCACCCTCACCCCATCCTCGGCCTTACACCGATCCTGGGAGCGGAATTCTGGGAACATTTTTCCATGTGAAATGCCGAGGTCCAGTCGAGGGGTGTGACGCCAGTGCATTGTTCCAGCGGCAAAAAAAGGAACCGCTTGTGATGAGGCCAATTCCTGTTGGTCTCAAAAAAACAGGCACTTTCTCACACCGACTTCCTTCCTCATTGGACAGCGCAAAACAATCCCAGACCAACCAGCAAAGTGAAAAAGAAAGAAAGAGAAGGAGAAGGAGCTTGGATTTGAGGAGGTATTCTCAGTCGGTGCAGGTTGTGTATCTGGGGCTGGAAACACACACAGATTGTCTCCAGTATTCACCTGACAGTCCCTTTCAAAGGTAAAGGCCCTTTATCTGCAGACACAGACCCCTGCTAAATGTGCTAACCATTATCCACGTCTGCTATCCTGGTGACAAACAGCAAGCTGCTCTTATCTTTACTGCCTGGGTGACCGTCATCACTTCGGTGAATCTCAACACACACTGCTGTCTAATGTCCCCGAATGTTTGCTTTTGAAAACAGGCGGTGATTGTGGGTTGATCTTACACCTTGCCATCATGCTGTGAATGATACTTTTAGGAAACCCTTCTGTGGCAGATTGAGAAAACAGAAAAAAGGAATGAGGAAAAGGCAAGTGAGGAGGGCAGCCAGGCTCGACTGATTGAGGGAGCAGGACTCAGGAAGCACCTGCCTGTGCGGAGGGCTGAGCATTTATCTGACCCCGCTCACATCAGGTGGTTTCCTTGTTTACGTTATCTCCCTGCAGCTCCCTGTGGCCCGGCCACTATTGGCTGCCCCGGGCCACTCCTTTTTCCACCACAATTCATTGATCTTAAGAGGGCCTGCCACTTCCCTGTTCTCTCTTTTCCCACCAGAATGACTGTACGGAGGAGAAATGTACCCGTCACAAACACAATGATCGGTTTAATAAACTCAAAACTCAAAGCTGTGCTCGACCTCTCACCTCCGTCCTCGCAACACAAACAAGGCAGCCTTGACGACTGCTTTCCTCTTCCTCCTCGTGCCTATACTTGGGCTCAGTCAAAACAAGTAGGCTCATCAATTAGCCTGACTGATAACCTTGATCCTGCTGTCCTCCATGTCACCTGTATTGCTCAACCCTAACCCAGCTGGCAATATTTAAACACCCCCTTTGGGGGGTCAGGGTGTTTAAAGTGTTCACGCAGCGATTTCTGGTAGTTCATTATTCCGGGAATCCTATTGAGACAGTGCTTTTCCTCTCATGATGAGAACGCAGCAGCATTTTTAATAGCAAAGTTATTGAGTTGTACCGCTGCTGCTGAACGTTTCCTTTTCCCCCTGTTGATATAATTACGGTTAAATTGCCGCTTGGCATTCGTGGTAATGACTGCAGGTGGGGCAAGCACAGGTGCTGTCTGTAATTATAGTGCACATGAGATCCAGAAATGATTATCCAGGCTAAATACATATAATCAACCTCTGCAGATGCGCATGTAAACCGTTATATTAAATGTTTAATCTCACCAGGAGGCAGGGCTGAGTGTTGTGTGTGTGCGCGGGAGACGGTGAAAGCAGTCCGTGTACACGCACACGTATGGCAGTGGTTCCCTGCTTGGTTACAGGGGTCGTACCAGAGCTGCCCCATCACGATGGTGGTGATCTATTTGTTCTGGCAAGAGTTGAGCTGGTCTGACGTCACAGATTCTGATGGTCAGCCAAGTGACTCACTGAAGCAACAACCGTAATTTCATATCTCAATCAGCTGAGTTATGACTCAGTAAAACAGTTTGTTCTACCACAGACTATCAGACTATCATCCTTTTCATGGAACTTTCTTAAAAACACAAGATACTGATAACTGAGAACGTGAACATGTGCCCAAAGCAAACTCGTCTAGCTGGACATTTTCTACTCCATGGCCTTTCGGTGGCCCTGCTTTCCGTACTATCTTGTTATCTCAGTAAGTGTTTCCTGCGAGCACCTCGCTCTTCTCTGGAACATGTGGTAGAGCTTGCGCCGCGTTACGTCCACGGGGTATTGTTCTCCCACAGTTTGACCACCGTAAATTAGCTGGAAACGATTTGTCAGACAGGAGAAGGAGGAGGAGGGGGGGCAGGAAAGAGAAAAAAACAACAACAGAATCAGGGCTGCGATGTCCCCCCAGCACTGAACCGTACACTGAACAGATACGTTGAATGTCTCTCTAATTGCTGCAATTAAGACATTTAAAAAATACGTTATCCAGAATGCTTAACTAACCCTTAACGGCTAACGTAGCTAGAAATGCAAAAAACACTATATACAAAAGCAAACAGTAAACTATCAACAGTATATACAAAGTGTACTGTGAAAAGTTTTTTAACTGAGTTCCAGATGATAAAGCACAGAGCTAACTATAGACGTATACTGTAAAGACAGCACCGGAAGCAGAAGGACGTGCTGTTTGCAAAGCGGATATACGTGACACTACATTGTGCAACTGGAGTGAAGGTATTTTGCCCTGTAACGCGAAAGGAACTACGCAATTTTCTGGCCTACTAAAAAGGAAATGGTACATTTAAGAAATGTACATATTTGTGACAACCACTTCCATGTTGACCGAACGAAAAGTGTGTTTATTTGAATTTGCCAGAGGCACCGCCCCTGTTTATTCCGCAGGCTGATTCCGACTGACCGTCAACATGACCCTCTTTAATGAGGGAATTCCTGAACATCAGAGGATGTCTCACACACATCCTGGCCCTTAATCAGCCCTCACGCTCTCACCTATATCATCAAGGTCCCACAGCAGTGACCTATTCTAGGGAGAAGTGACGCATCCCGCTACATCCGGAAGGAGCATGTGGCCTGTCTGTACGGGGAGCTGCAGGCTGGCACTGGTCAATCCTTACGAAATGGCCCTCCCTGTAACCTCAACCCGCCTCCGTTTGGCTGCAGCAAAAAATTCTTGAACTATAAAATGATGCCTTTCTGGTGATTTTATGTCAAGGTCTACCCTGTACCATGCCCTCCGGGAATGCTACTGTTACAACCAATGTTCCCATGGATGGGAACGACCCCCGGGGATGTAGAGATTGACAGTGAGCAGAGTGGGACCAAGAATTAAAGGTCTCTGAAGAGTCAAGAGGGTTGTCAGAGAAGTACAAATTAAAAAAAACGATGCTGTAAAGTATGCCTACAACATCAGCATGGCTTTAGCTGTGACATGGGAACCCCCCCCCCCCCCCCATCCCTAACTATGCCTGTAGTCATTCCCCCCTGGGCAGCAGGGGCAGGTCACACATGAGGCCCTCTGAGCAGCTGGGTTTGCTCCCTGCTACCTCATGCCAGGCTCAGCTATGCTGGGAACCAACCAAGTTAAGCACACAACCTTGAGATCAGCCCTCGATAGACACAGCGCCTCACACGGCTTTTGATATAAAGCCAGACAAGTAACCGTTTTACAAAAATTGCTTTGATAAGGAAATGTTGCAAGGCGAGGGAAAAAGGACCCTGGCAGTCATCAGGAGCGTGAAAAATGACTGCGATTCAGTACGAAAACAACTTCCCCCCACCGTAAAATAACAATATTCCTGCAAGTGTAGGGGAAATCAGAAGGAAGTTCCTCCCTTATAGGAGAGTGGATTGTTCTCCGGCTTTGATTGTTTATGCAAAGCTAAGCATGTTTGCTTTAAATTATGTCACAATGTATCACAGGAGTGCTTCCAGTTTGGTACAGGAACAAATACTGCATGCCTCATTTGGAATGACTGCGCATTTGTTTAGTTCTGCATCTCTTGATTTCCTTATCAGCAAAAATTAACCCTTAGGGACACGAAAAACACTACAAGCTCATCACCACGACAATTGACATTTGACTGCATTTTGGATCCAGTACTTTTTGGCCCTTTTCTAATCTGCTTCAGCTATTCTTGGCTGTGTTTTATTTAGAAGGATTGTCCAAATTGGCTCGCGACCTACAACACAAAACCATTTAACCTCAATGTCCATCTCTCTTCCGTCAAGTTAAAGCAAAATGGCATAATAATAACTTTAAAATGATGATCTTTGTCTGGAAGCTGGCCTTCTTCATAGCGTATGGAGAGAGAGAGTCTAGACAAACACAACCGTTGCTATTAAAGGTGGAATGTCCCATGTTGGTCTCGATGGCAGAAGATGGTCATCCTCTGCTCCCTCCCGCCAGGCTTATTTTGTCCCATCATCAATCTCCTTAAAAATTGTTACCATGGCACCCAGTATTCTGCAGGGGATATGTCTGGATGACAACATGAAAACTGGTGATGGTTTTATGTGATGCTGGACGCCCAGCAAACGTTTCGCTGGGTCTCTTTTGCTCTTGTGCTGCAGGTGTGTCTGTTGGAGAGCAACAGATTCAAATGGAACAGGACTGCTGCTTTGGCTCGGATCTCTTTGGACGTAGCAAGTGTGCGAGTGGGATGTTTCGCAAGCCTCAGATCTGGCCAGATATCAGAAGTACGACAGATGCAAAATCTAGATAGAGGACAATATGCAGGGATATTAATGAATGATAAACAAAAGTTATTTTGAGATGCAAGTTAAAAGAAAAGACATTTTTGGAAAATATCCTCATACTCTCTTATTAAGTCTTAAATTAAATTAATAACCCTCATGTCTTTAGAGTAAATATTAAGCTAACATTTTGGCCAACAGCTGGATAGCTTAACTTAGCACAAAGACTGGGAAAGTGGACACGGCTAGCCTGGCTTTTTCCGATACCAGTATCGTATCAGAAGAACCATAAATAAAAGTGACATTACAGAATTTGCCTGTTTACATGTTATACCTGGTTTGTTTAAACTGTACAAAGATTTACAGAGTTTATTGCTTGTTTAGATGAGAACGATATCGCTAATGTCTGTATGTTAAATATGTAACCAGAGCAAGACCAGTGCACACTAGAGACTTCTGCGGGGCAAGCAGCAAACTGACCTCTAGTTTAGACATCTGCTCAATGGAGTAGAAATTAAACAATTTGATGGTGTGGCTCTTCTAGATTTTCCAAACAAAAGTTATCGTGGATGGGATATGGGTCATTCAACCAACAACTCCGGTGTTATGGAATTTGCTATTCAAAACACTTTAAATGGTTGGTCTCCTCTCTTGTAATGTCTCTGGCGATAACCAGCTGCTGTTTAGCTTAGCAAGATATAAAATGTTTGTTGGTAAGCTTCAGAAAGGCTGTTAGGTTGATTTTGTGACCACTGAATAGGGCCAGGCTAGCTGTTTCCCCATTTCCAGTCCTGGTGCTAAGCTAAGCTAACAATTGCTTGGCTGCAGCTTTATATTAACTTACGAATAAATAAAATGGTATTGATATAAAAATGTAAAATGGTAGCATATTCTTTTTTCTCCTTCCTGTCCCAGGTCAGACTTTAACAGTGACTTGAAAGACTTTCAAAATAGCCTTAGTGGCATTTAATTTCCAAAGCACAGCCAGTAGTCATGGGAGAAACAGATAAGCATCTGAGCCACATTCAGGCTGGTTCCTGTTTGTCGTATGGGAGCGAGTGACTACTTACTTCATGCTGCTGCTGGTAAACCTATCAGGGCACAAAGGAGAATGGGACCCTCTGTAGACAACATGACTCCTCCTCAGACAATAAGGCTCTCCTCCAGACAGGGGACAATGTGGGAATCCTGCCGGAGGACCCACCTTGCCTGCTGAGTGTGCTAAATTGAGATTTAAACGCAGTGTTTAATGCATTTCGACACGTTTTATCAATTTGATGTGATCATTATCTAAACTGCTAGACGTCGTTGATGTATATCTGACTTTATAGTTTATCATGAAAACATAAAAAAATAAAGGCCTTGGCAACAACTAATCTAATGATGTCATGTTGCTATTAAAACCTGCTGACATAAAATGTACTGAAACTCAAGACCCCTGCTGTCGTTTTGTCTGCTTCACAATTCAATTTGGAAATTGTGTCATTTCCCTTCCTAATCTACACCCATTTCCCCTCTATTTGGGTGTCATCCCCCGGTGTAACTCACAGAATTGCAGGGGTTTGTCACTGTCAGACATCACAATGCTCATTGTTCTAATGGCTGCCACTGGCTGACAACCTGAGAATAATGCCTGAAGGACTGATAATCTCAGTAGTGAGATATATTAGTCCAAAACACAGTAAATATGCACTCATATGTGGTTGTGTGTTTGCTGCATACACATGCGTCTATGTAGGACAAGGCAGGGAAAAGTTTTTACATCATGTCATGTCACTGTGACCAACGACTACTTTGAACTGGTTTCCCACAGCCCAGAGTCCCTTCCCAGTTTGACGGAGCTACCTGCGACCGAGCCCCCACCTCCTCTCACCCCTCCCGCTGCAGATTAAAGTAAAACCTGGAAACCATTTTGCTTCCCTTTTTCCTCTGGAGCCCTGATAATGACGGGAAAGCGCTCTGGCCCTGCTGCCACAGAGAGCAAAGGCGCAGGCTTGATGGGAAACTGTAAAGCCTCTGCAAAAATGTCTCCTTTTAGGGCTCTGTGAGCTCTGTTACACCCACACTCCACCATAAATTTCAAAAGATGTAATAGCATGCGGCTCTTATCTTTATTTACACAATATAAAGTCTTTTTTCTATGTAAGGGAGAATGAGAAAAGTGACCTCCAGCTCTCTAACTTCCCAGAACTAGATCTATAATTTCATTTGAAAAAATGCGAAGTTTCTCCGTCTTGTTAAACGTTGTCCAATGTGCACAACACCAAAGTCAATGGTGGCAGTTTAAACACACTGAAAAATGATGACGACATTTATACATTACTGACATTTTAACAGAAAGATGCAGGATCATCATGCGCAGACCCATTTTAAGTACTTGTAAAGTCATTAAAGTTAAAGTGAAATAAATGTGTAACATGTTATTTTGCTTTGTTTTCACACAAAGTCAGTGTCTTCCATGACTGTACACTTGTGAGAATCCAAAACAAGCTCAATTAACTCGTCCCTTTATTTTCAAATGAGCTGTTTATGTGTTGCACCCGCTCCGCAAGGGCAATCACCACCATCCAGTTGGATTCTGCCCGGGCATGGGCTCAGCAATCACTGCGAGCTTGTTGCTGATGAGGAGAGTGTACACTGCTTATCCCAAGGATAGAACCCACTCTGTAATCAACCAATAGTCAATCATGTGCTGGGAGAAAAATCCAGCTCATTATCATTGATCATTACAGAGTGATTACAGTGGAATGATGTAAGGCATTGCAACTGAAAACAAAATAGTGTATTTTGGAAAGCTCTTTGGCACAGAAAAATATGTTTTTATTTTAAAGCATATTAGTTAATTGAGTGCACTAACTAATTCCTGATGTCCTATTAAGACACATGATAGATAGGGATCCAGCTGTGGGTGAGTGAAGGACACCGGGTAGAATGGGAAAAGAACACCCGCACACCGTTTCCTCCATAAATCACCCACCAGACAAACATGGCTGCCAAGAAGATCCTCACTGAGAACCAAAGCTTTCAGCGACCTGTGAGTTTTACGGCTTGCGTTACTGGCATTGTTAGGTTACCCTAACATGTTCTCAGGGTCAGCAAGGGGCCAGACAGTAGATAAGGGCCGAGCAAATAAACTATACAACCAGTCGTTGCGTGGTTTTACTATCCTGTGATGGATTACCGTACAGTAGACTGCTCACTGTAGTGATAAGATACTGCTTTCTGTTTCGGTTTGCGTGACAAGCACATCTGCGCACACACACGTGACTCAAATATCTTATGCTGCATTCACATGCTCCTCGGATGGTCCCATTTTCCGAGTTGGGAAGTCGTTCTTCTGTCCTGTTTTAAGCCAAAACAGGGAGCGCACTGCAGCAAACCCCCCAGGGTGTGTTCGAGTGAGCCCTAAGCAAGACAACAAATTAAGTTTTTATAACATTGAGCTGGTGGCGGCATTTGAGCAGGATGATTCAATCGGCAGGCTGTCAGCTGATTACAGATAGAAAAAAGTAACCGCTTTTACGTTGCCAGTGGCCTCCCTGTCAGTACCCGCTCCTTGCCAGCTGCCCGAATGGTACTGCGCATGTGCAACTCTCAACAGAGATGGGAAAGGAAGCGAGACGTCTCACTCCTTAGCCACTTCTATCATCAGCTCCCCAAAAAACGATGTGACTAATTCAGAATGTTATTAGAGATTGTTTTGGAAGTTTTACGCTGTCTTGATGCAGTCAGATAGGGTTTTTATTACCTGCTGCTTTCTACTGTTTCCTGTTGTTTGGCCATATTTTAAAAAAATAAACATATACGTGCTTATTTTGGTGTAAAAATGATAATACATATGGCGTGCTGATTCAAAGGCACATTTCAACACCATAGGAAAGCAGAACATTGGTAAATTTGACAGTACTGAACGACAACATCAATCATATTGCATTATGGTGGAAAGAAAATATAGGCTCGTCTGGCTCTGATACCTTCATTGGTTGCAATAATTAGCTGCCCCACTTCATCCTCATTATACCAGCAGCACCAAAACACTTTACTCTCATTAGGGCCGAGCTATTGTCCGTCAGCAGTTAGCAACCATTTTGCCTTCCCCATTACAGCACAAAGAAAGGGGAGGTAAAACAGTTTACCCACAAATCTCCCTCTGTGTGCCCACTGGTTCACTCCACTTATTCAGGCGGGGGAAGTAAAGACCATCTGCTCATTTTATACAACTCCACTCTCAAAACAGCCACTAACGCACATTCACAGATTCTATTGCTGCCCGCCAGCAGATTATTTGACCACACATCCACCAAAACTCCCTCCAAACCACGTCTCAGTGAAGGTTGATCAAGACACGGCTGTGGAAGGTGGCCATGGCTTTGAATGAGTCTTTGCTCCTTCGTCTACTACTGGCATGAGATGAATGGCATCGACCAAAGGAGGAGTTGGACTGAGCTCGAGCTGAGGCATTACAGCCATGGGAGTAGCCACGGGTAAAAAAAAAAGATGGGCAGCTGCTCTGTGGGCAAAGAAAGGGCCGATATATACACAAGTGTATGAGCTAGCATGCCACAGCAGTTAAAATTTAGTTTTTAATCGCATAGGTGGTAAACAGCTCATTGTTAAGTTCAACCCTGTGGACTCACCTCAGGCAGAGGTTAGATTCAGGGACTGTGGGAGTTTTCCATCCACACTGCAGTAGGCCAGTGCTTCTACACCTATGACTTCTTTGGGCACTTTCACACTTTGGCCTATCTGACGGCACACCATGTGGGGCCAAACAAGCTCACATTAATCTGCACTTTGTATGAATATTCAGATACAGCTGTCTGTGACACGGAGATAGCAGCTGGTGTGCTTGGGCCCCACAGATATCCCAGTGCCATGCCTGGACAGAAGCCGCTGCATCTGGGCCAAGGAAGGCCCAGCCGGCCCTGGCAGGCCCCGTCCAGGCCCCCGAATCCGCCCAAATCCCACCAGTCACACCCTCCACGCAAGGGTGGTCAAACACTCAGTGTTAGCAGCCTGCAGGAGATCGAAGATGACATGCTCAGTATGTCACTGCAATGGTGATGAAATAGTTGAATGAATGAATGGTACTAAAATTGATGGTCTGAAATGGCTGTTAGTTTAATTATCTCTATTTGCACAAGCATGCCCCCAAGACAGTGATTAAAAGGCATCATGAAACTTCCTCCATCATCTGTAAAACCATGAAATGAAATGGATATTGTTGACACAGTGGTTTTTATATAACTGCAGTAACAAGTAGGTGATAAAACAGATGGCATTGCTTTGTGTATCACACTTAATTTACCATTTAGGCTCTTTTGTTGAGCGCTCTTGACAAAGCAGATTAAATTCAATTCAATTTGATTTAAGTGAATCACACAAATGTGGTCCTTACTTGAGCCAATCAGGACAAGGCACATCACAGTGAATGTGACATCTGACTGTTTTGGAGCCAAACGCAGCTTTAAAAAAAACCCATAATGGTCACATTTTTCATTATGTCTAAATGTCATAACCAGCCCAGGAAAGCATTTACATTTTCCCTGATGACATGAGCGCAATTTGCCCTTTTTAATTACCCAACTTAATCTCATACTAATCCAACGATATTGCCATAACAAGTAACGCAAGTATGGCAAGCAGGTTGGAAGACAAAGCCTGCTCTGGTGAAAGAGTTTGTGTGGCCTGGCGTTACTGCCTCCCTAACAGTCTGCTGGTTGGCCCTGACAACACAGCGCCACAGTGCCAGGCTGTCACTGTGCCAGGCCCAGAGAGCAGCTGCCAGGCCAAACCAGCGGGCACTAATTCAGCCAGCCACAGGGAGCCCCCCCCTTCACCCGTTCTTCTTCCAGGCCCTCCCTGTGGCTACAACTACCCCCTCATCTGTGCGGGCACACACACATACCTTACACAATACAGGCTTTAATTATGACAAACTTGCCAAAAGCTAATCTCCCATCTTTTTAATCAAAGGCATTTGTAGCTGAGGGGGTTGCCAGTATTCTAATAACTAATTACCAGAATTTCTGGTGAATAAACACCTTTTCCTTTGACCAACAGTGGCCTTTCTCAATCAAGCAAAGCCCGAAAATCTCTCAAAGCCATCGATGCAGGAAAATCTGGAGGACAGTTTTTGCTTGATGCCGTAGAAGATTAATCGCAGCTACATGGGACCATTTATGTCCAAAGTTATCATACTGACAGCGATTAAATGAATATCCCTATTTTATTTAACTAATAAAATATTCATCATTTCTGAACTTTACAAGCTTGACAGGGGACTTGTATGCGTCATTAATGAGCATGCTTGCCACGACACGTCCATGTTCACTGCACAAATCGTTAACATCCCGCTCGTTTTGTCATTATCTCTGGTGAATGAGAGTGCAGTCACTGAGCCCGGGGGACTGTGGCCAGGCCAGCTACTCTGTGGTTGGTTAAGTGACGGCCAAAATGCTCACAAGCGTTCAGCTGCTCTTCTGATGTGATGAAGACTTTCTGTGGTTACATCCTGCTGCGTCCCGGGGCCTCTCCCCCTGAGCTAAGCTTACGGTTGGAAGGACAAACTTTTTCTCTACAAGGAGTGAGCGGATTGTGTTTGCTGTGGGCTCAGGAAATACCTGCTTCAAATACAGAAATGGATCACTAGAAATTACAATCAATATTTTATTTTATTTTTGTTCCATCTTCCAAAGATGTGATAAAAAATCAAATGTTCTTTTCCTCCTTTGGCTGGTGACCCCCTACATCCCACTCAAGGACCTGGACATCTGTTTGAAAACCACTGCCCTAGATGTAAAAACATTACACCATATCTCTTTATTATCATTCTCTCTCAGACACACACTTTTAATCAGGAAAGTCAACAGCCATCTGTGAGGCTGTACTAGGACACAGCATTAGCACAAACCTAACATGCTAACTATTCGCAGGTATTATGCACCTGATTTACAACCATAGTTTAGCTTGCCGTATGCTAATATTTGGTTATTTGAGACACAAAGTAGCCTACTGCTGAGGTTTAAGATGCAATACATAAGAATTAGTCACCAGTTCATACTCAAACATACGAGCTGTGTAGCTAGCAATCACTGGGAGCTTGGGGTTCAGGGTTAGTGTTTACACTGCTAGCACAGGATCTTTGGGCTTGGATGGGCTGGAGCTAGCTGGCTAGCATGCTAACTTAAGTTGACATTGCTGCAACACAATCTATAGACTTCATCATGTCAAAACTGTTATTTCTTCTAATATTGATGACAGTTTTGAGTAATTACCCACCAAAATTCCAATGACTTGTACCAAAGTCATTTGGATTCATCCTCTGGCGACCATGAATGTCTGCACAAAAATTCAAGGCAATCCATCAAATCGTCGTTGAAACATTTCAGTCTGGAACAAAGTGGTAGGCCAACCGTCTGACCAACATTTACATACACGTGTTCATTAGTGTGCTTATACATGCACAGTCAGACCAGCTGAGGACAGACATTCCTGAGGCCCACTCTCTCTTCATCAAACACATTCTCATCTGCACCCTCATCTGTCACTCATCCTCTGTCTGAGCTCCTCGGTCCCAGCTGAAGGTCACATTATGGCGGGTTCCCTCGGAGAGGCTCTTAAGGTCCCGATGCTCCATGCTGCCTGAGCAAACACGGCGCAGCAGCTCATAAAGATGCATATTGTGTGCATGCATCTGCGCATACTCCCATGTGTTTGACTCAACGTGTGCATGTTGAGGGGTCTTCCTGAGTTGGGTTTCCTGACTGCGGGGATACATAGGCTACATACCATGAGTAAGGCTGGCTGAAATATTGATGGTGTTTTGTTCTCGTTTTTGCTGTACTTGAGAGGCCATCTGGATAGGTCGGCCTTTCTCACGTTAAATATTCATTCTCACGTTGAACACGACCAGGGGAGAGCAAAAGAGGGTCATTTTGTAATGTGAGAGAAAGAATGAGGGAGAGCTGGTGGTGGGAGGGGGGGTTGTTGAGCAGGATTCAACAATAGGTTTTTCCTAACAGATGGAAGATTGGCTGCAGGGATATAGTTCAGTGTCACAGTGGAACCTGATATCAGATTATATTCCCCACAGCCCCATGAATACAAAGGGATTACATGTGGTTACATGAATAATGAAATTGAGATTATTTTGTTGACACGTGTCTAATTTGTTGTGCCACAGTTGTGAGCTGATGAATGCTGCCCATCAGTCTCTCTCTTTGTGCCGCACTGCTCAGGTAAGACCAATGGATCAAGTTCTCTCAACAAGCCAATCAAACAAGTCGCTTCTGGCCAAGTCTGCCACCTCAGGCTACAGCAGCTCCCGCGTGAAAGTGTCTTGTAATTAGCAAAGAAATGTCAACGTGGCAGGACTCGATCATGAGTACAAATTTAAGAAGCTCACAAACAATCGAATCATTGACAGTGCAGTGGTCCAAACTGTGTGTTCAGCTCTTCCCCTGCCTTCATTAACAGAGAAACGCACCGTGAGGCGGATGAGCGCTCAGTCAGCAAACTCGACGATGAATTTTAATGACGTGCTCAGGAGTGCAAACCGACAAACAGCATGACAATTCTGACACGGTCTTGTTCAAAGGGAGTGGTTTTGGTAAATTATCCCTGTCTTCTTAATAATTAACAAAAGCCTATTAATTATGAACAAATCTGTAGCCTAACACTCATCAAGAGGAGGGACGGTTGCCTAGGAGCATTGAATACCTTGTAGCTTTGGTGTTGTTGGTAACTGGAGCCCCTGCTTTATGACAGTAATATGGCGGAAAGTAAATAAGGCAGTCAGGTGTGTGTGTGTGGGGGGGTGCTGTCAGAGGGGTGTTATAAGCCGAGCTGGCCACATGTCCAGTCGGCTTTGAATATTGGTGCAGAAATATCTGCCGTTTTCTGTGTGATTCAAAACAGTCCATAGGAAAACGTGTCTAACATTTTAAAGTGCTAATGATTGTTTATGGGTGACCTATTCAAATTACACCTTCGGGCAAACAGCAGGCCTCCTGAGTCCCACTGCTCAGTCAAAACAATAATTGGCCTTACACAGTCGAACCTCCATTTTCGGATGCTAAATCAACACAGCTGGACATCCTAAAGTTTGTGTTTATGTCTGTGCGCTACCTTTCCGACTTGAGTCTAAAAATAGCTCTGCAGCATCCTGCTGTGATGCTGAAGGTGCAGTCATCTTTCCCCTCTGAAGGACACAACACTGTCTGAAGTTAGGGAGCGGGGGGGTGGGGGAGGGAGAGGGGGGAGGGGGGAGGAAGCGGTGACTACCGTGTGACAAGCGCCCTGTTCCTTCCTCCCAGGCCTGAGAAACAGGAAGTGCTGCACATAAGGCATTATTGTGACGGAGAGGAAATGCAAGGTCCTCTAAAATAAGAGCCCCGATCTGGTTGTCAGTGACAGGAGCCTGTCCTCCACAGGCCCACAGAGACCTGTACACCCCCCTCCACAACTTTACCGTTGTTGAGTGACGCAGATATATAAAACAACCATTATTTAGCCATAAAGGACTTTTTACCTGTAAAGAATCGTAAAAAAAAATACATCCAAAGCTACAGGAAACTGCTTTAGAAGATTTGAGTGCAGCAGCTCCAAGATAAAATCTAACTGAATCAGCCCTGAGACGATGTGTTAAACCTTTTGTTCTCCGCTAAACCCACCCACATACAGAGCAACAACCGCATTTCAAAAGGGTTAAAGGAGGCATATGGGTAGGATCCACCCTGCTTGTGTTTAGCAGAAGCTGAGGAGGAGCTGGTTGCTAAGAGAGATGCAAGGCTTTGTGCCGGGCTGCCTCCCAGTTAATTAAAATCCTACTTTATCTGTTTCATGCTTTCAATTAGAAAGCTCTGGAAAGGGCCCAAGCCTCTGCATGTAGATAACCATAGCAATAAGATGTGATTAATACGGGGGGCCCATTTGCGCTGCTGGCTGCAGAATTGCCCCGCTGTTCTGTGCATGCCTTGTTTTGATCCCTCGCACCGACCTCTGATGAGCCGTGCAAAAAAATTGTCTCGCTGCTACGTCTGCATGGCACCTCGAGCAGCAAATTAAATGGGTAAGATCTGGATTTATAGAACAAGGCAGGTGCTGGCCACGTGTCATCACGTACGTCGACTGAAGCTGCAGAGTCAGTTTCACTGTTCAGCCTGTGCCAAGTCTGATGGGTTTTTTTGGTCATCAGTAATCAAAAGAAGTGTCAGCGAGCAATGTTTTTGCACAATTAACAGCTGATTCATCAATGTCCTTCTCTGCTTTTCACAATCAATTAACTGCAACACAGAAGCCAAGCTGTACCGGCAATCAATCAAGCTTAGCTCTGCACATTTTAATGGTTTAATGGGCATGAGGAGCTGTTTTGGGTTATAGTTCGTTTCAGCAGCCAAGGATAATATTTCTCCCTACTTCAAGGCATTGTAACAGAAGACCTGAACACACTCTGCATAATATAAATAATCAGTTATGTACACTGCAATAGCAAATTATACACTTGAATTTTTGGATATCACACAGATTATCTAGATTACCGTGAGTGCACTCAATTACCACTCAATCATAACAAAACTGAGAAGGATCTGGAGGCAAACATTACAATACAAATAATGACACAGACCTGCACGTTTTTTCTCAAAAACAATAGAAATATATTAAACTATAATGGCATGCAACATCCAACCAACAAAATCTTTTTCTCTTCTTTTTTTCCCTTAACATACAACAACTCAACTATCAAACAAGCCTTTGCACAAAACAGTACACTTACTGCCATCTACTGGTCACACTTTGAAATCAGAAACAATGGAACAGCAAACATGTGTAAGATGTGACCTCATATTGCTTTGTAACTTTCTTTAATATCTGAAAGACCCGAATGACTGGCTGAGTAAAGATGAAGTGGGGAACTGGGGTGTAAAACTATCTCCATTCAGCCCTGAAGTATCTTTTGGCAGGCTGTTAGCAGCACTGTGTCCAGGCTGGGGCATCACGTCTTGGGTAAGAGTATGGCTGCAGCACGAAGGAGCCACCCCCAACCTACCAGGAGTTTCTATGTCCCCAGTGGACTCTCCGGGTTTGCAAGCTTGTGATATCTGGAAAAGGAAGCCTCTTCCCATGGTGGGTAAGGCCGGGACGGATGACTGCTCTTTCCCAAAGGACCTTCCTCTGCCCATCATCAGTACCTCTGTGCGGCCTCTGCCTACACCTAGAGACAGGGGACCGTTCACAGACATTTCTTTTCTGAGGTCTAGAGTAGAAGCTGGGATGGGAGCCTGAGCCACCGGGTCAGGGGAGGCATGGACATCCACAGACGAAACACTGGCTGCTGTCAGAGGGCTCCTGGGTGAGCTGTGAGGGTCCACTTGTGTTGAGGAAGGTGATGCTGCAGGATCAAAGGACTCTTTTGCCTGTGTCTGGCTTTGCTCCTGTTCTGCAGGGGAGGTCTCGGGTGGAGTTCGGGGGTTGAAGCGAGCCAGCAGGCCCTGCTCTGTGGTGGGGTAGTGGTTGGCAGCCCACTCCTGCCGATCACGACGCATTTGCTCCAGTTGCTTGAGCTCTCTGGGCAACTCCAACACATTCTCCTGGAGAACAGGTAGACTGTTTACTGCTTATCTGCCCACTTCTAAACTACTGTATATTATACAACAGACAGTTTTGGGTTCACCTAAGGCACCACATAACAGCTGAATTAAATATCGAGGCACCAACCAAAAATAAACAATGAATGTAGTAAGAATAGGTTTACTCTCTGAGACTTTCTCAGCGACTTCAGCTAAACTTGACAATGTAATTTTACACAGAATGAGGACTCTGGAGGAACAAGGAGGAACAAGGAGAACTTTAATAACTAATTTGCTCACCAAAGACAAATTATGCAAGATTTTACAATCTAAGGCTGATGACTATAACCCCTGAAAATGTGTGCATTAATGTCAGTATGGCAGATTTTTCCTTTGGGCAAAATTTGTGAATTACTCACCATGCTGATATGCTGTAACTCATCAGGTTCGTAGTGGCTGCTGCTGATGTATGAATCCACCAGGGCCATGTAGTCTATCATGAGAGCATCCAGCAGCACCAGTCTGAGGGGCTGAAGGTGGATCACTGACAGAGCCATCACTTTAAGCAGGGGGACCGGACAGGGCCGCTTCTGCCACATCTCCTGTTACTCATATAAAAACACACACCAGGGATTACAGCATATACCGTCTACTATATACTGTAAATAAAACCATCTCAGGTGAGAGTATATGCTGCACCTTGGTGAACTGTGACTTCATCTGAAGGGATAAGAGCTGGGAGGAGGGCACCTTCAGATGGAGACTCACCACCTCCTGCAGAGTGCTGACTCTGTCGGGAAGGAAACCTCCCGTCTCTGAGTAGAAGCACATGACATCTGCTACCTTTACACACGTGCACACACACAGAAAAAAAGAAAAAAGATAAGCTGTACAGGAGAGAAACTAAGACTCAAAGGCCACCGTACAAACTCTACATGTACCTGAGTGTCAAAGACGTTGGTTAGCTTTACTCCAAACTGAGCAATCAGACTTCCAGCAATGGCTCTGCAGTCATGAATGACCTGTACCAAATGTACAATCAACACAGATGTTATGGAAAATAATCATCCCAGTGATAGAACAGTATTTCTGGTCTGTTTACACTGCTCACCTTCAGTATGTGCTTATTTTCCAGGATCATGGAAAGACCATTCTTAAAGGCCCGGGCTCCAAGCAACAGGATATCAAACAGGTATACCTTGTTTTTGGTGGCAATCTAGATACATGAAGTTTACGTTATTTTCTTATCTGTTCATGCTTGCCATGAAGGAAAAGAAAGAAGAAATGAGTAAAAGCCAGATGGAAGGACTCAAAAAAAAAGAGAGCAGGAATTCAGAGCTCCTCACCTGCAGCCAACACAGTCTCCCAAGCTTATAGGCCTCGACCCCATCTGCTCCCACACCAATCACACGCTGCTTCTTGATGTGCATCACCTGCAGGATGGGAGCACGGGATGTTATAAACAGGTCATAAGACACGAGGTCACCGTCACGCATACGAGAGCACTTTAGTGATTTAGGTAACAGAAAAGGAACTCAAAAATCAACTTACAGCGGTTCCAAACTTCTCGTGAAACTCATCAATGACTACAAAGTTGATGAACTCCTCCTCATCATCATCATCATCATCTGTGTGAAAGTAACCTCTCATTGCTCAAAAAACATACATATTGTATATTGAGAAAATGTGTCCCTTGTTGTTATTATGCTTACCCAAAGTGATGCTCTTCCTGTAGGGCTGAAACCTCTCCACAGTCAAGTGCTCTTCAAGTGCGGGGTCATGAATATTCCTGTGCGGCACATTGCATGTTACAGCTTATGGCCAAGTCAGAGATGCTAATGGTGACATATGTTGGTTGGTTGGTTACTCACCCACTGTCAGCCTCATTGGTTAATTCCACTGTTGATTGAAATATACAATTTTTTTTAACTTTAACATAAAAAAGTATTCTCTACATACAGATTCAACTTCGTCAGTGTCAGACACGCTCACCATTCACAATCTCGCGCCCGAAGAACAGTTTGGAGCCAGGGATGTTGCAGCCATCACTGCAGCTAACAACTGAAACAACACGCAAGTTAATGGCAGTCCAATGTTTTTTGGCATACAGGCAGCAACATGCAGTTTGAAAGAACTACACAGTCTAAATGATGAAAAGTTTTCTAACCGTCCACTAGAATCAAGGTTTTGTTGGAGTTGATTCGCTGCACGACGCCCAGGTAAGATGAAGTCTTGAGGGTCAGCTTGATGCGTTTTCCCTTGAAGATGTTCAAGAAGTGGACGTCTTCTGCGGCCATTTTGCAGTTATGTGAGAGTTGTTTCAAGCAATTAAAAAACAGTGAAGCTGCCGGCTTATGAGTATCGGGCTGTAGCTAGCTTTAGCAGTAACTAGCTCGGCTTACAGTCCGTCATTCGACGTACAGTTAACCTACAGTAGCTAGCGGCTAGCTGCGGGCGCTGTGCCATGTGGCTCAAGTCGATGCTGCGTTCATAAACTCCTCGTTAATTTCACCTTCGACGTCCTCCCTGGCGAACACTCACAATTAGCAACAAAACAAAAAAAAGTATGTTGACATACATTTTGAAGGCAATACGAACTATTAAAAGACGACTTTCTGTATATTATTGCAGATTTTCTGCTTCACAATCTTCACATCTGCATAATGTGTTTGCACGCAGCAGCTACAATGTGAATCACTTGACCTTGCTGCCCCCTGTGGCTAGCGGGCGCCAATGTATCCTACAATTGTTAGATTAGGTAGCTAGACAAACACAAAATGAAACTAATAGACTGCTTGTAACGTTTTTGTTTTACAGAAGTTACTGCTGACATCTGTTCCAACTCCTTTTTTTGTTTCCTAATTAGTGTGGAGACTGCTGGTGGAAGATCAACATGAGCAGGCGGAGCTCATACAGTAAGTACTTTAAAGGGGCCCTATGTAGTTTTTGAGAAGAAATTCAAACTCAGAATTTTAATATTTACTACACTAATGAGGTTATAATCCAAACCTGGGAATATTCATTGTTTCCATAACCGAATAAACAAGAAAATAGGGTCCACAGAACACTGTTTTGAAGCTAGAAAGGTGGCAGGGTCCGTCATATATAAACAAAGTAAAGCAGTATGAAACTGTGTTGTCTTTTTAAAGTCACGTAGTTTATTCAGTTTATTCAGTCATGAAAACAAAGACAGTTTGTATATTTAGTTTGTTTGCGCAAAAAAGAAATCAGTCAATGAAGATATTTCTCTTCTGATTAAAATGTATTCTCCAAAAATACAGAGTGCACCTTTAATACTCAAATAATCTATTTCTTCTTGTAGGCTACTCAGCATGCTACAGAAACTAATATTTAGTAACTGCAAAATGCCAGTACTCCCTGTTGGTCAGTAGATAACTCAAAATATCCAGCAGGGGGTGGTCACAGTCCAAGTCTTGAGCCTTATTGCTGTTAGTCTCAGGTCCCTCAGTCTTTTGACTTCAGTGTGTCTCTTAGAAATGTGACAATTTTGACAGGACATATAAAAGTAGCAACTCCTTTTTTATCCACATTACAACATGTGTGCACGTGACCATTTTTCATTTGTCTGGGAAGAGAGTGTCAGTGCCCCGTGTTGAGAGACGCACTTTGGCCAGAAAATTTGAATACACTTTAATTAGATCTTGATCATTTATCAAGAAATCCTTCACTGCCATTTTTACTTACACCCTAAAGACATAAATCAGCCTGCTGCCGGTGGCAGCAGTGACTGGCTGACTACTAATTGGCCGTTCTGCATATTTTGCATCCGACCACAGCACTGAAGACTGAAATGGTACCTGATCATCTTTAGATGATCTGAATCCAAATGGCAAACACATCAGATGTTTTTTTACAATACATAATTCAAATAAAGGTCATTGGTGACATCTATATCGCAATCATAAAAACTGTTCTTTTTTTTAAACATTTGACACTTGTTTGCCCTTGTTCCCTTTTTCATAGATTTGAGGAAATGAACTTGGCATCATCTCATTCAGAGTGCATAATCATAAGCAGATGTGGAATTATGATCCTCCAGAATGTATCATATAATGCCCGAAACAGTGCTGCAGCTAGAGGAGTTTACCTGGATTGGAATAAGTTAAATCACTTCTCTCCTGCAGTTGTGGTACATTTCTCACCTGTCAAATCTACATTAACATTTTTTCTTATCAGTGTGTGTTTGTTTTTGGACTGCAGTTGGGTGGAGACTCACAGGGACTCACCCTGAATGGCATTTTATGCTGCTTCACTCATTCCGTGAAACCTCACATAAAATATGGCTTTTTTTGAATGTATTCGTATTTACGCGGTGGATTTCTTCCAGCAGTGGTGGGCTTCATGTCATGAATGAAACCAAATCAGATTTAGATGTGCCTTCAGCCACATGGGGGCAGGCTTAAGGCTGACTGGACTGATAACAACAGGTACAGACAAGCTATCTTATCAGAAGTAACCAGCTGCTAATACACAGGTTCTCATGACTTCACCCTGTCTGTGGGAAACACATGAACTCAAACCACTTACTCAAACTACTGTTTATCTGTGGACAGGGAGGCACCTAGTCAAAGGGAGGACGCTCCGGGGGTGCAGGATCAGTCTCGGATTTAATCACAAACTGTGAGCACCTTTTATCATTTGTCCTGTCGTATGAATCGCTCCTCCTGTTTTTATAATTGGTTAAAGTTAATTGAAAAACAACTTAATTTTGGATGTTTTACTATCAAAGAAAAGCTGTTATCAATCGCATTATTAGTTATATTACTTGAAAGACCTTTCACATTATCACGGCATGCTACATGTGAAGTAAGAAGAAGTGTCATTGATTCTTTGAGGAAGGATAACACACCATGTGTTAAGAAAAAATATCCATAAATGCACTTTTTTTAATGGCCCTTGGCTGTCACTTTAGCAATCAAATGTTAAAGGATAAGTTCACCCAAAAATGACAATTCAGTCATTGTGTACTCACCCTCATGGTGATGGAGAGTCAGGTGAAGTTTCCTTGTCCACAAAACATTTCTGGAGCCACACAGCAAAACAGCGTAACGGCATTCTCCTAAACAACTGAAGTAGATAGGGGCTCGTTTTAAAATGTAGATAAACAACTGGAATAAAAACATGAAATGCCTTGGTCGATGTTATCAAAGTCTCTGGAAGCCCCAAGATCCAAAGGATGTAATTTACACCCTTTTAAAAGATGAAATCTTTACTGTAGCTGTTAAGCTAAAAGTGTGCATCATTGTATTATTGCATTATTTCATTTTAAAATCAATTTTGGATCTCTGGGCTTCTTGTGACTTGGATTACGACAGACAAGCTGTATGGAGACATTTGGAGACAAGTCCCCATCTACTTCAGTTATTTAGGAGAATGTTGCGACGCTCTTTTGCTGTGAAGCTCCAGAAATGTTTTGTGGACTATGAAACTTCACCTGACTTCCCATCGGCATGAGCATGAGCAGATAATGACTGAATTTTCCTATTTAGGTGAACTTGTCCTTTAACTAAAACTATTGTTAGCCATAGGCACAATGTCCACATGAATGCTTAATCACCCGGATACGTGTGATAAGACTCGGTTCACTTCTCAAAGCAGTTGAAAGACTTCAGGAAACATCCTCTCTGGACCACCTACAGCATGCTAAAATAACTTTATCCTCCATATGAGCCATAATGGAATCTGCTACCGTTGTTATCTTCAGAGGAAGGTCCACCCTTTTCCTGTTCTGCAGACTGAACAAACAAAAACTTTTAGTAAACTACAAAAGGGATGAACATCCTACAGTTTTCTACATGTATTCATGTCTGGGACCCACAGGAGACATGTTTTTTTATTTGAATACATTTACAAATATATAAATATGCTCATAAATGTATTTGTGAAAAGTGAATGCAGACTAAAATCAATCTATAACCAAAATGAGTGATGAGATTCAAGATGACAGTGAACATGTAATAACTGCTTCTCATTGTGTTGCCTTCAGGGACCACACTAATTATCTGATTAAAGTTGCCAAACATTAAACCTGTGAGAACTCGACTTTTGACGCAAGTCGTGAAGACTGCTGGAGCGAGAGCACGCACGGAGGAGCCCACTCCGTGTGAGTGACAAGCCCGGCACCACGGCCGCCCACTCGCATACAAGCCGGCTGACTCTTAATTGTGTAACGTTCATTGACGAGTCAGCACAATGCTGCTGAGACCGCGGAGGCGCACTTAGCCGATCAGAGCGATGCAATGCTCCCATCGAGGAGAACACAGATGGACAGCCTCGTTCAGCCGCTCGTCGCCCAGTACCTCGCCATGGGATGTCAATCACGAGAAAACATCCACAACGACACAAGTGTAGCGTCGGAAGAAAAGGGAAAAGACGATGCGTAAGTCAGATAATCTTTTCTTGGTTTTTAAAAGAGGAGCGTCAGGTGTGGTTTTGGCGATAACGTGCCGCTTATTCAACAGTTGATTATTTCAGTTATCGGGTTTGCGTTAGTGTCTGCTCTCTGCGGTTGATCAAATCTTAATTTGCGCCTTCAAGGTGCGTAAAAGTGAAACCGTGCTACCAAACTAGTTTGCGCACAAACGCGCAATAGGTAAAAAAAAAACAAATGTTCTTTCAAATAAATTCCTTCTTGTTTACCGGTCACTCAACAGTTTAAAAGTGGATGTCCGCAATCAACCGGTATTTCCCTAAGTCAAAGGAAGGAAATGAGAACAATGAATAGCAAAATCTCAGGGGGGTTTCTGAAGTTCAAACAATGGCTCCAGTATTTGCGGCAATAACACAGCTTGTTTCATGCGTAATAATCTGCGGCGGTTTCATAAGATTATGGTTTGTACGTCCACATATTCTACATCCTCATATGCAAATAGAGAAACGCACATTTTCAGTCCACCAAGGCCTCCTCCCCCCTCACTCCTCTTGTGTTGGTGTTTTTCTCAAGGAGGGCGACTCCAGGATGCAGCTCCAGGTCTAGAGTTTCTCCTCCAGGCCGTCCTCACAGGTTCCACAAACCCAGCCCGGCCCAGACCACCCAGGGCAAATCCACCATGCCCCTGGGACACCTCACCAAGGGGGCAAGCTGGGAGGAACTCATCCAGGCCTGCCTGCAGTCCTTCGGTAAGTCCACGCTGACCTGCCCTGGCACTGGTGTCTAGTTTGACATGGTGGAATAGTACCCTGAAGTGTGCAGCAGGTGTTTCTGGGCCATGCTTGTGTAACACTGACACGTTGTTTTAAGTTTGACTCATGCTTTTCTGCAGTGCTTGTCTCTGTTATTGAAAAACAAAAAGATAATAAGCCCCGAAGGCAGGAAAAACTCCATCTCAGTTTATGAGATCACAGACTGTAGTTGGTTCCCAGAAGTCTCTGTTGCCCTGGCATGTTGCGGGAAATCTCCAACAAGTTAAGACGGGCCTCTAAACAAAAGGAAATGGATTTTCTTGACATTGACATTGTTGTTTATATAGGATTTCATGTTTTAAGGGAGACATCACTGTTATTGATGCTTTCGAGTCTGATTTTTTTCAGTTTTTTGTTTTGTGTGGTGTGAAAATGTTGGAAATTGAACACTATTCTGATTTCTTCTATATCTGCACTTGTAGGCTTTGCTGTATTTGTGGATTCACGCATTATTATTTTACTGTCTGCTGGAGGAATTTCTATATGAAAAGTGAACAGCAGTGATTGAGTAGGCTGTAGTTGGATCAATCAAGCAAAGATCATTGGCTTCATCAAGTTGTCTGGAGTGCTCTCAGAGTTATGGTGATTGCGCCTCTGAAGAGACAAGCTTTCAAATTGCCGTTGCCTGGTTACACAAATGGAGCAAGAGCAATGGAGAGGTGTCACAATGGGCTGCACATAAAATGACATCCCATAACTACATTTATCTGTGGAGAGGTAGATCCGGGCAGTGAGGACAGCCCGCTGCTCATTTCATACTCACGAAGGAAACAATTAATCGGAAGAAGAGTTACGGAAACCCGTAGTGCAGAGAGCTCCGAACGTTTGATTGAAAAAGTAGTTCACTGTCACGATGCAAAATGTGAGATCCATACGCACATGCTCAAGATGGTATCTCACTGAGTACAGTGTGTTATGACTGGGGGTTTTCCTTGAACAGCCTCTCCCGATAAAATGGAGCACAGCCCTGTTCCTCCTGGCTCACATCACAGGCGAACCCCCAAGGTCCACGAGTCCTGCCACCTTTTCAAATGTGAGAGTGCACGTAAGAGCTATTTGAAGGATTACCTGATGGCGGCTTCAAGCCTGGCTGAGCGGAAAGGTCAGATCCCCTAACAGTGGTCCTCAGATGCTGACCAGCCTTTGAAATGCAGAGCACTGTGAGGTGTGGATCAATAGCTGTTGACATCATCACCGTCTGTAGGCCACACTGTACTGTACTGTGCCGCACGCCGCACAGTCGGCCTTATTCATACATATTGTGTTTTATCTCGGTTATAATTACTATGTACAGCATGTACATATATATATTTACATTTTTATAAGATATAAATTATGAAATATGAGTCATTGAACAATATTCTTGCAGTTGTTTGTTTGTTAATGATATAAAAGTGGATGTAATAGTTAATTTATCATGCAACTGAACTGTCGTTGTCGACGTTTCAACCATAGATCCATTTCCTTTAGCTATCTTTACCATAAATTCATTATGTGAAGCCAGTTATTTAAGCTTTTACTTTTAGCAGTTTCAACTATGTAATTCATTACTTTAAGCTAGGTATTTCAACTGTTCCTTTTAGCTTTTTAAACCGCATTATCCATTACTGAAGGCTAACTATTTCAAATGTTCCTTAAAGCTATTTGAACCCTATTTTTACATTTCTATCTGTTTGGTCCATTACTTTAAGCTAACTAGCCCGACTGTTCATCCAATACTTTTATCTAATTATTTCAACAGTCTATCCATTAGGACTACTTTTAACACATCTTTTATCCGTTATTTTTAGCTAGGTATTTTAACTTTATTCCTTTATTCCTAACCTTTGGGCAACAATTGATTTATTACTTTAGGCTAACCATCCGTTACTTTTAGCTAACTTTGTGTTTATCCATGACTTTTGCTATTTTAGCCCTTTATCCATTTTTCTGAACTGTTTCAACTGTTTACTTACATCACTTTTATCTAACTGTCACGCTTAGTTATGTGATGTCCAAGTGTGATAGCTGATTCAATATGTGGGTATATGCTTTCATTTAAATCCGACATCCTGTCCAACATAGACTCTCCACAACCTGTCCATGTACCCCCCTGGAGAGGCAGCCTACTCCCTGGGGTACAAATACCCTTAATTGGTAATCTCTGCTCTAATGTAGCCTATGAATTCAGACCAAGTCCATAAAGTTTGTTGAGAGTACAGAGAGATAAACATCACTCTGCAGCTGACTCGCATTCCTCTAAAACAAAGAGACCATCTAATCTGATGTGCTCTGTCAAAACAAGGAAAAACGACATGCAGGTTTGGAGACCGATGAATGTCCAAGATAACCTTAAAAAATGGGTCAGGCGCTGTGTGCCCTCGCCGTATGTTTGTCACCATACGGTATTGTACGTTCCAGTGTAGCGGGCGGCAGCTTTCCTAATTTTTCCAGTCAAGAACAGACAGTGCGGAGAGGATTTCCTCTTGCAATTAACCCTGCATGGGAAGGGTTAGTGGTTGGAAAGTTGTGAAAAAAAGGATGGAGCAATTGTTTACCTGATGAGAGTCATGACTTCCTGTTGTGAATTTGTCTGACTTTGGCTGATTCACACCTGATTGTTATCAGAGCGCGAATTGAAACACGGGTGTATATTAATATTTTCGTTGAAACAGGTTTACAGCCGAGTTCCCACACATCAGGTCAAGAAGGAGAAGTGGATATTGTTTTATATATTGTCTTAACCGCATCGAGGCGTTGCTAGTTAACCAGCCGTGTCATTTAAAATACAAGACGTTGTTTCACTTGTCTCTTTTACTCTCTTATTGACTTGATGAGGTCATTGACATTCACTGGGTTTAGCTGGTGGCAGCGGCTGTGTGTTACAAACAGAAACACACCCCATGCAGGATATGAGGGCTGGATTAGTCAGCTGCGGCTGGAGTGGTGAGTTGCTTACAGATAACAAAGATTAGAAAACATGTTGCCATGGCGTCCGAGGTATTTCCAAGGTGATTCGGTTTGAAAGTGTGTCCATAGACGCCCGATGTCCTTGATGGTGTCAAAATACTGGTGAGGCTTAGAGGGAAACAATGCTCAGCTGGAGAATTCACAAATGTTGTTCCTCACATTTCCAGCACAGTCTGTTCCTTTTTTACAGATTGTAGGGGGGGGAATGTAAACAGCCTAAAATGTCCTGTGGTATACATAAATAATATTTTCAAAGATGCAATTAAAAGCTCTTCCTCTGTATGTCAGCCACTAATTCACTGCACGTCGCAGCGGCTTTAGGTTTCCACAGACGATAAGTGGTGTGTCGCTTTGCTTAAGTGGGCAAGGAAAATGTGTTTTCTACAATTATAGGTCAGATCCGGCATTGTGACGCTGCGTAATATTTTGTACACATTAAGTCTCGTTTTTTTAAAAAGCGGGTGACAGCGAAATTTCTCACTATGTGGGTCTCAAGATGTTAGCAGTAGCGTAGCGTCAGACAACCAAGATAAGGGAAGGTGGTCTGGGCACAAAGAGAGGAAGTGAGATATACACACAAGGAAAAAGGAAGCGAGGAGTTAGTGAGACAAACAAGCCACAGTGGTTCTCACAATCGGCGGAAAAGGCAAATCTTCACAAACGTGGGTCTGTGGATTGTGTGATGAGACGCTACAGTGTGTGCATCAGTTGGTGTTTTACCTGGCTAACCTAACCCTCTGATGTCCTTGATGGAAATAATGTATCTATGTTATGGTTTTCACAGGTAACGCTTGAGGGTTTTCAGCATTCTTCCTCCCATAACAGTTATATATTTCTTTACTTGTCCTCAATCCGGTGCATAATTTAAGAATATATAATCCACTTTGTTATCAAGGGAATGAAATGTAATAATCTATAAGTCTGCATCAATGGACATTGTTTTATCCCAAAAATAGTGAAGGATAAGGCACCAAGTACCCAGAAGGAATTGATCCTGCTAACAAATATCAGCCAAAGCCTGATACATGTTACACCAGTGAGATCGATCATCAGTGAGCCACAACACACTGGGTTTTCATTGTGATGAGGGAACCATTATTTCTTATGAAGGATATTAAGCTGCTGCTGAAATTAGTCACAAATAAATATTTTATTCCTACTTCCTACTTTTAGAGTAACATTTAAATGCTAAATAGTACAGTGCTGTTTGAGAAAATGATTTCCCATTTTCCCCTGTAAAGAACCAAGGACAGCCAGAGACAGGATATGGAAGTCAGCGTTCACAGACACATTGTTGGTTTTTGTTTTTTCATAGTAATTCCTGACAGTAAGGAAGATATAGATTGCCACCAGCCTTTAGAAAATAGAGCCTGACAGATCAAATAAAGGCCTTTCACAGATATATTGGCATGCATCGATATGAAAACTAGAACTTTTTAGAGATTATAGAGCAGGAAAAGGTGTTTGGGATAATTTATAATTATTAAATTCCTTGTAAGTTTACTGTTTTAGTGCACTGGTTTTGATTTAGATGATACAGTTTATTGTTGTTGGTTGTGTTGTCTGAACATTTTTTTTTCCTTACTGGAATCAAGGGTCTAAGGACACTGAGGCAATGTGATTGTGATTTTTTTGGCTATGTGAATAAGACCGGATAATTTGAGGCTAAAGTGTGTGCACGTTGTCTTGCAGACTCGGCTGGCTGTGTATGTGGGAACAGCCACCTGTTGAACATCAGCCTGACCATGCACCGTCTCCTCATCTCCTCCAGTGATCTGCTGGACAAACTCATCGCTCTATATCCTTCAGCAGTCCGACATGAGGCCATAACTGCTACCACGTCACAGACAGATGATTCAGACAGTGAGCTGGTCAGCTTTGAGCATCAAAACACAAGTGAAACAAACAACAAAGACAAAGTGTTACTTGCTCGTAATAAGTAAATAACCATCTTATTAGAATTCTCTTAAAACAAGTCCCTATATCATACTGGCATTTTACCTTTTAGGTGATTGTGTGTGTTAGAAGATGTTATGACTAGGCATGAGACAAATATACTTGGTAAGATTGTTTTGCAGTGATCGGCTCAGCTCGCTGTGAGCTGTGTGCTGCTTTCCTGTGGTTGTCAACAGCAACAGGCAATCAAGCTTGTACTTGGCTTACAATGCAGCCTGTAGCTGTCAGTGCAAAATGTGATAGGCAAGTGGCACTTCGTGTTTACTCCTGCTGTCAGTTGCTTTAGACCTTTTACATCTCTGTCTGTGTAAATGTCCTTCACTCTGGGCTCTGTATCCCATGCATTCAGTAACAGGGAGTCTTTTACCGATGTGTATTTGTTCTCATTCAAAATGTTTGATTCCATCGCTTCCATTTTCGCCACTTCACACCTAGAAAAAGCATTTGTTTTGTTGTTGTCGTCGTCGTAGTGTCTTGTGACTTGAGTGGAGGGCCTATAATCTAGGCCTCCATTCAGGAAGCTGCAGTGGCGTCACACAGCCTCTCAGAGGAGCCCACTGGCCAGGCGAGCAGCCTTGGGGTTTCAGGTGTTAATTACCTCTGCCTCTTTCAGACACAAGTCCTCTTCAACTATATATACACACAGACCCTCTCTTGCTTAAAGAGGCCCCCGAATCACGCGAACCCACGTCAGAGCGCTCGACGCCGAATGCCCCCTCTGCTATTTTTAACCCTCTCGTTCTGAGCCGAAGACCCAAAAGGATACATCAAATGAATTCAGTGTGTGGGTTAGGATCAGGGGAGAGACACAGGGGCCATTAACAGCCTTCATCACAGTCTGGCCTTGGGATTGCGTGGGCGGTTCGTCTGCTCCCATGACGCAATTAGCCTTTTTATGTGCATCACTTCACGCTGATTTCTGCCAATTGAGAGCTATAGTGTCAGTCTGTTTACAGGAGCTACTTCATATAATAAGGAAACGCTTTTGTGTGCACTGTATATAAATCGATGGGGGTCATGTTTTTGTGGTCAGCGTGTGCAAAATGGAGGACAGAAACAACAAGACATTGATTGAAACATCTTTAGAGTCCGACCAGTAAACAATGCACATTAAACAGCAGTTGTTCCACAGTATACGAGGCATTGTGTGTTTTCTTTGTACATTCTGTTATTCACTTACTTCTGTATGCCAGAATGATTCAGTGATGCTCATCAGAGTTTCGCTTCATGCAGTCGCCTCCTCCCACATTGCCAAATGCCACTTCTGTTCGCCTTTTTGTTTGGTTGGTGTAGTTTTTTATGAAAGACTTTTGCTTGTACAAAAGTAACAGTGCAGGAAATTCGACCATATGTTCCTTATTTACTCAACACATTCCTGTCCTGAAGAATATCGAAGACCAGCAGATTTACTGTCAAGCTGTTTTCACCTAAACAAAGTTGTGAATAGGCCTGAAACACTTTCAAAATAAAACTACACTTCAGGTTGGTAATCACAGTCAGTCAGCTCCTTAACCCAAGCCCTTACATTTAAAGTAGCGCTGGACAGCGAGCAGCCAGCAGAGTGCCAGAGGATATGCTTCTTCATCAGGTCAGTTTAACCCACTGACACATTTTAAGAGTCTAACTTTAATCGTATTCTCTGTATCAGTCACGTTGTGTCTTCCTGACCCCCCCCCAGGCATTGGATCCAGGAATTCTGGGTGATGTTCCGGTTGAACCACAGCTTGTCCGACAGCCTGGAAGAGTTTCGCGAGCTGATCAGAGAGCAGGGACAGGAGCATCTTTGCTCTCTCCTAGAGACCAAATGGATGTAAGTGTTAATCTCTGACCAGCTGGCAACTGACATTAGGCCTACACGACTCTCAGTTGTTTGTTCACTCATGGAAAATACTGAAATCAGTCACAAGCGAGAATACAGACTTTGAACTGTGACCAACATAACTTTGAGGCAGCTTATGCATCTTCAAAGTTAGATCAAAGATTTCACACAGTTTGACATCACGCATGCTGTACATTTGTGTCTTCTTGTTCCAGCGTGTCTTTTAACATACTTAGGGTTGCAACTAAAGATCATTTTCAGCACAATTTAGCAAATTGATTTGCTTTCAAATGACACATTTTTGCAGCTCTACACTTGACTACTTAGTATTAGATAGGATAAATAATAAATAAATAAATCTTCCCATTGTTTTTTAACTTAAATAATTGATCATTTGGTTTATAAAATGGCAGAAAATGTCAATCACAATTTCTCAGAGCCCAAGCCGACATCTTCAGATATCTTGTTTTACCTGAACAACAGCCCCAACCCAAAAGATATGCAATTTACTATCATAGAAAACTATTTTAAAACACCAAATATTCACATTTCAGAAGCTGGAACCACTGAATCGTTGAAACTTTGGTTAAAAATTAGTTATATGGGGGCGCCCCGGTAGCTCAATTGGTAGAGCGTGCACCCCATGTACAGAGGCTATGTCCTCACAGCAGCAGTGCAGGGTTTGAGTCTGACCTGAGGCCCTTTGCTGCATATCATCCTCTCTGTCTCATTGCATTTCCTGTCACTATTCAAGCTGTACTATCAAATAAAAAGCCACGAAAAGGCCAAAAAAAACATTATGGAACATGTAATATAATTGCAAAATTGACATGTCATTAACCATACCGGTGCCTTTGAAAGTTTCTGCATCTCAACTAAAATTTAAGATGATGAGCAATGCCTAACCACATCAACGTGTGTGTTCATGCTGTCATTTAACCATTGCTGATTGAAAATCTGGTTGCATTATGTTCCATGATGTGTTCTAGAAATGAGCGGGACTGGTCGTGGAAGGCCAGCCAGAAAATCAAAGCTAACAGCAGTAAAAAGAGGAAGGTCTCTCTTCTTTTTGATCATCTGGAGCCGATCGAGCTGGCTGAGCATCTGACGTACCTAGAATTCAAGTCCTTCTGCAGGATATCAGTGAGTATACACGCTTAAAGACTAACCAGCTGTATGGCTTATTATTTCTTCATTGATGGCGTGTTTATTTGACATGCATCTCTGTGAACTAAAAAAACCATTAGGCTGTTTCCTCCCCACGGGAAATGCCTTGCAGTTTCCGTGCAGCACTTCATGCTCGTCTCTCTCTGCCCTCTTTGCCAGTTTGTAGACTACCAGAATTACATCCGCAAGTGCTGCATGAAGGACATCCCTGTGATGGAGCGTTCCATCGCCCTGTGCAATGGTATCTCCCAGTGGGTTCAGCTGATGGTGCTGAGCAGGCCGACCGCGCAGCTGAGAGCTGAGGTTTTCACCAAGTTTATACACGTGGCACAGGTAGTACTTCAGTCAGCCCCTCACTATTACTCTCACACTTTCTGTTCCTGGTTTAGCAACAAAGAAAAATGGAACTATCTTTGACACATTTCCTCTTTGCTCGCATCTATGTGCTGCTGTTCACACACCTTATCTAACTAATGACAGTCTTTTGTCAACACTATAGATGCTACATAATTAGCAGTTGCATAATGCATATTCACAGAGAGCAGGTAATGATTCTTAAGAGCTCTGCTGTAGGCTTTTAGCATATCCAAAGATTTTACCAATAGAAAAATATTAACTGAATGCAGACTAATGGAGCCATCAAGTGGAACACACTTAGACACTGAAGGGATTAGGGAAGTGGAAAAGAGAGAAACGACTCGTGAGCGTAGTCACAGATCAGAACTAGCTTGTTCGAACCACTCCAATGTCAAGCTGCATGCAGCCTGCTGAGAAGTGACACGCTGGCTTCAGGGAGCCGTTAGTCAGACTTGTACTCTGGAGGACCTCTTGCACTGCAACACTAATGCACCAGTCTGCTGCTGCTCACTGCTGTCAACCTTGAAACCCACGGGTGTGGAAACGAATTTCACACCATAATGCTCCAGTGACAGCACGAATTAGAGAGCTGAAAAGAGAGGGAAAAGCACTTCCAAAAAAGAGTGAGATATCAGAGCGCAGTAAGAAAAAGCCAACAATATAAGTGGCTTATGTAACTGCAGTGTTGTGGATTATATAACCAGGGCTACCTGGAACAAGTTTAATTGTGTGTGTTTATACGTGTGTGCGCGGATGGACTGATACTTGTGCTTTTTTTGTGTGTGTGTGTGTGTGTGTGTGTCCAACAGTGTCTACACCATATGCACAATTACAACACACTAATGGCGGTGGTGGGAGGGCTGTGTCACAGCTCGATCTCCAGACTGAAGGACACCACCTCGCATGTATCCAGTGAGGTCACCAAGGTAAACGGCTCCTACCGCAGTTAGATCCAGCTGATAACAGAGCCAAAACATCCTCACATTAATGATTACAAAAAAATTCAATTTCCTCCTATTTCCAGGTACTGAATGAGATGACAGACCTGCTGTCCTCCTGTAGAAACTACGACAACTACAGACAAGCGTACAACAGGTGTACAGGTTTTAAAATCCCTATCCTGGGCGTCCACCTCAAAGACCTGATTTCGGTCAATGAAGCCATGTCAGACTATGTGGAGGACAACAAGGTGAACGTCCAGAAGCTCCAGGCCCTCTACAACCACATTAATGAGCTAATCCAGCTCCAGCAGATCCCCCCCAAGCTGGACGCTAACAAGGACCTGGTCCATCTGTTGACGGTAGCGCACCCTTCAGCGCAACTGTGCATTTCTCGTTAAATTGTCATGTATCCTCGTGTGATTCACTAGATTGTATTGAACGCGAGCACAGATGCAAATGAGTGCGTTACAGCATGTGGATTGTCCGCACTTCTGTGTGGGTGTGATGAGAGTCTATGATCTATGAGTGTGTGGGTGACGAACTGAGTGTGAATGAGAGTGAGTTCAGATAGCTGTATTGTTGTGTTATCTCTGAAATCGTACTTGAACGACAGAATGCCCATGAAGAGAAAAGAGTTACCCTGTGACCTGATATTGCCCTCATCAAAACATGTTTCAAGGAGAAACATCTAGATACACAGGGAGCTCTTTCTCTGTCTGTTTACCTCCCGTGTGCTAACATGTGTTCCCTCCTTCCCCACAGCTGTCCTTGGACCTTTACTACACTGAAGATGAGATCTATGAACTGTCATACACCAGGGAACCCAAGAACTGTAAAGCACCTGTGAGTGATAGAAGCAGAGATGCTTTAAGTTTTCGCTTTGAAGGAATAGTTTGACATTTTTTCGGAAATATGCTCATTCACTTTCTTGCCGAATTAGTTGAAAAGATTGATAGCGCTCTCGTGTCTTTATGCCAAATTTGAAGCTACAGCCAGCCGCCAGGTAGCTTAGTATAAGACCGGCGACATGGGGAAACACGAGCCTGTTGACTTGCAAAGGGTAAAATATAGAAGATTGAGACCACTCTCATGAAGCTACATCTGCAGCCATTTAGCTTAGAATAAAGACTAAAAACAGGGAAAGCAGCTCGCTAAATATGAAGCTACAGCCAGCTGCTGGTTAGCTTAGCATAGGGAAAAGACTGGGAACAAGGGGGAAACGATGTCAAAATCACACCCTAGCTAACCCTTGCTACAACTACAGACATGAGAGTTTCTTGTTGCGTTAACCCTCTCATTTAAGTCTCTGCAAGAAAGAGAAGTGTATTTCCCAAAATGGCATGTTTATCTGACGCCTTGCTGGTTTACAGTGTTGCTTCTGCTTCTGTAGAGCAGGTCATGAATAAATGTAGTAATTGCTCAGATAATATTTTACATGTTTATCTGCCTGCACAGGCTTGTTTTTTTTAATGACTAATTAATTTTCTATCAGCCAGCCACCCCCTCTAGACCTCCAGTGGTTGTGGACTGGGCATCAGGAGTGGCTCCTAAACCTGACCCCCGAACCATCAGCAAACATGTGCAGAGAATGGTGGATGTAAGTGCTTCCTTTTTTCAAGTGTAGCCTCTGCATGGCTACACGGCGATGCTGTTATATAACCATAATCATTTATTTCAACTATTCTTCTGGATGCTGCCATTTTGACAGGCTGCTCTTGCAGCTATTGTTCACTAATAGTCGAGCAACAATGGTGTTTGCCTCTTGTCTTTCACAGTCCGTGTTTAAGAACTACGATCACGACGAGAACGGCTTCATTTCTCAAGGGGAATTTGAGAAAATTGCTGCTAGCTTTCCATTTTCCTTCTGTGTCATGGACAAAGAGAAGTGAGTGTTTCACGGGTCACGCACTCGGCTCATTTGCGACTACAGGGGAGAGAGAGAAAAAGTGGTATTTGTAGTGATGAGTGTAGCAACAGGAAGCATAAAATAGCTGCAGACCTAACACTAACCCCACCACAACATTTTCACTCCTGTATTTCTCATGCACGTCAAGTGGTACATGATTCTCACAAACCAAAGAGAGGCTTGTAATTTCTCATTCATAGACCTGTATGAAAACCACCATCGCTGATGTCATGGTTTCTACATTAAAGAATAGTGTTGCAGATGGGTTTTTTCTGGTCAGACATTAGCAAACATTATGATATGAAGCTAAGAGAAATGTCTGTCAAAGTGTTTATTTCCTGTGTATATCCTGTATCATCTAAGCTCTATCTCCTCTGTTAAATGATGCTGTATATGTGTTATGGTTGTCCAGAGAGGGCCTCGTCAGCCGAGAGGAGATCACAGCCTATTTCATGCGGGCCAGTGTCATCTGCTCCAAACTTGGTCTTGGCTTTGTCCACAACTTCCAGGAGACCACTTACATGAAACCCACCTTCTGTGACAACTGCTCAGGATTTGTAAGTCACTGCACAAGTTGAAGGGTGTTGTGTTAGTTTAAGTTTCGCTTTTGACATTGAGTGATGTTTTCCCCCATATTCTTCATTAACAGTTGTGGGGTGTCATCAAGCAAGGCTACAGATGCAAAGGTAATTATGGCACTTTATCATGTACATGTCTATCTTTGTCAGTCAGTAAAGTGTACAAATGAAGAGATACACACAGCCTCTTGTGGGGAGCAGGTAAAGCGGAGCTATCTTGAGAAGGTGTGCTGTGGTTTTCTGTAGTGCACAAAGCTAGCTGAACCTTGCAGCACATGAAAAAAAACAAAGAAACAGTCTGCAGCCAGAACCACAGTTTTTCCCCCTCCCCCGTCCCTCAAAAGGTCTGAGAGCTATTTGTTTCCTTGACAGTAAGCATGCAAAGCTCCGAGAACCGCGTTTGCAGAACAGATAGCGTTCAAAGAGAAGTCGGTAGAAGTCAGTTTGCCGATGTTAGACTGAGTTCCTGTTCCTGACATGTTGTGCATTCTTCTGGCTCGCTCAGACTGCGGTATGAACTGCCACAAGCTGTGCAAGGACCAGGTGGCGTTCGAGTGCAAGAAGAACACCAGACTGACCAACGCCATCGACAGTCCGACGCCGAGCTCCACGCCTGTCACCACGGGCACCTCAGAGGGTGGGCTTGATGATGAGTGATGAACACAGACAATATTATTCCTCACACAGTCACAACAAATAGAAATCTCTTACACAAGTTCCCACAAACCCACACTCTCACCTAAGTTATGCAGACAATAACACTAATGTGACATCAGTTAACAGTAAGTGTCTATGTCACGTGCCATCTGGTGGCAGAGTCTCTCTCAGGCTTGAGTTTATCAAGTAAGCCGTGATGTTTCCTGTAATCACTGCCTGCCACACTGTACAGAAAAGGAGAAAAGACAGAATGTACATGATTTCACTGCAGTTTGCTGCAGCTTAAAAAAACAGAGCACAGGGTCTAATGTCAAGGTTATTTCCCTGTTTTACTTACAGTAATACTGAAGCTGCCTACCTACTGCGAGAAAGAAACTATATTCAGAACAGAAGAACTTTCGATTTTACTTAATATGGATTGACTCAGTGAGACACATCTTAAAAACACGGCGGCTATATTAACATAGCCCCTCTTCAGATGACTCTCTATGACGTACTATTTTGTGGTCTGACTCTGAATCTGTTTCTTTGCATACTGAACTGAGTCATTTTGTTTTGTGGTTGTTGATTACTTAGATGAAGTGATAAAAGACCAACGTGAGAATGAAAAGTCAAGTTCATTTTCCCATGTCTCATTTGAAATAATACCTTATAATGCTGCACTCTCCAGGTTCGGAAGAATTCCCTTTTCCCTACCCGTCAGATGACAGCAGCAAAGACTGGAGCCCAGACTCTCCGGTCACCTCCCACTCGAGGCCTCAGAGGGTCCACAGTGGCACCCAGACGGAGGGACCCCAGCTTTCCTCTGCATCGCCTGAGCCCGGCCGCCCTCAGCCGTCTCTGCTGATCCCAGTAACCCCCACCCTCACCTCGTGCCCCAGCCCCGTGCCCCAGAGAAAACAGCGACACTGTGCCAAGTGGGAAAACAGGGCGTCCATTGCGCCTAAAGAGCCAGAAGAGGACAGCAAACCCCCCTATGAATCTCTGGAATCAGTGAGTGTCAGGCTTTCACTCCTAACAGATGCACAGCACTTAATTGGACCACAGTTAGCTTACATCACACAAATCTTCTGTGTCTTTCCCAGGACAACCAGAAGTTGCAGAAAGCCAATGAGACACTACGTAGGAAGCTGAAGGAGGCAGAGCGGGAGGTGGAAATACTAAAGACACTGCTGAAGAGGCACGCTCTCCACCCTGTGGAGGAGGACTCCTCCTCCTAGACAAGCACGCACACACTGGATCTCTCCCAGGGAGACTGGTGCTGCCCCCGTATGGCAGCATGAGTAAACCTGGATCCAAAGTGCAAGTGTAACCAGGCAAATTGGCATCACATGGTATAAAGTACAGTGCACATAGCTGGTGTTTTAATGCTGTTGGTGCACGGTCAGTTAACAAAAGCTGATCAGTATGTCACCACTAAAGAAGTAAAGGAGATTTTTGAGATTTCTTTTTGAAAGAAGCTCCAGTAGATTTTCATAGAATATACAGTACTAAAGCTAAAAAGGCTGTAGTGTTATATTTAAAGAAGTTTTGAGTGAGCAGACGGTGCCTTTTTTTACTGTATTGTACTGTTGAAAGAAGAATGAAAGTCATCACAATGAGCATTACTCACTTTATTTAGTGAACCATTGAGAATAGCTGAAGTTGGAATGGAGTACCCTGTGTGAAAGGTATGTAAACATGGGAAAATATTGACTGACAGTGCAGTATTTTAGAGGAAAATATCGCAGGATGTGTTTGATCAATTCTCGATCATTAATGAGACCAGATAATTTATGTTAAACATAAAACGGAAATCAGAGGCTGCGGTAAAAAAAGAAGAAATCAAAGTTTATTGTGAATATGCATTATTATTATTATTATTATTATTATTACTATTATTATTCTCAATGACGAGGGCCCACAGATAATAGCAGCAGAACGAGAGCTGGAGGCCTCAAATGTACAGAACTGTTGTTGCTCCACATCATTGTCCCTGTTAATATCACTGCACAAGATGTTTTCAGTGCTTCTGTTAATATTTATTGTCTCAAACACTACACACTTCATAAAGAGTGATTTCACATTTTGTACAGTATGCTGGTACTTTCAGTGGATTATTTATGCTCGTGCGTGTTGGCATCATATCGTTCCTTTTTAATTCATATTGTGCGGCCATGTCATGTTTATTATCGTGTGGTCGATTTGTAGCCGTGTTGTACTGTGAACGGGGGAGTCGAGACACATGTGTTTGTAATGTGTAAATACAAAGTATACACAGTGCCATCTTAATTAAGTCCAGGTTCATCCTTTTCTCTCAGTATTGTTCTCTTATTGTTATAATAAATGCTGCAAACTCCACATGAAATCACTGCTTGTGTCACTCAGTTTGACCACTGGGGGTCGCTGAAGCCTCAGAATATTTCTCAAGCCTCCTGCTAATGATTATTGACGTCCAGTTCTCAGAATCTCTGGGACTTGTGCTATAAATGTTGCACCCTAATTAGCTACCTGTGTGTTTAAGTCAGACTCTCTCTGTCAAGTTAGAGCTCCAAAAAAACCCATCAAAATCTGATAATTATCTCCAGTTGGTTGTGGATAATTTGAATAATTAAAAAAATAAATATGTGAAAGTTTAAAGATGAGAAAAAAAAACAGACTTTCATAAGAAAAGGCGAAGATAGACCTGTAGTTAAGAGATTAATCTAAGTAGCTTAGCCACATCTGTGTCTATAAAATTGTGGAGTGATGGATTTGTGTCACACAAACCTTTAAAGGCAGGCGGTGTCACCCTGTTGTCAGGAGACTGTGCCAGTCTAGCCTGTCCCTTGGGCTTAGCTGCCAGTAATGAGCCCAGCTCCACAGTAAATGTTGGCCTGTAGATAATGAGAGGGCAACCGTCTGCTGTTGGAGAAGCAGATATTCAAACCAAGTACATCATCCCCGAGCTTTCTTTAGACAACTCTGCAAACAGCAGGTGATTTTTACGCTGCTATATCTTCCCTGCTATGCTGCTGTATGTACAGTCCTACAGCGGGAATCCACCCTCAGATAAAGACAGCCGTTTGACCCTAATTATATTGTGCTTCTTTATTTCTCACAGGTATAATGACTTGTTGCCTTGCATCGACTTGGCAGTGAGCACGGATCCTGTTATAAAGGATCGTCTCTGAGGCATAGCAGCAGCTCCCGAGCCCAGCCTCGGTGACAGCTAATTTACTTCTATTTGAATGTGACACCCAGCTGCAAGGGAGTAACACCCCAAGTCTACCAGGCTCCATTCACACTAATGCTGAATAATTTCCAATATCATGGCTGGCTGAGAGAAAGTGACAGAGAGAACATGTGTTAAACTCGGGGGACGATGCCCCGGCGAAGGCTGCTGTTTTCCATCAAGGCTGTAATGCAAGCTTGAAAGGAGAGATGTGTGCACCCTGACATATAAAGGTAGTCATCATAAAGATAAATATATCAGTCTAAAATCCATTTACAAGCCCAACAGAGAATGTAAACATAATTAATTGTGGTGCATTTGAGCCTGAAGGAGACTGCGAGACATGCACACGCTACCTATAACTCAGCACTCCATTACACTCCATACATTCAGAGCAAAATATGACACTTCACCAGTCTGCGTAATTAAAGCAGGCAGACAGAGATGATTTATCACCCAGACATCAGTGTACTTGGGGGAATTGGGCCACTGTGAGATACCCATAAGTTAACTAAATCTGCTAAGTCTAATGAACACACTCTGAAACTAATTAGGGGAAAGATGTGGAACATCCCATTATGTCCCCCAGATAGCAAAGTGTGGGACACGGAAAACACAATGTGAACACAACACATTTTACACACGGGCGACACTCATTTGAAAACAAGGAGGAAGAGCCTGTAGGATACAGCAAACGCCACTGCCGAACTCAACTCCACTAATTCCCTTGATTATTAAACTGAGTTCATTAAGTTCTAATGATGGCCAAAGGACCCTTGTGGAGGAGCGGAGGGAGAGAAGCTCTAGTGGAGGAGGTGGAAAAAGAGAGACAGACACACACATTGTGGAAATTTTCTGGAGGTGGTTTGAAAATTGTGTGAAGCCATGGTGAAATTTTTAATTAACCTTGATGATAGCGGAGGAGTGTAACAAGAGAGGGGCTGCACAGGAGTTTGCCAAGAGAAACATCATCGCTCAGCTGTGTCCCTCTCTGGCCTTTAACAGTCACGTAGTTGGAGCTTCATAATGCAGACGAAATCCACTTATCAGTTCCTCGGTAAATGCAGAGTAGAGACAGAAGAGGCAAAACCTGAGGGTAATGAATTTGTGGGCAAAATTGTTGACTGTGAAAGTACCGACAGCGAAGCATGAGTTTACATTTCTGGCTCTGAATAAGACTGTACACACATAAAGCAATCTATGGGCCCAGAATTTTATGTCCAATGAAGTGGCTTCACAGTGTTTCTCTTGCTGGCACACCAGACAATGTAACTTCTCTTCCTGGGGTAATGGCTCCCAATTGGCTTTGGCACAGGCCAATATTTTGGCTGAATACAAAGGAGCATAATTTACGACCCTTGCAGGATGATGCATTTAAAAAGCCAGAAACACATCCCTTATTTAGGCTGTTTTTTGGGTGCCGTCGTAGTTAGACTGCCTGTTCCCGTGACTTGTTAGTCACAGTATAAATAATGCACATGATGAGAGAGGAAACAGGATGCAGTTGTTTAGCTAATGTGAGATTTATGTTAATACACGATTCACCAGTGCAGCTGTCAGAATGATTTATGATTGATTTTCATTCCCTATTTTCCGTCCTCAAGGTGTAATTTGATGGAAACTGTTGGTGGAATAAACAGAAATGTAAATGTTGCAATTGCGCTGACATAAATGCACCGTGTGGGATCATGTTTGAGTTTGAATTGAGGAGCAGATTGTTAGAATACCCAAGTCTTTATGCTGTGTTAAGCCACGAAGCCTCACGTGGCTGCCAAATTGCATCATGGCCCTTGATGTAAATTTCTCACTCATGCCAAGAATTGAAAGGTACAGTATATGGTGTAACAGAACAAATACTGCAGAAGAGGTAGATTTATTGATGAAAAAAGGAAGCAGGTGGGTGAGCAAGAAAGAAGCAAAGGAATTGAGAGACAAGAGCTGATAGAGGAGCAGATGCTGCAGTGCTGAAGCAACCGGAGCGCCTTCGACAATCAGCAGAACCTTCTGAAGCAACACATTGCCAGGATCAAGGAAAGTGAAGCAAAGCATTGCAGCAAAGGAACAGATATAGAACGAGGTGGGGAGGAAGTAGCAGCAGGAGAGTGAATTTCCCCCAGTGAGAATCCCTTGTGAAGGTGAGTAACGCAGAGCAAATCAAGCGCTCGTCTGAGCCGGTCTGTATCTGAACCCTGTACACTCAACATGTTCTTCTGTTTCCATCGCGCAGTGGGACACAGTTGGACTCCCCCATTCGCCTAATAGAAACCACAGTTTGCAGCTTACAGTAACAGAAATAGAAAGTGCAGTACAGATAACTGAAATGAGAAATCACAATGGTGTTACAGCTGCAACTTGTTTTTTTTTTAACACCTGTGTGTGTGTTTGTATTGCAGGAGCCTCAATAAAGATATACTATAACACTCAAGCTTGAGCTTATTTGATTTGTAAAATATGGTAGGTGCTAGAAAACAGTTTAAGTGCTGTGACTTTTAGTTTTAGTGAGAATATATATTATATATTATATGTTGTTGCAGCACAAACAAGCAGTAAACACAACGTTATCACCTTTTAAGTTAATGTGACATAAAACAGTTGCTTATTTTAAGCAGATAAGGAGAAACCTGGCGCGCCACATGGTTAGTTATAAAAAAAACATCTGGAAAGAAGCCGCTAGTAACTGTTTGGAAAAGACCAGGACCCTTCAAAAGATACTAAGCAGGTGGTAAGAGGAACCATCTGTCTATGATTGTCAAACACAGACTAACTCAACCAATCGGATCAACAGTAGGAGAGCGCTGCCACCTGCAGAGCCACGAGGTAAATCAAACTGTCACTGAAGCCACTCAAGAGGAGGAAGAAAACATCTTTTTCACCAAGAAAAGCCTTCAGTGTTGTTCTTTGTTCTTCTTTTAATGAATAAAATTCCATAGAACTGATGTTATAGCAGCTGCGCTAACCTTTTGAGGAGCCACCATTGTTTTTTTCCCAATCACAACTTAACCATGACCATCTGACGCTGGTTCGTTTAACCACAGTGTGTTCTGCCATGTGCACATAAATTGGAACCTGGCAAGATGGATTTGTAAGATCATATGATTTCGCAAGGTAAGTTATGGAGCAACATTAGCATCTATTTGAAGTGGTGTTTCTGGTCACCTGTAAGTCAAATGTTAACACTCTTTTAGCTCTGTTTTTGGTCTCCACCAACTCTTGAGGGCTATATTTGTGTCTTTAGCTGTCAAAATGGATGAATGGGTTAAACAAAGGACTTAAATTTCAGGAGGCTGCAGTTTCTGCACCTTGTGAAGCCAAAAGTCAACATTAACTTATTTTAAGTTTGGTTAACTTATGTTACATAATATACTTAACTTAAATAGTTATACTTAAATTTTAACCAAAACTATGACCTTTTCTGAAACGTAACCAAGTGGTTTTGTTGTCTGAACCTAACCGAATTGCCACCGTTTCATGATAAGTATGTACTACGTGTAGTGTATGTGGGAACAGCCATGTATGTCTTTTTGGGAGTCATCGGCAGCTGACCTATTCTATCGTTTTCTGTGAGGTTGTACTTCACCGCTGAATGCTAATGTCAGCATGCTAAAATGCTCACAATTAAAATGATGATGTTTAGCAGGCATAATGTGTGCTCCATTTACCATCTTAGTTTAGCATGTTATGTTAGCATGCTATCATTTGCTTATATTCACTAAACAGCTGGAAATGTCACCCGTTTTGCAGCTTGTTGGTCATGAACATAAATATTGTAATCATCCTCTTGGCAATCCATCCAATAGTTGTAGACATATTAATATCAGGATCAAAGTGGACTGACCGATCGACATCTCCATCCCACGATGCGTCTTTGGTGACTTTGCATTACAATAAAATTATGAACAAGCTTGTAGATTTTCCATTTCACTTACTGCCAAGTCATACAAACAGAGAGCATTAACTTTAAATTCATTTCTCTTCTCATATTCTTCTTGTTCTGGCAAGACTTTATTGTTTTCCTTGAGGCAAGACCTCTAGAGCTGCTGCTCCTCATTTGCATACACCAGCCTGTAGACAGTATATTTGCACAGTGTATCTCCAAACAATCATAGTTTGCTCCAATATGTGTGCTCCAGCAGGAGCAGATTCATTGTAGATATCATAGAAGCAGACAGAAAATAAAAACTGTGTGGACAAATTTAATAACGGGAGCAATGTCTTTTACATTAATATATTGTGCTCAGTGTGATGGGACATAAAATGAATCATCTGCAATAACTGCTGTGTGTCCACTGAATGTGTCCCTATAAAAAGTGAAAATACAAATTAGATGTAACATAACACTATTAGAGAAATGATACACACTGGCAGTGAGCTACGTATCATATTCTGTTATATCTCCCTGATGGATTTACTCTTTAATTAGGCCAATATTTCAAGGCTTTTTGATTTAACATTTAGACCAAGGGACCTCACTGAGCTTGTGATATTCACTTCAGCATATGTTGCATTAATTAATGCTACAATCAAACCATATTATGCTCAAATTTAAGAGCTTTTGAAACACAATTACTGCACTAGAGCTGGGCTAGTTTGTTAAAGGAGCTTCAGTTTGCCTCAGCAGTGCATCTATGTATAATGATAGGTTGTTTGCTGCAGAGACAACGCAGAGAGAGTGTGAGTGTCCATTTATTCACACCATCAGTCCCACACCTCTCCATCATGGCTGGCTGAAATAGCCACAGGACTTTAATGAAGGCCAGCAGGCTGTTTGCTGCTTGCTGTTGGTCCACCACATTCTGTTGATTTCTCCAATGACCCTAGACATAAGGACATGTCCACGTGTTCAGCACAGTCTACCTAAAATGCCTGGAGGATACCATGACATATGTACTTGGCACATCATAACGGCACGAAACCATTGATATGAATTACCGCTCAGTGGCAATACATCATGTAAAGGTCACAAGTAGACATGGTTCTATCATTCCTTCCCCACATCTACTATATATTCTGTTTGAAGGTCAGATATCCAGGAGAAAAAGTGGAAAGGAGAAGCCGTGCAGTCTCTGGATGGTGAAAACAAAATGTGGCACAGTTTCTGTTTGAAAACCAGCTTTTTACTTTATTGCATGGTATTGGAACAGTTGCCTGGAGATTTCAAAGAACAATGATGTGTGATATATTTGGTGGGTGCTCGGTTGTAGTGACAGCGAATTAAATTCTCCCAATTAGGTACACGAGTGAAACCTTCCTCTGTGTTATTATCTATTAACTCAATGTGTGGAACTACTCACAGCATAGGAGAACACTTGTATCCTCCAGTGAAGGAATAGTTTTGGGAAACGCACCACTTTGCTCTCTTGACAAGAGTTAGGAGAGAAGATAAACGCCACTCTAATGTCTGTATTATAAATATGATGCTACAGCCGGGAGACAGTTTGCTTAACTTAGCATAAAGACAGGAAAGAGGGAGTAACTAAGTAGCCCAAGTAATAAATAATCCATTTACCACCTCCTCTAAAACTGACTAATTATCTTGTTATAAATTGTTTAATCTGTCGAAAACCTACGTGTAAGAGTGGAGTTGTGGTTGTAAAGGCGGTGTTTGTGCCAGCTGCTCCAGCCAAGAAATACTCTTGCACATAATTCCCTGTAATCCCTGTAACCTTGAGTTTGGCATTACACTCATCTCCATCTTGTTTTTTGGAGCCAGAGGTGACCATACTTGGATGAGAGTGTGGAGCTGGGGGAGGATACTAATTGGATGTCCATGCCATGGCAGCAACTTGTCAATCACAAGGTACTCCAAATTGGACAGTTATTCACAAAATGAACATCATGCTGTATTGAAGAAGGTAATTTTCTCATATGATTACATACAATCTGACCTCTTTTGAAACCAGTGTTGTAACCACTTCCGTGCACTTCCGCATTGGCTTGATATATTTTATGCAGTCATTGGTAGAAGTATTTATTGTTCAGGAGAATACAGGAGACTTGTGTCATGTATAAAACAGTTAAAGGAAGCATTCACCATTTTAGGAAATGCATTTATTGGAGAATAAGTCATCTATTACCTCTAAGACATATCTTGCTTAAACCAAAAGTAAATGAAGTTGTGTTTGTGCAGAAGGTTTTGTGCCAAGTCACTGTTGCCGCCAAGATACACTTTTGCACATAATCTTGTGTAAAACTACAAGTTGTAATTTTTACACTTTGGCAAGCTAGCCTGGCTCTATTCTCACCGAGCTTTTACCTTTGGAAAGAACAATGCTAGCTGGTTCCCCCTTTTTTCAGTGTTTATGCTTAGCTAACCATCTCCTGGCTGTAGTTCATAGAGACTCTTTTCATCTAACTCTTGGCAAGAAATAAAATCCCCAAATGTAAAATGCATGACGCATCATTTAGATATTTAGCAGCTTCTCGTAATTATAATTTTAAAAAGTTTAGCATTGTGACTGCTTTGGCTCGACAACACTGTATAACTCCTGTCTTACTTGTAGACTTACCTCCAGTCATTATTTTTCACTGTACTCATCAAGGATCACCTTGCTGATCCCTGGTGCAGTCGGATGATGGGCACAAGTTAATGTGGTTCAACTGGAGAGAAGTTAAACACATCACACACAACTCTCCACCATCTGTGAGCAGCCAACCCACAGGGAGCGACCAACTGTTCCCATTAATGTGATTTGATGTTTTCCTCCCTGCAGACGTCCCTGGAGAGTGACCATTAGCATTGTAGACACTTCCTTCAGAACAGGATAATTGGAAGTGAAAGATGGTCCTTTTTTGTTTTTTTAATTGTTGTCCAATGTTTCAAATTGAAGTAGATTTGATTTAACCGAAACATACCTGTACTGCTCATCAGTCATTTATGTGAGACCGCTGCGAGGTAACGACTACACACGCCGGTGAACCGCTCACAAGGTCTCATCTTTCAATTGACCCACAAGGTCCAGAGATACGACTGACTCCTGACCTTACCCGAGCCTCGCCAACTGCATGAGGGGAGGACGCCTGCAGATAATGTGAGTCGACAGCTCAGACCTGTGCAGCCACAGCTCTTCATTTATACATCACATCGCCTGTGGGAACCTCTCTCCTGGCATGTCAGAGAACCTAGAAACTGTCACGTCCCAGTGGATTCGGCGAATGGTGCAATATGCTGCACAAACTGCAGGACGGCCCCTGTCGACTTGTGAAGTGTTGGGCATTTTGATGAGTAAGGATATGTGGGTACACAAGGCTAAGAACACAGACTGTACATCCCACCCGCAGTAGTTATCACCCCACTGCTTTACAAGCCTATATTTAGGATTTGCTACTGTACTTCGGACTCGAGCTGTGCGTGAAGTGTTGCAATTACTTGCAAGAGTTCCTTAAACATACAATTGGAGTGGGAAGTGGACAGGGGGGGGGGAGACAACAGAAATAATGAGCAAAAACAAGGTCATAATGCTGCTGCACAGTATCATTCGAAGGATTCTGTAGCCAGCACATGGATTGCCACTTTAAACTACAGTGCATGCAGTACATGATTAGATAGCTCTCATATAAAGATTATTTACACAAAATATCAGGATTTGTTTAATTTTGTACTTGCAAACTTGCTTGATATCATTGCACCAAAGAGTATATTTTTTTCATCCGTTTTTACAAAAGCCAATGACAATGTTTCAAAAAAAATCAAACACTTCTGATGAAAAAATGTTCCCGCCATGACTGTCTGTGTGATTTCCTGTTTCTCACAAATTCCCTTGCCAATGTAAGTTGGCGAGCAAGCCTACAGTTATGGGCACCTTTATCTGGAACAAAGCCATTTAGTAGCTTTAATCTCAACATATACACTCTCTTCATTCTTTATGAGGCAATCTCCACATGCACCGTCTACAGAAAATATATGACCATTAGCCCCAGTAACCCAGAAAGCCCATGTTTCCTCTGCAGCACCTCCCCCCTTCCTCTACCTCATTCTTGGTAACCATGGTTGCCTGAGGTGTCACATTGTAAACCTATTTTAAGAAACTATCAGCCTTTATATAGATCACCACACACACCCTTTGTAGGAAGAAGCCATTTGTCATGCTGATATTTTCAGTTATGTAATGTTTAACTCGCGCTAATCTCTTTACAGCACACGCAGTGTAAATACAGCGCCCGACCGTGTTATGTTGGCGCCACAAGATACTAATTAGTACAGACATATTGGTATAGAGACTGAATTGAGGTTTACGCATGAACTAATTTTAGCCATGCTAGTGGTGTGGGTCTATTGCTGGCAGTGTCGGTTCATCAGTCAGTGCACCACTTTGGCCCACACTGAAATACGTATCTCAACGAACATTGGATGGAGTACCTTGAAATGTGGCACAGATATTCATGGATCCCAGAAACCTAATGTCGAGTTTAACTTAAGTGCTACAAGCAGGTCAAATCTCAACATCAGAAACATCAGAAATTAGAGGATCAGAAATCACACTAGCCAGCGAATACCTGAGTTCAACTAAATACAGTAATGACATTCTGACTCTGATTCGACAAATTAACGTCAAACATGATCCGACTAAGGAGACTTATTATTCTGAACTCCGGCAGACTCCCTGCAATTTCACTGCTTGAAATCAAGCGGGGAGTCCTTGAGTTACCCAGCTATCAAGAAAATCATCCGTATCTAATATTAGTTTTTGTAATTTCTTGCTTGCAAAGTGGAAATCTGCATGTTACTTTCCGACAGTTTTGAGTGCCACAGTAAAACAGCGTGTCCACCTCTGACTCAATGTCAAGTGGGAAATAGGTCATTATGAAATGAATGAGAGATTAAAAAGGACCTGATTAAATCTCCATCCGAGCCATCACTCAACATAATGAGCGCTTCAATAAAATATGGATACGCCAATAAAATATGTATACTTCCAGCAGTCCCCGGTGTTAAACTGACTCAACTTCAGTGTCCAGCATCTCTTGAGTCACAATTAGTTTGCCACGGACCTTAGAAATCTGTTCCGTGGGTGCAGAGGCCAATATGGTGTGCCAGTTGTCATTCACATGCATGAATGTTCAGTTTGTAATTCAGTCAAAGAGGAGAGAAAGCAAAAGCAACACCTCTCCTGTGGTCTAGCCTGCTCAGAATGGTCCAATTGTGGTCATGATGCACTTATTACATCCTGCAGATCGCCTCCGTTTGTCTCTTCATGTCGAGAGTACACACTGACACAGTGACAGCAGCTGTGACAACTACAGCCTTAAAAAAAAAATCCACAAATACATCATTTCAGATGAATTATGTATAGTGAGGCATCCACTATTCAGCCTAACAGGGGAAAACAATGTCAGTGACATTGCGTACATCATCATCATGCGTCAAGTATCGTCCATAGTCACATCAGCTCAATGCGGAAGCTGTCATGTTGATTTTATGCCTGTTTCATGGATTTACATGAAGCGAACCATTCCTCTCTTATGTTTGAGCACGTGGGAATACTCCTGTCATGAAATAAGAGCACGCCATGACCACACTGGGGGTGAGAAATATGAGCTACATCCTCTCCCGCTGTATTGCTTTTTGGAGGATCACTCTATTGCAGCAGACAGCTGTCCAGGGATAAATGGCCAAACTAATATAGCAGAGCAGACCGGCCATTTAAAGAGCCTTGGACCGGAGTGCCTTAGAAGGATGAGCACTTACAGAAATTCATCTTTCTTCATCTTGGATCCTCGTGATTACTCCTCCTCCAGGGGGTTACACATGTGAGCATTGATTCTCTTATAAGGCTGTCCAAGTCAACACATGTCCTGTGGAGCAGTTGAGAGCTGCCACTGACATGGAAAACGATCGCATGGCAGAGCATCATAGCTTTCTGGCAGACTGTAATTATGTCCGGATCGGTCCTTCACCGTGAAAGAGTTGCATCTCCTGCAGGCCCATTAGAAGCTTTTCAGGATGAGAGGCAGCCTGGCACAAACAAGTAGTCCTTCCTGACCTTTTGACACCCACAGGAATCCCAGGGTCTCTTATATTGTTTATTAGTCACAACACCAGCCGCAGTGACAGAGCGCACTGAAAATAGCTTTTTAAATAAGGACGCCAACAGCAGCCTGCCAAGGCTCAGACAATAAACCCACCTGAAATTACAGCTCAGAGAAGAACATTAAAGAGGAACATTAGGGAACGCGTGGCTGTTGATTCAAATCAGACGGGGAAGCAGAGGAGGAGTTTTACGGCGCATACATAATACAAGCTTCATGAAATGAAATAATTAGTTTTGCTGTTTTAGGTTCGGGGAGAGTATGGTTTTCAAACATATTACCCTGCAGACGATTATGCAATCTACAACAATCTGTGTATCAGCAGTTTAGTTCTATTGTTCACAAAGTACAAAATGATAATGTGCACTACAAAAACTGCATTGCACTGATAAAGAATTTCCAAATGCACAAAGGCATTAGACTTTCGTAAATAAACCCAAATCTTTATCAGGGCGCACAAGTGCCAGCACTGCAGTAGAGCTGCAGAGCTAAGCTAGCTAAATACTGCAGTTGAAGACAAAGCAATCATGGCTTCAGCAGAAAATGTTTCCACTCGGTTTGAACTGTTCAAAAAGCCATGGTAAGGTCATGGTTTCCTTCAAGGTGCTCTGTGTAACAATATAAATCAATTTACATTTTTTAATAAATCTTTTTTTTAAAGTTCCCCGTCTCTCTCGGTTGTCTGTACAAGCCTGTGGACGACTTTTTTTGAAGTTGTTTACTGCTGCTCGACTGTGGATTTCTTTGGGTCGGATTTTCCTTGACACTCTAAAGGATGTGACTCAGTACACGTTCTTGAGTGTCTTGTCTCTCTCCACTCCACTCACAGAGAGCCCTTGAGTCAGATACAGCCACCAGCCACGCCCATTAACAACAGCTCTCCTCTAAATGATCTGAGCACTCAGTATGGTGCTAGGATGAATTTTAAGGGCTTTTTTGTAAACCCTAAGGGACTGTTTCAATTTGGTAGGCTAGAGTAACCTTTAAGAACCTTTAAGATATTTTGCACACTTATCACCTACATTTACTTACATCAAAGAGACATAAAATCAGTGTCCACAACTTCTACTTTAACTACAGTAACTACAGCTCAATCTTATCTCAATTACTATCAATCATTATCAAGAATACCTATTGATAAAGATCACAATTCAGTGTATAAATATAAGATTAAGCTTAATCTAATAGAGCTGAAGCCGGTTAAAATATTTACATGTAGTAGAGATTGAGAGGGTCAGGCCATGCTGCAGGTACGCCTTTCCCTTCCTGCTGAAAGTCCAGGTCCTTGCGGTAACTCACGACCCCGCCTGAGGTCCCCAAATTTCCTCAAAGTCCAAACTTCATGCCAGCAGAGTGAACAGAAGACCTCCAATGTCCAAATTATAATCCACAGTTGGTTGGTAAAAATGGTTAATCCTCCTTGTGCTCCGTTATCTTTGGATCCAACTGTGGATCTCTTGAAGTCCATTCTACGATGATAGGCTAATCCAAGGTAGAAGAGCGGAGGAAGAACATTGTGCGTTTTTTATACTCTCTCAGATGGTATAATGGACATATGTCCTTTTACTTGCCAATAGTGTATGGCCAGTGTGTAGAGATCTCAACTCTTTTGACAAGGGATATCATCAGAGTAACTGCTAACTGTAGCGGCCATTAGCAAGTTAGCTCAGCTAGCGGTTTGGTTTGGTTTGGTTAGCATGCTAACTTCAGTAGACACTGCTGCAACACAATACAAAGACATCATAATATCAAACCTGCTGTTTCTTCACATTCTGTTGATCATTTTTAGTAAATTTTTCAATGTTTTCAACTAAAATTCTTACATATTGTCCCTTGAAATAAATCAGCTGTATAAATATTTATACAGTAGAGTGCAGTGATGCGCCCTTCAACAGGCTCTTGTTAGTGCGTGCGAGTCAGTGGCTTTTAAGTGGTGGTGGTGGTGGGGGGGTGCAGTGACAGGTGCAGACACCAGGTAACTGACATAATGCAATGAGACAGGCCGATGAGTCACCCGGGCCCTCAGCGCGTTCCTCTGCTTAACCTGCAGCGGCTTCTATACGATCGCCTATTTATAGCTCTTCCACAGCAGTCCCACAAACCACCGACACGCTGGGAAGTCTGGCGTCCTCTCAGCTTTGTTTTGCTGTTTTGCACACAACGCTAAATCCTCTGCTGTTAAACAGGTTTAATGGAACATCCTAAAGTGGAGAGGTCTAGCATATGAAGGCCGGCCCTGTGACACACCAGGACTTGCAGCTCTGGCAGCATTTCATTGTTAATTCTTCTTATTGTACCGCTGAGAATAAAACCATATCCCTGCAAGTCATACAGCAAACTGTCATGGCCGGCTGACTCATCACCTGGTATACTTGCAAACAGTCTCCACAGGATTAGCGTGCTGTTCATTAGCACTACTGATGTTTCGAATGCTAATCCTCTGAGGTATTAGTTCTTTAAAAATCCCTAATCCCTTTAAAGATAGACAGTGTTGGTATCAAATCATTTCGGTCCACAATCAATAATGCAAACAAAGCACACAGCTATTATATATATTTTTTACAGCGAGGGCTCCTGGCACGGCATCACCACATTAGAGGGAATCCATCATATTAATGATCCCAAGGCCACTTCATTATTCACAGAGAAGCAGCTCGCTTGTCCAAATAAATTATCATTGGTGTTGCATTAATGGAAGTTTTCAAATCTCGCCACAGAGGATGCCATTAATCTGCACACAGCATCTCTCCGGAGTGGAACGGTCGACTACTGTACCACTGCCAGCGATCTGTGAAGATGAGAAGCTCCCCACTGTCCTCGTTCACTTTCCGTCCGTGGGAGGATGTGCAATTATGATTGACGTTAACTACTGCCGCTCCAGACCGGATCTCTCCCAAGTTGCACACTTTGCATTTTTTATGCACTGCTAAAGGGATATGTGCATATAGGTGAAGGGTAAAGCTACAAAGTGGTGCTTCTGTCTCAAATTGTGGATGACAGACTCCGACCTCTCCCCTCCTGATGGAGCGCTTTCAGCTAATTCGACACATATTGCATTTGTGTGCAGGAAAATTGCAAAGCCAAAAGGCCCCGCCGCTCCCTCGGGACTCCCCGCGCATCCATCCCCACTGCACCGGCACCGGCGTGGGCCAACTTCCAGACACATACTGTTAATATTCTGATTGAACATTTGTAGAAGGACCTTGAAAAGTCACATACTGTGCAACTTTCTAACACTTTAATGAAATTGCTTCTCATAATGTTGGCGTTCACCGACTATTATGTTTTTCATTATGACAACCTACTGTAGGAGTCAAACTCATTTTCATTTTGTCTGGATGTAAGAGGGCAATAAATCCATTTTCTTTAATGCCCCGCAGACCGCCTGGCTTCACTATCAGACCTTAACAAATAACTAAAGTAAAGTTCTGTAATACGGCTCTCTGAAATTAATTCTGTGGGAGCCTGATAGCAGTCCTTTATGGTAAACAAACTGAGCTGTATAAAGGAGCTTTTGTTGCGCTTGTCGGCTCTTAAGCTCAATTTGCTCCTTTGGAAGAAACACCCACTGCCTGAAGGTGGTACCTACAATCTGATTCATCACCCACTCTCATTTACATACTCTCACTCTGCCCATGACGTGACACCGTCATCTACTTCCTTGCCAGCTCATTGTACCCCTGAGTCAGGTGGTGAATATGAGGCAGTATTTAGCCGGACTTGCTGTTCTGCTGTGAGGTTTCAGTTGGAGGCTTGCAGCATGCCTCCAGGTCTGGAAGGTGCTCCTGCCAACACCTCCTCCCGCTCCTGCACCTGAACCTGGCGCCGCGGGGAATGAAGACCCACTGTTTTCTGCAAACTGACCTCTTTTGGCCAAATGGATGAGGTCCTTACACAGCACCTGATGTCTGCAGTGAAAATAACTGCCAAAATAAGAAACGTTTGGATATTTTTGATATGAGAAGAGTGAATTTAAAGGGTAACTCCACCAATTTTACACATGAAAGTGTGTTCTTGAGTAGTACTACTGCATATGTGAAAAAATTGTATAAAGCCTTTTGTGACATCACTGGAGGCAATTTATCAGATTACATGCAGCTTCCTCTGGAGCCACAAAAGGCTTTATACCACTTTTTTCACATATGCAGTAGTACTCCCCAAGACCTGTAAACACACTTTAATGTGTACAATCAGTGGAGATACCCTTTAAAAACACATAATTATGCTGCAAATGTGAACTCCAGTACAAAGAGAGATGTAATTGTGTAGTTTTTCCTTTTTTCACTCTCCCATGGGCTGTTGCAGCGGTCAAAGGTGCTCTATTGGCATACGCTTTGTTTAAGTGTTTAATCAAACAGGAAATAATGCACAGAACGGCCATGTGGGAAAAGCTGCTTAAATCCCCCACTTTCTTCCCAAAAGCCGGCTAGGCCAGATCAAATTAAGTGGTTTGATACTTTCTCTGCCAATCGGATTAGGCTGATTAATTCCCAAAAGTGTTTAAATGATTAAAGCTGGTTAATGGGCCTCAGGAAAGTTCACGGTGTCAGGGGTTGACTGCGATATCAAGCAGGGGTGGAGGAACGTCAATAAGAACATTTTCTGCCTTAGTGTTGCCGTTTGTCAATCAGCCCCACATGAATACCTGCATATTCAGCTCTAATAATGTTTTTGTTTCCCCGAAATTGCAAGACTCGGATGAGGAAATGCTTGACAAATGGTGCATCTGCTCTATAGTGACACGATGCCTAAATATAGAGCGGAAAATGGAGCAGAAGAAGGGGGCACAGCGAGGACCATAAATATTCACAGTCCATCTAGAGAAAAAGCTGGCAAAAGCCTGGTCCGAGGAGAAATCTTCCCTTCTCATAAACTATGCTTAATGTGGCACTACTGAGCTATACCGGTCACGCCTTCTCGGTGCCACATTTTTGATCTGGAGGTGTGGTGGCTGTGGACGCTCCTGTGCCATTTTGACGCAGATCTCCATTAGAAAACATTGCTCTGGATCCTGCTGTGAATGCTGATTGAGAGAGAGAGAGAGAGAAAGAAGAATAATCGGTTGTAGGTTCTGGTCTCCTCCTCGCCCCCCTCTTCTAATATACTCGTCTCCTGAGGGAGTGGCATCCATCACGGAGGCGGCGCGGGGCTGTTATGCCACGTCGCCTCGTGCATGTGAACACAAGGTGACTCTGGGAGGGACGCAGCTCATGTGTGCCCAGTCTTATAAATGCAGCCCCATGTTTCCCCCATAAAGTGTCCATCAGCACCTTAATGCATCTCCCAGTGAAAGTGACAGAGCCTGGGCTTGCACATTATTAACTCCAGACATTTTTATGAGCCTGTGGAACAGAGTGCTCCTTCTGAATAAGATATGTGTCCAGGCTTCGGAAGCTGTATATCAGTCTTTTTAGTTCTTGGCATAGCATTATAGGCAGGCACTGTTTTAGTGTGTTTTTACATGTGTCCAAAGCACAGACGGTGGACCGCTAAATACTGTAGTTATGTCATTATTATTCTCCAGTGGGATCAAAATAAATTAGGCTTAGTTGGGCTGTGTGCAATCCATTATGTCACCCAAGTGCTTGCATGGGAAATGCATCTTTATTAATTTTATGTAAACAGTGTTTACAATGATGAACGATGGCATGGATTCATAAGCAGCTTAGCAGAGTGGGGTTAAAAGGCGCAAGCAAAATTGGCAGGCTCATGATAAATGCATGGGATTTGTCTAAAATATTAATCAAATATAAATGTGCAATGAATTTAATAGTGGCTTATTCCTCTGCTATATTTGGAACCAATTCAGAGCACACTGCAAGAGACAAGGGATGAGGAAATTTATGTAAAGTGGCACATTTTGTGAAACAGAATAAAAGCTGGAATTATGTGAAGAGGGGGGATCCTAAAATTCATGCGGCAGAAGGAGAGCTTGTTGTGTGTTTTCTACATTAAGTGGGCGTTCTCAGTGGGAAGGGATAACATCAGCTGTTCAAGGAGGCCAAGCGATGCAATTATTTAAGTCTGCAAAGTGGGAATGCCAGAGGGTGGCACATGAGACACCGGGAGGGAGGAAGACGCCCAGGCAAGGCAAGGCAAGAAGAGTTTGGAAATGTCAAATCCGTGGTCGGTATTAGAGTTTGCTGCGCGCCTCACTCAGCCAATCAGTTAGCTGGAGTCAGCTCAGCCTCTCAGCCGGAGTTGTTTTGGAGCCTGAGCTCAGTGTGATACTGTGCGTAAAATCTACCTGTCAGACGCAGCAGCGGTGCCATGGCGGGCAGAGCTCAGCAGCGAGCAAAGTCCATTCTCACACACACGGAATAAGTTTACCTTTTTCAAGCGGATGCCATATGTTGCGCTGCTGCGGTGGCAGTTCTGCCCCCCCAAAAAACTGATCATGTGAAGTAGAAAGGTGGTGGCTCCGTCCGTCCGTCCGTCTCCATCGACTCAGTTGCGCCGAGGAACGATGCTGAACAAAGCTGCGGGAGGATTTTCCACCACAGGTAAGAGGATTTTCGCAGATGTCTTGCGACCAACATAGAAAAATATTCTCAGCCATTTGTTTCTGGGTAGAGATGAGATGTCTCTATGATAAAGAAAGAGCAAAACAGTAATAAATAAATAAATAATTTTAAAAAAATAGCGAGATTTCTCTCATGACCAGCTCTATAAAATTTGGAAGTATTTGCAGTTTTATTTGAGGTTAAAAAAATATTAAAGAAGAGAGAGAGAGGGAGAGAAAGGTGTGATGTCATCAAAATAATGAAGATTGTGTGTGTGTGTGTGTGTGTGTGTGTGTGTGTGTGTGTGTGTGTGTGTGTGTGAGGGAGATATAGAGGCTGGCATACACTCTACATGACCAGCTGTAAGAGAAGGGGAATGTGCTCATGATCATTAATAATTGTGGAGTCTGAGCACACACTCACATGTGCTAAGTGCACATCTTCTCATGTGAGATGAATTATTTGTGGATGTGGGATGTGGTTTTTGTTGTCTAATGTAGTGTGTAATGGAATTCCCTGTTATCTGGAGAGTGGCTCAGCCTACAGAAGCATGTGAGAATGGATGGGGAACGCAGGACACACAGCGTTGGATATGTGGACTCAGCCACTGGCCCACATTATTCATGCTTCTCTACGTCAAGCAGCTCTGACACCTACTGCGCCTGCATGAGCTCTTGGTCTCAAAGGGGTCACAGAGGGCAAAGGTCTGCTGTTGATCTGCATGTCTACTCTTAGTCCAGGAAATCACTGCAGATGTGGGTAATATAACGCAAAGAAAGACAGTGCTCTGCAATGAAAACCTGCTTTGTGACGGTTACGTTTTTAACATTGTTGCTTTAGGTGGCAACCCATTTTTGGGCGTTCATGTTATTTTGTCCAGGTCTGTGCAACTCAGTCAACTCCCAAATATCACAGATCAACCTTTTTTTTATCTAATGTGGGGAAAATCTTTCATTTTTCTTTACCCTGTGGCTTATCTCTCACTACAGCTCTTTCAACATAAAAGCATGAAATGACTTGATTTACCACTAATTCTAAAATATGATGCAACCGCAGCTCAGCTGTTATTATCTCATTATCTTATTTCATCATCAGACACACTGTAAGACGCAGGATTAATTGGATGGATGAGGTCTTTGTTGGCCTGAAGGGATCGACCATCGGTACTGGATTTGCAAAACAAAATAATGTACTGCTTACTCACACACTCAGATCACATCTCATTGGTGGACTCGTTGCCTAAGTGACGGCCTCTCCTGACATTGTTACCGTGTTTCGTTTTAGTACATAAGCCACAAATGTTTTAACTGATCTCAAAATCACCTCTCTCACTATTCTGAAAGCATTTAGGAGGAGTCAGGGAGGCCGGTTCACACACAGTCGCAGTCATCAGTATGCAGTACAAAGTAGCCCTTCCCTGGTTTTCGATATGGGCAGCCGTGCTATGTGGAATATACGTTTCCCCTATATGTTTGTGTGAATCAGGGGGTGTGAGATGCAACAGTTGAACATGCAGCAGATGGTGATTTTATGGCTCAGACTGGCAAGAGCTTGCGAGAGGAATGCTGATTGCCGGGCAAGATGAAACCTCTCCTGCACAGAATTCATGTCCTCGATTATTACATTACTAAAAAACCCAATCTTGGGTCTGACTGCATAGCTACATGTACATACAACTGTTTTCCCCCAAGAATTTACCAAGATTTGATTGAACTGCTTATTATTTGTGTCTTTTAAAGGGACGGTTCACCCCAAAATCAAAAATACATTTTCCTCTCGCCTTTAGTGCTATTTTTCCATCTAGATTGTTTTGGTGTGAGTTGCAGAGATGACTGCCTTCTCTCCAATATAACCGAACTAGATGGCACTCGGCTTGTGGTGCCTAGGGCGCCGAAAAAATACATTTGAAAGACTCAGCGGCAATGTCGCTTTCCAGAAATCATGACCCGGTTACTCAACATAATTCACAGAGCTTGCTGGGAGCAGTTTCATGTAGGAACTATTTTGTTTTTGCCAAACTACACCACCCGTATCGCAGTGCAGAAGAAGACAGTGACTCATCTGCTCACTCCAACTCCAACTTCACAACTTAGTGTTCGATCAAGTTACAGTAAAGTGTGTATTCTAACGAAGTCTCTGTCCACATGTTGTGATGTATTTAATGGCCTCTCTACGCCGTCTACAACGCTGCCCTGACTTTTGAGCTATATTATCCCAACCTTGTCCACCGTTTGTTGTTGTCAGCAACTCTCAACTCTGAGCTGCCCTCTCGTGGATGTACTGCTTAACATCCATGCCAACGTAAAGAACCCAGTCATGATTTCCGGAAAGAGATATTGCTGTTTTTTTATTTAACCATGCGTAATTAACCATAGTGCCATCTAGTTCCATTATGTTTGATAGAAGGCACACATCTCTATGGCCAATATCTCCGAAACTCTGCAACTCACATCGAAACGATCTAGATGGATAAATAGCTACACAAGTAAGAGGTAAAATATGTATTTTGGGGGGATGACTGCCCCTTAAAGGTTTGTATTAAACACATTTAATTGTATTTAACTTTCCAGCTACCAGACTGCCAAATCTTTTGGACTGACCCACTAGACGTTTGAAGCTGCCGTCATGGAGAGCCTGAGCGAGCTCCAGAACCCCCTGCTAGACAAAACCAGCAGACACGTGGTGCACAACGACTACCAGGGCTACCAGTGTGACTACCCGAGCCAGCCTTACCAGGACAGCCTCATCGGCTACTACTACACTGACACTAATGGCAAGCATAAGACTCAACAGTATCTGGATGCCACCTCCCTGCATCTAGCTGTGGAGGCCTTCTACAGGCCCAATTTCATCCTGTACAAGGACGACGTCAGTCTTCACAGCAAGGACTCCAAGAGCGAGAGCTTTGAGACCACTTTCACGGAGAGTAAGGACGCTGTGTTGGACGGAGTTTCCGCAGAAAATCCTCTGGACAGCATACAGGGGGAGAAGGATGTGAAGATCCAGACGGTGTCGTACGATGTGGAGGAGGAGCAGGGACCTGAGTACGAGGTGAGAGGAAAATATCATTGCAGTGCTTCAGTTATGGTTCATCTGGAGATGTACAAGCAGTCTGTGTTTCAATTGTAGCCTAACGGAATAAGTATGCTTCAGGTTTCTCACTCTTGCTATGAGCTATATGGAAATAATCACCATAACTACACACAGTAAAGCGCAAATTGATGCAAGTAAGAGCCATTTGGCAGTGTTTGACAGAGTAATTAGAATATTGAGTTGCTATATGAAGTTAGAGGCGTTACGACACTTACTCGTAGCTGTCAGAGCCATCTTTCAGCAGAAAGTGAGTCACGGCGTTTAAAGTGTTATTATTTCATTATTTCATTTTAATAGACTGCCAGTGTGATTCACGCTCATTTTTCTCTCTGTTCTCTAAATGGTCAATTTACCAGAGTCTTTCAAATCCAGTGCAGGGTAATTGTACGCTTTAGTTTCATAATCACATTCGAAGAAAACGACACATCTGAGTTCATCTACCCAGGCTATTGTTCTTTTTAGATATTAAACTTCACTCTCCAAAGGAAAGCGTGACAGAAAAAGAGCAGAAGTCTTTTCAGAAGTGAGAGAAATCTAATTTCATCCAGGGATGCTTGTGAAGTACCCAGGGCTGTGAGCTGGCAGAGGAAGAAGTATTGCGACCTAACTGGGCTGATGATCGAGCCAGCGCTTGTCACTCGGAGGCCTGGCAGATAGATAGAGACGTGGCACCGACTGCCATTAATGCCATAAGTAATGCCGTGCTGCGAGGGTATTAAGCGGGACTCGGCTGATGCATGGCTGTCGGAGCAGGTGCGCCCAGAGCTAAAGTTATTCCACGTCAATTCAAAAGAGCAAATGAATCTGATGAACAGTGCACAGATGAAAGTTGGCTTTTTTAGCTGGAATATGAGAGTCTTTGCCCAGCACCTGCGTTTCTTCACTCTCCCATCCTGTGTGTCTGTATGTTTGTGTCCTTCAGTGTTTTGAGAATCACAAAAAGACACACAGGCTGTGCTAGATGTGTGTTGATGCAGGGAAGACTAATTCAATTTAGAGGATTTATAGAGCCATGAAGATTAGGACTAAGGATAGAGTGGAGCTGATGAGGGTTTCATACACAACCTAAAATTCCAGGATATAGTCTGTGGCAGTTTTCACCCATAATACAGTGTATTGTTTGTCAGTTGATGCATTTTTTTACTCCTTACTTCAATTTTTTAATTTTATATTGTGATGGTCTGGTCTGGTTTGGGCACAAAAACATCTTGATCAGGGTTCGGAAAGATCATGTTTTGGCTTACCTCCTTGAAAATATCCAGTTGTTTCACACAGTCTCTCCTTGCTGTAACACCACCACCCTCCCCTCCCCTTCCTGACAAGCAAGTCATCTCAAACACATGATCATAATATGACATTTGATATGATACATATGACATGTAAAAATGTGAACGTTTTTGTGGTTGTGGTCAGGGTTAAACACCCAAGGGTTAGGGTAAGGGTTAGACGTAAAATGCTCGAATTTTATTCTGGTGACTGAGCTTCCATGGTGCCTCATCCATTGTTAGACCAGCACAAAAACAATGCAGAGCTAGTGTATATCAGCAGATTTCTGACAGCTGTGTGATGAAGAAAAAATAGATAGCAGGTAACAACTTAACAAGAGCACATGGACAGTGCCTCTGTGATTGCCCCGAGTAACAGGGTGAAGGGGTCTGTGTGTGCCCTGCTGTAGAGTCGACTGTCCCCTCCAGGCTCAAACGAGGCCTCAGAGAGAGCTGTGACAGGGTTGTTAAAGGCAAGGAGCCCCATCAGTTATACTGGCATCAGACCAGACTGGGAGTGTGTCCCCAACCGGCCGCACTCGGTGTCAGGCAGATTGTCAGTAGGACTGAATGCACCAGTCACTCACAACTGTTATCAGGTCTCGCTACAAAGATAAAAGGAGATTACTGCTGTTTGTTCCCACCGGTTTATTCATGTGATGTCAGATTACTTGGTTATGACCAGCTGCTGTTTTGATGGATCACACCCGGCTGTCCAGGTGGACAGTGTTCATAAAGCAGATAACAGAGAGCTTCATAATCTTTTATTGGCCGTGGTTTGGAAACTGTTTGGATAGTATAGAGCTGCGGTCCTAAACTACTCCCTACCATCCCAATAAGGTCTCCAGACGGGAACACCCCCAAAAACAGCTTGGTTTGGTAACTGAAGATCAGATTAGAGCTTAAAAGGGAAAATTGTGCACAACATGGTCAAAAATGGATGTCAGCACACAAGTATGGTTCTTTTCTTCTCTGTCTGCCTTCCTGACTGTTCTGTAATTACCTCTAAAATGGTTGGTCCAGTTCCTGCCTTACATATCGATTTCTATTTTGTTCCTTCCTTTTCCCCGCTTTGATTGATCCCTGCAGGCAGCAAGACTAACAAATGAAACCTGCTGCTCATGGGGGCTATTTATTTAGACAAACATCCACTCCGTCTCTGGGACAGCGGAGGGAAGTATAAGGCAGCGTCCTCTTAAAGGTCACCCATGCAGTCACATTGCCATCCTCGCTGCAGGTGCGATGTGCCAATGTAGTCTGAGTGGCGTTCGAATCTATCATTCATCAGCCCATTCAGCCCTTGTGGCCCTGAGTTGGGAGTATCGAGGTGCGGTATTGGGAGCTTGTTGAACACTCGCTGCCCCGTAAGACAGCAGGTGTATCGAGGAGAGATGGTGGAGGTCTAGCTCGTGCTGTAGAAGCAATTTAGCACATAAATGACACTGTCTTCTTGCCGTTTCCCCTGTCACTGTGCAATGATGGAACAATCCGTTAATCCTGTGTTATCTGTCAGGCCGCTCATGGGTGTTGACAGAGGCACCAAATCCTCTCTGGCTGGCTGAGCACATCCTGTCCTGGGTGATGGTGCAACAAGGGCAGATACACTGACCTGGCCACCGAGAAGATGTGCAAAATCCACCTGACTATCTACACATGTCAACCTCACTCCATTTATTATTATCTATGTGTCAATCAAGATCACAAATGCAAATGTGTGGTTTGCCTCACAAATTGTAGCACACGTAGTCATGTAAAAAGTGCATCATCCTCTCCTTTTCTGACATTTAATTATTCTTCATCAACCCGCTGTCTTCCAGAGTGACAGCTCCAGCGACAGCGAGAGTGAGGACAACTTCATCGTGCTGCCCCCTCGGGACTACCTGGGCCTAGCCATCTTCTCCATGCTCTGCTGCTTCTGGCCCTTGGGCATCGTTGCCTTTTACTACTCTCACAAGGTAAAGACCCAGAGACCTCAAGCCTGTCATTAACTCTGATTACACTGCATTCTATTTAAGGTCAGCGAGCACAAGCACTCAGACTCAGTACTACCGAAGCCTATTTTCCACCCTGCGACCCTCCTTTGCAGTTGTTACAGATGATTGACTACGTAAATTCAGCAGGTTCGGCCCACTTGTCAGTCGTTGGTATTCACTTTAGGAAACCATTAACATTGAGGTTTCGGTCCGTGGTATGTTCTGTGCGAGCAGTTCACTGCAATTACATTATTTCAGGTTGTTGCATCCATAGCTGAGACCACATTTGTAATTACTGCAGCACCTTGACATCGTCTAGTGTCAGTATCTTCCTGGTCAGGAAGCATTAAGCTCACGCTGCGTAACCTCAAACAAAGTACGGCATATCTTAGTGGTTTTGCAACGTCCTCCGCAGTAATTGCAGGGACAATTATATCGGAGCAGAAAATAATGTGTCAGAAGAATAAAAAAAGGCCAGGTTCATTTTTTGATAGGAAACCAAAACACCCAAACAACACATTTGTCACTGTCAGAGGGATAATGACCTAATTGCCATGGTAACTAATGGCTCCCCGAGAGCATTTCTTGTTTTCTCTCTTTTAACTGTGGCTTAACACCTACTCATACACTCAGTGCTGATGAGTAACACACCGGCTCATTTCACTCTCTGCTTTGTTTTGTCAGACTGGCAAGGCCATCGCTAAGGGAGACTTCTCCAGAGCAGGAATGAGCTCCAGAAGAGCCCTATTCCTGGCTGCCCTTTCCATCACCGTTGGAACAGGGATGTATGTGGGGGTGGTTGTTGCCCTCATAGCCTACCTGTCCAAGCCTGGACATGTATAGCAATGGGACCAGTTTGCCTGGGGGGAAGATAGAGATAAAAAAAAAAAAAGAAAAGAGGAGGCAAGATGGGAGGAAGGGAAAAGACTAGGCTGGATAGATCTCTTCACCTCTCCTGAAGGCGTGCGCCTGTGCTGCTGTGAAAAGAAGAATCTATATGAAGAGAAAAGACTTGAACAGGAAGAGAAAGAGAGAAAAAAAGAAGAAAAAACCAGATGTGTGGATGAAGTATTACTCGGACTGCATATTGATCCAGACTGAATCGTTACTTCGGGGATTCAACACTCCCACCAAGGTATTCCACCACCACATGAAGAAGAAAATCCGCCCCGAGAAAGATGACTAAGGCCGCGCTGTATTTATATGTTAGACAAAAACTGAGCTCATAGCAGTAAAGAACTACCTACCTTTTACCACAATAGCCGTTTACAGCAGTTTTATTTTACCTTTATAGTAGGTGTATTCTCTGTCAATACTATTGCAAATTGTGTATTGTCAACTTTATGATTCCTTGGACAAACAGTCAGCCAGTGGCCAGTTTTTATGTGATTGTTTATGTGAGGAATATCCGGGAAGTTGGTGCAGTAAACGGAGAGAAGTGGACTCCTTATGGAAAGGGAACAAAGGTGATTTTCACAGTGTACACACAGATGCTGAGCAGCGCTCAAGAGGGTTAGGCTATTTGTGTTTATTGTGTACTGTAAAATTAGTCAATAAATACATTTGGCATGAATAATGAAACATGCTCGGCCATATCTCTCATGCTCGATTCATTGTCTCTTTGAGAGGCGGGCCTTTGTCTGCCTTCCAAATCAGGGTAAGTCTGCGAGGTACTTCTGTAGTTGCCAGAAGGGTATGTGTAAAGACCAACTAGTCTTAAATTAAATGAGATTTTTTAAAGGAAAACATTCCCATATTTCTGTGAAGGAGGAAAATAAACAGCCAAATAATGACTGGTGTGATGCTGATTTTCACAGATAAACTGTCCATCAACCGGTGAGTAGTAACACACAGACATGATATGTTGCAAATGAGAGTTGCTCATCAGCAAGCAAGCAGAGAAACAAAGTTATAAATAAACAGTTGAAAAACTTGGCTGAAACTAAATAACTAAAAGTAGGCTAATGGATAAGTTAGGTTTGTGGGATAGCTAAACGTAGCCTAAACATTTTACCAGTCAAAATACGGAAGTTACTCAAAAGTATAAACAGTTGAAGTACGCCTATCTGAATGAATGGGAGAGGGCTATCACTTCACGTTCAGTGGTCACTGCATGCACAGAATAATCATTCAAATAAAAATATATTTTTCAACAGGTTATACTTCTTTTGCACCTGCACATGATTTCATGACACCAGCTTCTTTTCCAGCTCAGTCCAGCGTGCCATGACGTCAGCTCATCCAACCACAGCACTTCCACGTTTAATGTCTAATATTTGGAAAACCTCACCTTGCTTGGTAATCCTGTGCATTAGTGTGATATGATGTTATTAAGTAGGCCAAGGGGAGGGAGGTCAGGATATGTGTCGTACAACGGCTATCCCTGGAGTTTAAGATATTTCTATTTAAAATCAAAGTGGTTTGTCTCCTCTCTTATAGGTTAATGTCTCTGCTACTACACTATCTCTGATTGGCTCTGACTGTGACATTTTTTTCTAACCCTTACCAACAAACCAACCACCTAACCAAACTCTAAACAAGCAATGATCATTTGCCAATCAAGGGTGGGCCTTTTTGGAAATTTCTCAGAATATGGGCAAAAAATGGGCAGTCCCTGCTTTGGGCATCAGAGTTAGCTTAAACCTATACACCGGAAATGTAATTGCATAAAATAATACTGCAGCAAGATTCACTTTTACATAGCCTTGTTAATAGTGTTGTAGCATCCAGTTTATAATCCATACAGTAAGAATATGTTTAGGACATGATGGATAGGGTCGATGAAGGGGTAATTGAGCTCGACTAATGGGGCTGTCAGGGTAGCAAAATCAGACAACAAAGATTGGGAACCACTAAACAAGTCATGGATTGTGTGGTTAGAGAAGGCTGTCAGATCACAGGGCGTTATATTGACTGCAGCCTCGGCTGTAACTGGCATGGCTCTTCAGCGTCTTTTGGCATCACTCACTGTCTATCCTCGAGGTGACTTTCGCTGCCAGACTGCTGTGAGTGTCAGGAACAATGCCTGTTTTCTAAAGTCAGGGTGTCAGAACAAAATGAGAGCAGCACTTTATTCTCCCGCCGGGACTTGGAAGGACCATCGGGCCCCACCTGCCATCTAATCAGAACATTAGCCTCCAGGGCCACGGTATCCTAAACAACTCAGTGGCCCTCAGGTTCAACTCGCAGACAGCACTGATCACATACTGAGCCCAAGAAGTGCAAGAGAGGGGACTCACTCCATCCAAGCTTTATCATTCACGGCACCAGGAGAAATGGAGCAGATGGCAAGGTAAGCATGTCCTGCACAGCCTGACCTCTCCTATATTTGTCCATTTTCTCTTTGGCAGCTTCTCTTAATGCATGTGGCTCGATGGGGGAGATGGGGGCGAAAAGTGCTGCTCTCATCAATGGGAGCTGTATGGGGTGCTGAAGTGGGCTCACTCTGCGAAGCGAGTGCAGCGCTGCATGTGTTTTCTCTCCCTCAATAGATAGGAAGCTTCACCCACGCCCGCTCGCTCAGTCACTCACAGCATCCATAGCTAGCTCAGACCACCAGAAGCAAACTGATTTTATTAGTCATCCACCCCCATATGGTTAAAAACTTTCCAAGAGGCTGCAGCAGTTTGAATCTGATCTCCTGCAAATTTTACATGTCCGGTTTCGGTGTGCCTATTATAGGTCTGTGTTTTAAAAATATAATTAGTCAGTACTGTGTTTCTAAATATAATCCTTGTATCTAAAATTAACCAAAAGTCGCATCCTGACCCGTCACTTCGAGCAAATGGCGAAAAAAGAAAATGAATGGGTTGTTGCACATGAGAGCGAAAGTGAGAAGCACATTTGTAGTGGAAAAACAATGATGAATGGGCTGTAAACAAAATGGATAAGAAACAGAAAATAAGGGAAAGACAAAAAGACATTAGAGCTGAGTGCTGCATTAATAAGGAGCATGATGCTATCGACTGTTCATGCCACAGAGAGGCATTTTCAGATTCTTGTCGTCGCTGTGATGAAATACCTGTCACCAGTCATGGACATAGGCGCATAAACAATATCTTCAGTTTCACGGTTTATTTTAGGTAGCTGCAACAATTACAGTAAAAACAAGGCGGGACAAAAAAAAGAAAGTGACATTTTGAGGAAAAGAATCGTGGAAAAGCATCAAGGAATTTCCCTCGTGAATAGCGTAATACTCAAAAAAGCATTCAACAGACTCATTTTCAACAAAAAAACACAATGGGAGGATGTGAAGGAGGAGTGTACAGACTGTGACCTGAAATTTGAAGCTACTGGGGAAATGGTGGTTATCCTCTAAAAGTGGAAAAGCTCTTGGCTCTGTATTGTGTGACAGATCTTAAATCAAAAACCACATAGTTCATTTGGTAGATTACAGACACTGGGATGCTGTTTGAAGTTCATCCAGAGATAATTTCCCATGCAGGCAGATATATTTTATGTATATTTGATTATTCAAGGGACACTTTCTAGGTCAACAGCAGCACCAATGGCATCCCAATGGATGGAACTAAACTCACGTCTGACGTCCTTTGAGATTTCAACAGTTTGCATACAGATATGAATAGTAATGACTCTGTAACAGTACTAGCTCAGCATTTCAACATGCCAGGATTTTCAGACACTGGTATTCAAACATATTCAGAAGCTTTTTACTGCTGTCAGTGTGATGATTTTGCAGTATTTTAATGAGCCTGCGACCCATCAATAGTGTACCCCTCCTCTCACGCAGCTGGGATAAGCTCCGGCTCCCCAAAAAGCCTCCGTACGGGTGGATTAATTTCAAATCTAACACCTCCTAGAAGATTTATGTCCATCTCAAGAATCTATGTCAATATGCCTCTTCCAAAACAGAAAGACACTTGCACAAAGCAAATATATAATTGAGCAAATCTTCAGAGGAATATGAATGTGTTTTTTATTTTATTTTGGGGCTTCCATCAGTCTGCTGCCAGGGTCCTTTTATATTTGAGATATATTTTGGCAACTTAGTCTTAATGCATTAAAAAAAAAAAAAGAATAGTCCACTGTGAATCTGATGAAAAGCTACATTCTCACAAGCAGTTGCATAATGATTCTGTTCATCTGCTGTCTGAATAACAAAATAGCATATTCATCAAATAATAATGCCAGCTATTATTAATTTGCATCCCTCTGATGGTAATCTCAAAGGATTCAGTCTAATAGCTCTTAGCTTAAGTGGTGGATCTACATGTATTTTACTTAAGTACTTCTATTTTATGCTACTTTATACTTTAACATCACCACATTTCAGAGGGAAATAATGCACTTTCAGCTCCACATCGTTAATTTCACATTTGCCAACCTTTTGACCCTCTTAAAGGAACAGTTCTCCCACATGCAGATGGAAAGTTGGGTAAAGTTTCAAGGTCCACAAAACATTTATGGAGCTTCGCAGCAAAACAGCGTAGCGGCACTCTCCTAAACAACTGAAGCAGATGGGGACTTGTTTTTAAAAAAACAATATATAAAACAGCATATAGTGGCTTCACACAGCTTGTCCAACATAATCCAAGTCTCCGGAAGCCTTAAGAACCCAAGTTGAAAACATGTTATTTAAACCCTGGATGCTTGTACACCCACTTCAGAAGTGGTACATGCTAACGCTTTTAGCTAAGCAGCTATACAAAATTATATGATTTTGGATTTAAAAAAGGGTCTAAAGAACGTCTTTTCAATCAATTTGGTATCTCTGGGCTTCTGGAAAGAAAAGCTCCAGCCTTTCTATCGGCATGAGGGCGACTAGATAATGACAGAATTTTTATTTTTGGGTGAACTGTTTCTTGAGGTTAGCAGTGTCACTAGTAACTGATTTTCCTCTAAACTTCAAGATTGTTTGATTAAAAAAAAAAAGACTGCTTGAAGTCCAAAAAGGGGAAACCCTCTAGTATTTAATCAAAAAGGCAAATATAAAGGATGAATACAAGTGGAGCTTTCTTTCTTTTTCTTTCCTCTCTATGAATCATCTGACAAGACAAACCCTCATATTTATTTTGGGACCAGTTGGAGAAGCTCGACCCCTGGTTGAGAACCACTGGAGTTAAAACTGTCTCCACCTCAACCAGCTACAACAGTGAAATGTTACCGATGTGTTGATGTATTAAGATAAGAATCTTATCATGTAATTTATGATAATACATACACGGGGGGCATTTTTCATGCAGGACAAATACTTTTATTTTTGCTCTTTATGTACATGTAGCACATACTGTACTTTTACAGTAGGATTTTGAACAGGACAAATCTATATTCCCAACACGTTCCTCCATAGTGTGCATGAGGAAATGAAGACATCCCTACAGCACAACAGATGTCAGCATCCATTTCTGTGAACCCATCTCCCTCCCTCTCTCACTGCCTCCCACTCCCTTCTTCTCTCTTCTTCTCAAACCCCACTTTAATATCAGAGTTAAGCTCATCTTTGAAGCATTTCACACATACATGCTTATCTGGCCTCACACCTTTGTCGCACAGCAACATGCCTCTCTCTGTGCCAGGACACACTCTGGACTGATAAGGGCCTCACAGCCTCATCTTCTGGCTTCACTTATCACTCTCGAGCAACAAGCAGCACTGTCTGTTTTATCTGCTCGTGTTTCTCCTCTCTTGATAAGTCCAGACTGGACACTTTTTCTTCCTCTTTTTTTTGCTCTAAGCGTTCCTCAAATCTGCTGTCTTGTGCCAGCAGAGAGGCTTCTAACGGAGATGTGATGGGTTTTAATTGCAAACCGAGTGCCTGACACTTCACAGGGAGGGGTGACGTCGACATGAAATGTTCGAGCAGGAAGAAATAAAAAGCCAGTAAGATTACATGAAAGTAAAAGGCAGGCTAACACAGTCAAAGTCTGCTCGTATGACTGGAGCTGGCATCTGAAACTTCCCACAGATGGCCTGCTGAAAATACCGAGCAGCGGAGGCTGCAGGGTGGCAGCAGTGGACGGCTGCTGGGGTTGTGCCACACATCATAAATCTTTTGGGACAAGCAGTCAAGTCCGACTTCAAGAGATAACCGATGTCTATTACTAGACAAGGCAGCGAGTGACAGAGAGGAGTCACGGTCCATAAAGCTGAGCAGAGACAGCAAAGGTTATCCAGGGACACAGAACTCCATCACCCCATAATCCTAATGCATAATACAGTATTTAAAGAACTGTCAGTGTCTTTTCTTTTTTTGAGAAAGGAAATAAATTGCATGCATTTTTAAAGGATTGTACATTTTGGATTCATTAATTTTAAAGCTGTAATGCTAAATGAAATGCCAAAAGGTCAGCAGTTGAAATAAAATGCTGTTTACCTTCCATTATTAAACTTCCCTGTTTCTTCTACAATAGGCCACAGACATCAACAAAGGAGCAGCTACATTATTTCACAAATAAAGCTTTTATCTTGCACATACTCTGAATATTGATTATGTTTCAGTTTGCGGTAGTAAGATGAAGACTTATATCCAGTGAAGGGTAAAAAAAAAGAAAAAAAAAAAGAACTGGTTGGCCCTGTGTGATCAACAAGGATGGTTTTGGAGGGGGGAAAAAAGAACCTGGGAGATGAAATCAGCCCCCAGCCAGGACAGATCATTTAGCCGCAGCATCAATCCAGTCTCCATTAACCCACAGCAGACAGCATCATCACTGAGAGCACCACAGGAGTGACGAGAGATGACAAATATTGATCAAGATATCAGATCAGATGTCTGCTCAAAGGCTTGTAATGTAAGCCTTTTTTCATCAGGACAAATATGGATCAATGTCAAGACGTGCGTGATGTTTCAGCATCAAGATTTTCATGTATTGACTGTATTAGAGGAAAGATGTGATTGTGAACCTGTTATAATTCACAGGAGCATCTTTTTACAGAAGGTTCTGATTCTGGATGAAGCTCAAGACTGCCACCATGTGGCTGAAATGTTGCACTACACTCTGAAGCACTGAGTGTGTCAGTATGATGTGCTCCAGATTTCTAGATTACCTGCATTAAAAACATGATGACAAACAAGCTAAAACATTAACATAATTGATTAAGCACTTGCAAATGCATGTACACATGTATACATACATCAACATAAAGTGTTTGTGATTATGTATTTACATAATTATATGTGACACACGTCTGTGTGTATGATTAACATGCTTTATGTTAAAGAATGTGCTGTTTGCATGTGTAGATCAACAGTCCACACACATTCACACACACATCACAGTCTACATATTGTAACTTCTCACACTCATAAAAAATTGTTCATAAATACAATTTAGTACGCACTTACTCTAAAACCCTTGCACACACATACAGTTTGTGTATGCTTGTATGTGTATTCATTGCATAGTATACAATAACAAAAACACTTAATGTCAGTGTGTTTTCATTGAGTATTGTTCTTTGAAATTTTCCTGAACCTCAAAGATTTTCAAGGCTTAAATAGTTTGGTTGATTTATTGGGATCCCCATTAGCTACAGCACTGCAGCAGCTTTGTATTGTGACAGTGTATCATAAATAAAGGTTTGAAGGAATGAATATGTGCATGTTCTTTAGGCATTATATATGTTCATGTGGTTTTTTTATATGCTTTTGTGTGCAAATACTTGATTTGAATGTATGCTCAAGACTATTTTACCCGGGATTACACAAGCAACAGCTTGTATTTAAGAGTTAAGGAAACAAAATATAACAATATCAGCACCAGATCTATTTACTTACTTTTACTTATACTTTTTAAACAGATTTCAACCAAATCACACTGTCTTTGTCTGCTTACGTCAGGCTGCGTATTTACCAACATTCAAATTTAATATCAAAGACCGGCATTTTAAAGTAAAGTACATTTTATTTCTTTACCACGACCTGACAGCTCAATTGTATATTTGAAGTACTTTCAAAGTCAGTAGTTGCTCCATAAGGTTCTCTCTCTTTCTGATTCAGGCTCGTGATGAGAAGGAGATTGTTAAAGGTGCACTATGTAGTTTCGGGGAAGACATTTTAATCAGAAGCCCCTTTAATTTACACAATTAAAGCACTAAGCAGTAGTGATAGTAGTTAAGTGCACATAAAAACAGAGAGCATCCACAATTCCATGACAAATGAGCAAACTTCATTTGCTGAAGAAAGACCATGTTCAAAATGCTGCATGCTGAGTGTTTATTAATGGACATTAATGGTTGCGAGATTGTTTGCTCAACTATATAATTAAAATTCTGCCTTAAGCAGCCAAGGGGCCAAAATGCATATGAGTACTGAAGAAGTAAATTAATTCTCATGGAGAGAAATTGGAGAACAGAAATTACAATTAATTTCCATCCATTTTAGCTCAATACTTTAGTGTGATTTTATTTCCATAGTTTTAGAGTTAAAGCATTTAGGTTCAGTTCGGTCACCTCTGGCTGTAATTAGGGTTAGGTAGTATTTGGACAGATTATATTCATTTATCATATGTAGGCAGTAATTTAACTAAAAACATGCAAGTAGCAAAGTCAGGCTCTTTTCATTTCTTTATTTAGATTTAATTGAATATCCAGGATTAATAATAACAACCAGCTCTATATTACACTGAGATATGCCCCGGCTTCAGCTGCACTGATAGCTCCATGCAGCAGAGGGCAGAACAACACCACATTTGGCTTCTCTTCAGTCTCACTACATCTTGTCTTTCATCTCAACTCAGCATGCAACAGGAGCCAGGAGCCTTCCCAAAATGATCTGCGTGGACTTAATCTCACCACTGAAATCAAAACCGCTCTCACCCCTATCAAAAAGGAATTGAATGTTAATATTGCATTAGTGGAAATCTCCCCATAAGCATCCCTCTGATCTCACTTTGCATGGATTGAGATGATCTTATGATGGTCTTCAGCAGGCAGACTGTCCATCATAAGGGATACTGTGAATTACCTCTTCATATCCAATGTAAACAGCTTGATCTTCAGCAAATCTGATCTATCATAGCCTCCCACTCTCAAAGGATTAAATAGCTTTGCACTTTAGAGGAATAATCCTCACTCTGTATATGTCTTGGCCTCAATAACTGAATTGGGTTGAGGGTCTGTGGAGGTGAGGGCTCGGTCTGTTGCACATGATTTCAGTCACGCAGCCTCAGAGAATTCCTTGAGAATTCCACTTCAGAAGAGGATCTGAAAAATCGTATTTCTTGTAATTTTTGCTTCTTAAAATGTGTTTAATTTGCCTGAAATTTAAGATTAAATCAAAACCTTCTAATTTGCTTGAGTTTAAAGATACTTTTGGAAATAGTGCTGCCAGAAAATCCTTTACAAGTTATTAATTTTAAGTTAAGTTTAAGTTTTAATAAGGTTTTGGTGTAGGAGGGACTCACACGTAAACGAGACCAAGAATCCTTTCTGGTGCTAGCTGTCCTAAAGCTGCACTTTGAGCTAAATGCTAACATGCTTACAGTCAGCGCTGGGAATAAATGTAAGTTAAAGGGGCTCTTGTAGCAATTTACATGTATTAATCACTTTTTTATTGTCCATTTGTGAGCGGATTATAACATGCGATATTAAATGAGACCTCTATACAAGCCTGTGGACAGTTTGTTGAATTTGTTTAATGCTTTAAGTTCTTTGTGAAGAACTCAGGTCAGATTTCCTGTGACAGTCCAAAGGATGAGACTTTATTTACATCCTTGAGTGCCTCTCTCCACTCTGCTAACAGAGAGCAACAGTAGCTAACATTAGTTCAGAAATGGGGTCCGCTAACATAAACTGACGACCAGCTTCCAAGACAACACAGAACTTTCACAGAGCCCCTTTAAATATTTTTTTTTTTCTCATTAACTTAATGGATTAGAATTACCTTTATTTTGTAATTTAATCACCTGACTCAGTTGCATGTTACTCTAACACTGCTTACAGTAACAATGCTGACATCCTGGTGTTCAGCAGGCCTGTAATAGGCTATTTGCCATGTTCCCCATTTTAGTTTAGTGTGTTAGCATGCTAACGTGCAAATTAGCAGTAAACACAAAGTACAGCGAGGCTGATGAATCTGTCATTTGTTTTTTGTTTTGGTCAACTTATTGGACAAATGGAGATTTTGACATGATGATGGCACTATATGAAAAGTTAAGTCATTGTAATTCAGCCTGTGAGGAACACCAATGTTGGTCAGTCAGCAGTGGAATGTTACAAAGTACATTTACTCAAGTACTGTAGCTACTTAAGTACAGTTTTGAGGTACTTGTACTTTACTTAAGTGTTTCACTCCACCACACTTTTAAATTTATAATGGGCATTCAGTTAAAAAACACTGATCATCATCAGTAAGATGCTGTATTATAAACAATTTACATACATGTAAATACATATTAATTGTACTTTTGGTACATTTATTGCCAGGCCATTACTTTTGATGCTACTTTGGTACATTTCATATGAAATACTTATCACTATATCTTGACTTTTACTCGTGTATGACTTCTGGGTACTTTATAGAACGCTGATGGCATGCCGTCCAATAGTTTTTGAGATGTTTCAGTTGGACACTATCCATCAGACATTGCCTTCCCTAAAAAATCTCTTGAACTTGGTGACTTAGAAAATAGAAGCTGCATTAGTACCAAGAAAGCAATTAGATTAGATTAGTTAGTTTATAAATGAAACAAGTGTTAGCAGGTTCAAGCACTCTCTCTGCTGAAATGTAACACTGAATCTTTGTCAGCTCGGGGAGACTTTTTGGTTGCTTGTTTTATGTTCTGATTTTAAAGTACTGTTTTTACTGTATGATGATGCATAGTATCTGAAGTTCTTCGGTCTTTTTACGTTTTTTAAAACAAACTTCCTTCATGTTGCAGCATTGAGCTCTCCATCACAAATTCACCCTTCAGATCTCAAGCATACCACTCTTCACTTGTTTACATGGTCAAGCATCTTCCTAACATCAACCAATCAATGTTATTGTTATCACTCTGACACAGTCCAGTCCATTTCCCAGCCACCATTAATTATTGTGTGTATACTTATCTCTGTCAACAATGTAATTAGCAACCTTTTCCCCGTCCGGTGACATTATGGTTCCAATCTGAGAGCCATTCAGTGCTGAGACATGCAGCAGCATACTGATAATAGTCGTCCCTTGCCCTTTGAAATTGCTCTCTGTTTAATTGGACGAGAACTCGATTGTTCAACTCATTAGGAAGCCTCCGCTAACCGAGGATGAAGTGTAAAATGTGATATGGATTACGGCTAATGCAGACACATAGACGTGTTGTAAAGCTGAGTTCAAGTGGCCTGATACAAGGTTTTACGGACACAGCCTGCGGAAAAGGAAGATTGCCAGCAAATAAAGCTGTTAGACTTTGGCTAAGTGTTTAGATAAGAGGATGAAACAGCTTGAGAGGCGGCCAGTAATAGCATCTATTAAAGTGATTTGAAATCAGGCTGAGGTCATCCTACTTGAGGCGGGGGTGCTTTCACTCTTTACTCTGTCCCAAAAGCACCGGTCCCCTAATTTAATCTGAAATTGAAGGCTCTCAACTGCGACAGATTACAGGGGCTAACCCAAGCATGCAGCTGTGGACTCTGTCCTAATGAGCCCAGCCAGCAGAGCATCAAGTGACAACAAGTAGCTCCTCCAACAATGAGGGCAACTTCATGCCGCTGAAGAGTTACAATGAAATTACTTTTTTACAGATTTACACCACTTGTTTGACAAGAAAGCAGACACCGAAAAGCCACATTTAATAAAAGGTGATTTCTATTTTATGCTTTTGTATTTTGAGTTATACATATTTTGAAATGAAAACACAAACATTTTTTTTAAGACTACAAGAAAACATCTTTCAAATTGTGCCTTAGAGAGAGAGAGATTAACATATCAACTATACAGAGCGCGATACAACGATTACTTTCTTTCTCTTAAAAGAGTCCTGTCGGTGGGATGGTTCCTATTTCAAATGTCACCATTTAGTATGAGCAACATTAAAAATGAATGCCAAGAATGAAACGTAGACCTTCAGAATGCTCAGTGGTCATTTGTAGTCCTAACTAATGTGTTATAACTGTTATAATGGATAAACTTTTACTCATCTGGCTCTATATATAATTGCGGGATCTATATATACACCAATATTGACACTTTACTCCCACTTACATCTTCTCTACTGTGCATGTACAACTGTATGTTTGGAAGTAAATCAGAAAAAGTGCATTTGCATCCTCTCTGCAGAGTTTTCTTCTTAAAGAAGTCCAGATGCGGGCCAGTTTAGAGAAGTCAATGAGCTGGACAGAGAGTTTTAACATGCTGAAAGCAGCCAGGTGACTGCATTCACTCAGGAGAATAACAGTCCTCAGGAAGGTGATAGTCTCTATGGACTCTTCTCCTCCTCTGCCGGACTCAGGGGCTCCCCAGCCTTCTCCTCAGCTGCCTGTCTCTCCTGTTTGCCCTCCAGCAGTCTGTCTTGAGAAACCGTCCCCAGCACTTTGGCACTGTGCTCCTGTGCCTTGGCTCTGAGTGCAGCGATGCTGTTCTCCCTCAGTTCCTCTTTAGAAATGGCGGTGGACCTGCCTTCCGACCTCTTCTCCTCAGCCTCAGACTCCTCTGCCCTCTGAGAGCTCGGCTGCTGGGGCGCATCGCACTTTCCAGTCGGCGGGGGAACTGCTGTCTCCGCTGACTTTTTGTGCATCCCTGCAAAGAGTTGCGGGTATTCAGATTTAGAATAGCGTCTGTTGATTGGTAAGCCATCTTGGACTGAAAATAGCAAGCAAAAATAGTTCCGGTTTAGAAAATAATGTTTGAATGGGACGATGGCAATGTATGACCGGCGTTGAGGTTGGAAAAATGTCATGTAATGCAAAATATTCTGTATTTAAAGGTGCAATATGTTGTATTTATTTAAATTTTAGTTTAAAACAATCAAAAAATAAACTAAAAATGATCAAACGAATGTGAAGAAATAACAGTTTTGACGTTATGTCAAAAATGTATTGTGTTGCAGAGAGAGATATTGAAGTTAGCATGCTGACCAACTAGCTCCTAGCCACTTTGTACCTAAAGAGGAGATAGTCTCATAGTAAACAACACTAAAACTTCCCCGGTGCTCCGAGCTCCCAGTCCCAGGCAGAGTCAGCTAATGTGACCGCTAGCTGAATGGCTAACTGAGCTAACTAGCTAAAGGAAGCTACAGTTTGCAGCAGTTAGTGGTTAGTCCGTGCCATGGTTTGGGTTCTCTGTTGGGCATTTCGTGTTTTATTTTGTAGTGTATATCCTCATGTGACATGTTTATCTTTCCACTTCCTCTCTTTGTCCACCCTCCCGCCTTTATTTCTGCTTTTTGTTGCTTGTACTTGTATTTTTGTATTTTTGTACTTTGGACTATCAGCTTTCATTAAAGCTGGCGTTTAGCTTTCAACCTGCCTGCCTTGGTGTTCTGCATTTGGGTCCTGTTTTTGTAAAACATGACACTCTGGTGATATGCTGACCCCTATTTTCTTGCAGTATTAATTTGAACCAGTGGCCAGTTTTTACATATTGCACCTTTAAAGGGTCATACTTAGCATATGATAGCATCTACCATAGTTGTGCATAGAAGGCGTCTGTGCCTGCTTTCAGTCCATCACTACTGCGGTGAAACATTTCAGTGTTGTCACGATTAAGCATGAATAACTTGATGAGCAGCCACATTGTTACAATGTGATGAATACATGGAACAATGGTGCTGAACATTTGCAGAGACAGTCAGACATGAAGCCTCACCGAGCAGCCAGGGAGCGCAGGACTCCATGATGCCATCCTTGGCAGACTTGAGGATGGACTCCGGTAGGGGGATTGAATGCCTCACCATGGCTCCATACAGCCCGTACTCGGCCATCACGGTGCTCCGGCCCCAGCATTTCTCCCTCTTCCTCCACTTGGCTCTGCGGTTCTGAAACCATACCTGTGATAGGGGGACAAAGTAACACAAATATTTGGTACCTGAAACCTCACCTCCGAATAAGACACATGAGTCAGCATCTCCTATGCCTTTCAGAAGAGAGTGTTGCAGTTTTTGCCAGTGAGGAAAGTGAAGTTTGTCTGCATAATATTTGTTCTTTCGAGTGGAATATTGGTGCACATTCAATAAGATTGGTGGTTCTGACTAGATGATGTTCTCAGTCATTTGAGGTTGGCAGAGATGGAACTACATGGGATTCATGGTCCAAGTTTTACCTTGGCAGGGTGTCGATAACCAGTAAATTCTTGGATTTGTTTTTCTTTTAAGGGTTTGAAATAGTCCGACAGCAGTTTGTAATCTGTATTTTCTTCTGCACAAGATGCAACAATTGGTACCACTTACACTAAAGAGGGCACCCTAAAGAGGTTTTGTGCTTATTATTGAGTAATAAAACATTTACTTATGCTTTACAGATCAATTATAAGCTATCAATGAGACTTAAGTTTGAGTTGGCGGTTGTGAAAAATCCATGAGGCTGTTTATTATCCTTCCAATTTGGATTTTGGTCCATCTCCTCATTCTCCAGATGGTAATGTCCAGTTGGACCAATTTATATACTGCAGACTTGACAGATTGTGGGAGAAACTTTTTATAGATGACTTAATATCATTCATCACAATCGCAGATAATATGACACTGCACTATTAGAAAGGACTGACACCATCATAAGGGATTTTTCACAACCTGGCAACCCAAAACTTGTCAGAAACGGGTTATTAACCATTATTAGTGCCACTTCTTACAACACTATACCCTTAATTATAGATGAAAACTCAATTTCAGTTATTTCAAAGATGACCTCTTTGGGATTCTGACTCAAAACTAACTTAAGATAACAGCTGCTCCGTTTGGGATCCAGCCCATTGATTTCCCATAAGCTGCCGGCTACAGGTGTGAAGGATCTCTGCCTGCTGTCAGAGCTGATCTCCAGCTATACCTGCGCTGGCGTTATAGATGGCTTGACACATCAAGACGCTTGAGTCGGCCGCAGCCAAACAGCTGCTTGAGGCCCTGCAGGCTATCTGTCAGCTCAGGGAGAGCGACGGAGAGAGAGAGGGGCCAAATTGATTGTATGGCACAACACAGGACTGTTAAACACTCTACTTAGGGCAGCAGCTGTGAGGGCTCTGCGAGGAGAGGGGACAGATATTAAATTGAAAACGATCAAACCGTTTTTCGAGCCTCTTTCTGGTAATTCTGATGATAACCCTTAATTCATACAAGACACTATTTCTCTTTTTCTTTTTCTTTTTTTTTTATAAGAGAAATTGCTTCTCGGGCTCCTCAAAAGAAGCGAGTGCGGGAGCTGCGAGGAGGAGTGACCCTGGGGCACGCCGAGGCTGATTGAAAAATAAGTTAATTTCAGGCCCAATCGATGGCGGGCAGGCGGGCAAATATCACGGGAAATTAAACTACCGGGACTCGGGGGAGCGGCGCTATTGACCCGTGCTAATAAATTCAATGTAGTTATTTCATTTGAACTCCCTGCGCCTCTCCAGCAGCCCGGCCTCCCGAGCTCGTCTGATTTAACTAATTACACTCAATGAGAAAATTGGGTGTTAATTTTATTTAGGTATAGGAGCTAGACCCGCGGCTTATTTATTTATTTCCCTTTTATTATTTATCCGCGGCTGTGTCTGTTGCGAGCCGCGTAATGAGAATGAGATTAAAAGGCGCCCCCCCACCCCTCCCCGGGCAGATGGATGGTTCAGGTCACACCGCAATCTTCTTCCGCCTTGATAGCTTGATTAGGTCGTTAGCGGCTCCTTCTCCGAGAACAAATTGTTTCACATCCAACTGCAGCCCGATGAGAGATGATCTATCCTGGCGAGGCTGCTGGTGCTGTGTGGAGACAGGAGGAGGAGGAGGAGGAGGAGGAGGAGGAGGAGGGGGAGCAGCTCTGATCGATTCACAGAGGAGAGAGGGGCCAGTCTACCCCTCAAACATGAGAGGCCTTACAGGGGCTTATTAACACTGATGGGAACGTTAAAGGCGCATATTCAGAATTAACCATCAGATTCAGCCTACCTTATAATATGCATGTGATTTAATTAGCCTTTCAATTAAAGAAATATTTTAATTTTCTATTTTTATTAAAGAATATTCTGATGATGTGTGCCCTGCGATGTGTGTGCACAAGTGTCAGTCTCAAGAAATTCAGGAATCTTGAGTGTTTTAAATACAGTTGAATTAACGAAGTAAGACACTGCTATGAATTTATTATCTATATTTTTGTGCTAGTTCAGCCAGTTATTATTCATCGAGCGCTCAAAGAGAATAAAGATCAATTTATGCTTTAAATAAAAAGGTTTAAATAATTTTGAGTGTTTTTGCATAGCCAATAATACAATTAAAACACATCAGCATACCTCGTTCCCTTCAAATGTAGCATTTTCGTTTGGCAATTTGGCCAAAGTCGTACCTCACAGCATAAAATCTCGGTGTAAGTAAAAAGGTTTAAATAATTTTAAATAAAATAATATTTTTTGCTGTTTGTGCATAGCCAAAAAATTATATTAAAACACATCAGCATATATTATTTAATGCAAATGTAAAATTGGCACGCACAAAACGACCTTACAACATAAAATCTTGATGTATCTCCGAGTTGAGATATTCAAAATACACCATAAAGGATGATACACATGAAAAACAAAAGAATAACATCTGTGTGTAAGGAAAAATATCCAGGGCTCCATAACCCCAACAAGTCAAAACCTTCGATTGAATAAGGAATACAAAATAAAATAGAGTCTTGTATCACCTGTATCCTGTCTTCAGGCAGCTCTGTTTTCATGGCCAACATCTCTCGGGCATAAACATCCGGGTAGTGCGCTTCATTAAAGGCCTTTTCCAGCTCCTCCAGCTGATATGAAGTGAATATGGTCCTGTGGATATATAAATATATATATATATATTGTCAGTTTAAATATTTGGGCATGTTGATCAGAATATATTGTGCCCTGCAGAAATCATTCGTCAAGTAAAGTAAAGGTCAGTGGGACGGAAATAAAAATGTAAAAGGTAATAGCCAATTTAAAAAATATAGGTCTGTTATTATTCATGTGCAAAAAATGTTGCAAACCAAATCTGGACATGGCTAAAATTTCATGTTAGTATGACAGGGAATACAATTAATCTGTGGCCAATATGTTCATAACAGTAAAGAGAGTAGTTCATGACCCTATCTGTATCAATAAGGCTGCAATAAAAACACAAATACTATCAAACATTAATTGAAGAAATAGTCCCAGTAAATCATCACCCCTTATTTATTTTACAGGTAAAAAGCAGCCAATTCCTGCCATTTTTTTCATCTCTAAAAATAAACACGATCAGACTTTATTGTTAACCAGGAATCTGCACTCACCGGTGACGTCTTTTCTTGCGTTTCTTGCTCTGACTTACTGACGACTTTGAGATTTTTCGTTCATTTGAAGATAAATCCTCGGAATCTGGATTAAAAGCAGGAGGAAGGTGTTAAAAGAGGCGATGACATCTATGGTGAGAGCGTCTTTGTATCGGTAATTTTAATTTTTTCATTTAAAATCACACATTAAATAAATAAATAAATAAATAATAATAATAATAATAATAATAATAATACAGTGTAAAAAATAATAATAATTGTCAATACATGCACAGTCGCCCGGTTGAAAATACGACTCAGTATTTATTATAAGACTTATTATTATGTGGTGTGTGTGCTGATCACCTGAGCTGGCAGACTGGCTGGTGTCCAGCGGCCCCATGGACCTGCTGTGGGGCTGCAGGTGAACATCCTGTGCGTCCGACAGCACCGTCTCCAAAAACGCGGGCTGGCTGTAAAACGACGGAATCCCACCGGGGCCGATTAATCCCATCCCGACACCCATACCCACTCCGGCGGGGCCCAGCAGCGACCTGGCGGCGATCAGGTGCGCCCCGGCCGGCAGGGCGTCCAGCGGGCTCCTCGGGGCCGCGGACGGCTCCTTGTTGAGCCCCAGTATCTCCTGGATGCCGAAGCCGGTGCACCTGGGCGGCGGATGGGTCGCGCTGCTCTTCGGCTGGTGGCTGTTGTTACTCCCTCCATTCGCTCCCAGAGAGGTTTTCTCCGACAGATTTAAACTTTCCGACAGCACGGCGCCTTGTTTCCCCGTCATGATCTCTTGCGATGAAAGGCCTTTATTTTTGTTCTCACTGTGCAGTCTTGCAGGATGGTCCCCAGTGCATGATCCTCTGTATAACACACAAGAGTCCTTTAGAAAATGGTCCTTTTATCCAACAGGTCCATCCCAACAAGAGGCAGGAGCCAGCAGCCAATCAGCTGCAAGGATTCAGGATTCCTGTGGATCATGGATGCATTATACGCCCTCTCGGATACATATCTGCATTTTCCTCAGGACTGTATAGATGAACGCGGCAGGGATTTAGGCTAGAGACAGAAAGGGAGGAATTAAAAAGGCTTTCTTCAAGCAGCAGGCAGAAAAGAAAGGCTGAGGGTGGAAATGAAATGACTCAAAAAGAACCAGGAGTGCTACAATTTTTTCTTTTCTTTTCTTTTCTTCTCTATTTTTTTTTTTTTTTTTTTACAGAGACGTTAATTATGAACATTATAGGCAACAGACACCACTTTGTTTAAGCCATTATAAACTCACTACAAATATATGGTGGTGTTGTTTATAATTTTTTCTGTAGCAAGTCAGGCCTAATTAAATCGTCTGTACTTCACACCTCTCACTTACTCTTTGAAATGCTGCAGGTTTAGAAAATTACCTCAATCTCCTAGAATAAATCAGTAGGCTGTGTACACACACATACACGCACACACACACACGCACACACGCACGCACACACGCAGAGCCCCAGCTATGATCCACTGGCTCACACGGATGGATAATTGATCTCCAGATGCTATGGGAAACTCATCACACGCAAATCAAAGGCCCTCCCAAAACCGACAGCTGGACGGTAGACGGACGGAGTGAGTGTGCAGTGAGCTGCCTGCCTGCCTGCACCGTCCTGCACGCCGCTAATCCCACAGCAGCAGCAGCAGCAGCAGCAGCAGTGCAGGCTAGAGAGAGCAGATTAAATCACAGGGACAGGAAAATAATACAGAAAATTTTGCACAAGTGTAAAACATTTTATTATTATTTTTATCTCATGTATAACATCAATATTATTTACATATTAAGGGAATCTGCACTAATTAAAATTCATGGCTAATGGCTAATTAAGGTTTGTATTTAAATCATGGAGGCATAAAGTTTCAGTGAAATGATGGCACAAAACTGGGAAACATTTGCTGTCAGGACGTTGATGAAACATGCTGCTTTATTAAACATTTTAAATACAATTAGTGTAATTTTTGTATTGGAATTTACATTTTTAGTGCAGCCTCTGCATGCTTATATGCAGTACAGGCCTGCATTTAAAATATATTTGGGTCATGTGATTATTACAATAATCCTATTTATTCTAAGAATATTTGAGATGCAAGCAAAGTCCATCTTTACTTCTCGGCGTCTCAGTGTCAAGCTGATGCTGGGGATTAAAAGAGAGAATACTCTCAATAAAATAAAGCTAATTTTGACATATTCGTGCCAAAATTAAAACCCATAGAGTGATATGAATATTAGCTGTCTCCCTATTTGCTTGTAGTATAATTATAATTCGTTTGGAAATGATGTAGAACAAAATACAGATTGAAGTGCAGCTTTCACATTGACTTTTCAAACTTCCCGCAAACGCATCATGAAAGAAATGCTGCCAAAATAATGGAATAATGAAGTAAAATAAAATTTACAAAACACTCAGTTGCACAATATGACTTAAGCAGCCTGAAGCTATATGGATTGTGGCGGAAGCAGAAAATAGATCCGCCCGCAAAAGCCATATTTAAGAACATCAAAACAGTGTGAAATGAGCTGCTGATTAAGAGGGAGAAAAATATTGCTGCTGCAATTAGTGGCTGGCCAGTTGAAACTAATTAGGGCTTATTTAGTGGAAATTCTATTAATGAAGAAATCAATGTTATCAGGATATGCTAATGACACATCAGCCTGTTGGGATCGAGTCATTTATTAACGTGGAGGGGTGTAACTCAGGATGACCCGTCAATTACAGGCGACTCGCTGCTCCCTCTCACTCCATCATCACCGCAATCTATAGACGCGTGTGTTTTTTTGTTTGTTTGTTTGTTTGTTTGTTTGCCGATGGTGCAACACGTCTCCTCTCCGTGTGGCTTTTAATAATCCATCTCCTGTGGAAAATGGCCGCACGCTGATTTAACATGCAGAAGAGAGTGCCCGCCTAATAAGGCTCTAGATTAAGGGAAGATTTAGTTCAGTCACTCGTGTAGATTGGGTTTGCCCATCAAAGACCTGCAGGATCTGACGGCTGCAGATTAAAAAAAGCAAACAGCTGTTGGGAAATGTTTGTTTATCTGCCACCTCCTTCACCAACCCTCTGCTCCTGGCACTTTTAATGCAATAAATAAAAATAATAAAGAAATAAAATAAAATAAAAAAAAATTAAGGAACAAAGTGTCCTCAAACCTTTTACAAACCAGCAGTGATGAACGCACCCAGCGTGTGACCTTCAATGTCTGCAAGCAGGTCAGAAACTCATAAGCAGAAACCGCCCATTCTAATGAATATCAGATCCTGCTGATGTGACTGCGAAAGCTCGAGATGCGTTTGTGGTCATGAATAGGAAGACAACTTTTTTTTTTCGTTGCGCGAAGGTCACAGCAGAAACATACCCGAATGCATTAACAGATCCGGAATCATTCTCCATTTATCATCCCATATGAACTTTTATTCATGCAACACTGATGCGTTCAATGTCTCTCTCTCTCTCTCTCCCTCTTTGTTTATCAAAGTGGTGTAAAACTCTTCAGCAGCCTCTGGAAGTGCTGAATCAGGCGGCGCCCTCGGCGTTGAAGCAACTTGATGACAGCACACATGTAGAGCCGAGTCAGGGGGAAAAAACTGAAGCACAGCCGGAGCCTCTGCTTTCCCAAAGCAGTTGCAGGGCGTGATGTGATGCGATGCACCCCTTCCTCCACCCTCCTCCTCCTCCTCCTCTTCCTCCTCCCCAGCACAGAAAGAGTTTGCAAGCCCCGCAGCTTTCTCATGGCTCCTCCACAATGGCATGTTTGGTAGCTGCCCGTCGGCATTGCTTAATTAGGCGAGGAGTTGATTAATTTGCACTAATTGACAGCTAATTTAAGGACTCGGGGCACATCGGATTGACGTTTGTCGGGGCACAGAGGCTATGTGAGGTCAAGGCAACGCACTGCGGATGGGTGGATGGACGGAGGCGCATGGGATTTTCTCTCCGTGTGGATGAGCAGCTCCGCGGGGGGCCGCGCCGCTTCCTGAGGAGGCTGTTTGGCCGGAGGGAGGCCGCGGGTGACGGGCAGCCACCAGTGCGTGCAGCATATTGAGGATGTCAGCATCATTCATCAGTCAGCAGCAACAAGTGTCCACATGCAACCAGTTACAATAACATCAGGGAACTTGTTTAATGTGGACAACCTGCAGACTGTGCACCTATACTGAGCGCTTTAAAAGCAGAGGTGGTAGGCCTAACTGTAGACAATTATGTTTTATTACACTACATTTATTTGAAAGATATAGTTACTTTACAATTAACACATCACCTTATAAAATACTATATATTGTTATATATTTATCTACCCAACAATATGTAAAATAGTTCAAATTAGCTCTTCCTCACCCAACTAAAATGCTACTTATAGGCTATATGATTCAGTAATAAATGATAATAGCCTTTAATATATATTAGAACAACAATATAAGGGATTTACTTGTAGTGGAGCATTTTTACTTTACTTACACAAGGTTATAAATACTTCCTCCAACCCTGCTAGTACTGGTTTCACAACCCAAACAGCATTTGGGTTGCCAGGTTTGATGTTGTTTCTCCAATTTCTACTTGGTAATCAAGCAGTTATAAGTGTTTGCAATGCTTTGGTGTATTTTTTTTGTTTGTTGGTTTATGTGTTTGCTTGTGTGTTTGACGGGGACAGTGCACTATGAGCTAATTTACACCTGTAGTTCCTGAGCAGAGTAGTAACGTTTCTTTGAAGAAAATTAAAGGTTCATTTGATAGGTTTGAATAAATGTTCCTTTAATATTAAATAATAAATTTGTGTTGAGTTGAATTTGAATCGACTGTTCTGTAGTCTGGTGGTGCAGCAGCAGATACAGCAGGGTGAACAGACTATGGCTGGTGTGGGTGTTTTTTTTTAGTGTCCTTTGGGCTCTGTGCTCACTTGATTGATAACACTTGTGCTCAGTAGATAGGTACCGATGATGTTCTGGGATCTGGGTGCTTTAAAAAAATACAGTTACACTATACAACTGCAAGAACAGCAATAACAACAAGATTTCAAGACTTTAAAACACTCACTGTTTATGAAATTAAGTGTTTGCGTGATGGGTGCATGATTGGGCTGAGTCTAGCCATGATTTCATCTTAAATTTAAATTCAGTGAAGCTGCAGCACTCTCTTATATTATTTGCTACTGAGTTCCAAACCACTGAAGGTGTCTTCACTTCATAATAAGCCATCATGTCTGCAATTATACATGTTAATAAGTCATTATGACCTGATTGAGTTTTTTGTTTGCCGCAATCCATTAAATCTGCTGTTTGATAAATGGATGCTTGAGTACACAAGTTGGGCAACTCAAAAGTTTTCTGATTAATGTCTTATTATTGATCAGTACAAAACATTTCTTTATTAACCGTTAATAAAGCCACTTGTTTCAAATTATAATAAACAGGGTGTCTAATTATAAAATGGTAGGCTAATTGCCATGGTTTGGGAATATAAGTAGGCTGTATCTGAACTTAATTTTGCAACAATATACAGAAAACATTAGATTTAGTTCTAATGGTCCATATTTTACAGGATTTATAGGTTAATAATATGATTTGGGATAGTGGTGGTGGTCGTGGTTGGTGGGGTTAGGAGCCTGTTTGGATCAATATTGTACTTTTACATAGCTTATGTTGAAAAAATAAATAAATAAAAGAAATAATCTACAAACACTATTTGGAATGATTTGGACACAGCTAAAGTTTTTGTGTACTATCTGGCCCCCATCTCCCTGCTACCAGGCCATGCTGTGTTCAAAGACCCACAAACTCTGTCTGAATCTTGCAGAACTGTTTAAATAATTTTCTTAAGGGGTGAACCAGGGTCCCTGTGTGAGAGGCAGGGGGTGAAGCCACTGAGGCAATGGCGGCCTCTGTCCGTGTGAATCGGAAAGACGATTAGGGGCTTATTAGCGGCCTGGGGAGAAGTGTAACTTGTTGGGAGTGAGCGGCCAGAGCCCCAGCGACATCTCCAGCCGAGAACAGTCCGAGGCATTGTCCTACCTAATTATGGCGGATGGACTTCTTTTTGTTTCCCATTCGGCATGCCTGTCTGATTCTCTTTTTGCCCGGCCGCTAGCTCCGACAAGGCCGAAGTGTGCTAATTAGAAAAGAAATGGTCCTAGTAATTATGTCAACTCTCATTAACGGCGATGACAATGAGCAATATTATTTTTACGCAATGTTTTGTGTAGGGGACCCTGCTTCCAATGCTCATTAAATGGAAAACATGCCCTGGTAGCCGGGAAAGCACTCTCACGTCGGAGCTCCTTACATGTCCACAGCCGGAGAGGTGCTGCACTTTGTGGAATGAGAGGCATGAAGTTATTGCCCTGATTAAAAGTTGAACAGTCTCTCATAACTGTTGCATCACCAAAGTTAGCTGCAAACCTAATCATTCAAAGGTATTTTAAATAAAAGGCAATCATCTCTACGTTTAAAACTTTATTATACAACTTCACAAATTGCAAAACATGTATTTCTTGTTTAAAGTAGAAATAAGAATAAATAGGGAACATTTGATCAAACAAGTCTACAAGCTACAGAGAAAATTAATTGTGGAAGAAATAAATCAATTCCATAAATGTAAAGGCATCTATCTATAGGACAACAGGTGCACAAGGACATCAGTGTGTTTGTGTGTGTGTGAGTGAGTGAGTGAGTGTGTGTGAGCATTTTGCTCCAATTTACAGTTTGAGCACAACGTCTCTGAACTTTGTTGAAAAGGACTGAACATGTTTAACGCATAAATCAGATTCTTTGCGTACTCCCACATTTCCTATTGCTTGCACAAAATAACAAAACAAAACAAAACAAAATCAAAAAACAAAACATGTCACTTCTTGGGCCTCTCCAAGATGTTGAGAAACTTCCCTCTGGTCATTTCCCGGGCTGTAAAACAAGAAGACACAACATCACATATCTGAGGTTAGAAGGGCTGTTTTTAATTCATGGTCATGTTCATTGCTTTGCTTTATACCTTTCCAGCAATCTTTGACAAGTTTGTAAAATGAGAAAAAAAACCCTGCCAGGCTTGCCACAACGTTTGCCTGCAGAACTGTTGTTTAGAAATGCAAAGCATGTATTTAATATCTGCACTGTCACACAGGGAGGCAATTTATACGAACATCTGTTCATTCAGGACATGGAAAACAAGATAAAATGGAGACGTGGCTACCAAAGAGCCTTGTGATTTGCTTGATTGCTGTCTCAATGTAGTGAGGTACAAGTATTCAGACCTATGCGTGCATGAAAGTGTGTGTACGTGTGTGTGCAATTCACCACGAAGAGAGGGAATAGAGGCGGAATGTCTCTATTCACCCCACTTGTGATTACAGAATATGGCCATGTCTGAAATAAGTCACAAATGACCAGCAAAGTAAGAAAAAGGAAAGCACTTTTCAGGCAAAATAACAGTATTTACTAGAAGTTAATAACAGGGAAGAGGAAAAAATCATTCATGGTTTTTTTTTTTCACTTTGGGGCCAGTTGGTCAGAAATCTACCAGGTTGGTGAGGAAATCAGTTTTTACTTGCCCCTATATAAATCATCTAATGTATGAGTGGTCATCAAATAACAGCAAACACTAAAGTAAACTGTCATGTTTAATTTTTACTTTAGTAAATGAATCAGAACAAGGACACAGTGTGTCACAGATGCAAAGCAGCAAACATTCTTCTACATCAAAATGTTAACATTAATGTTTCCAGGGTAATTGAAACATTCGCTTGCACTTCAGCTCATAAACGTTTGCTTGCGCTTCAGTACATCAACATTTTTACCTTCCACCATTGTGAGTGCACAATTGGTACTGAGCATGTGCAACTCTCAACAGAGATCAGAACTCCTTTACTACGTCCATCATCAGCTCTAGAACAAACATTGTGTTGAATTCTCTTTTACTTCTTGCCCGACTGGGCAACTGAGTTGCTAGATTTACTTGTCTCATACTAATCCTTATTGATGAACCCTGAAATATGATTATAACAATTAACCCTTCAGGCCAGTGGTTTTCTAACCATGATTAATGGGATTGAAATAACATATTATGCTACAAGAAATTAAGGTGTATTTTCCAAATTGTTCCATAATAATTGCCATTTTCCTGGAAATTCTGGAGGATTTTTTTCCTGCAAGCTTAGGAAAAAAGTTCAAATGAAATGAAAATCTGTGACGGGAAAATTACTCAAAGGTTAACAGATACAGTACTGCACTTAAAGGTTTAAGAGGCAGTAATATGTAGGGAGATTTGCTTTGCTTTAAAAGGACACAAGCGTTAAAAAAAAAGAAAAAGTCTAAAAAATTGGGAACTACTACTTCAGGTAATACTCTGGATACAACTGTCCCTCGAGGTGTTTGGTTACTTTGTTTTTACTGGTAATTTGCCTCCTCAAGAAGCTGATGCTTGAGGTTGGAGGTTACACTGTAACACTGCACCTTTTGCATTTTAATAAAATACAACAATTTCCATACTGGCCATTGATCTTACAGACTATTGAGTCAGAGACCATATTAGAGCTTCAATAATTAGTTGATTAATCGATTAGTTAATAAAAAGAAAATAAGTTCAACTATTTTTAATTGATTAATCGTTTCAGTTATTTTTCAAGCAAGAATGTCAAACATCCTTTGCTGAACATGGTTCTAGCGTCTTAAATGTACAAATGTGCTGCTTTTCTTAGTCATTTATGATGCTAAATGAAGAGTCTTTAGGTTTTGTTCTGTTGATTGGACAAAAAAGCAATTTGAAGATGTGGGATCCAGTGAAGTACGTTTTTGTACAAGAGTGTAAACTCTGTGCGTTAGACAGTCCTACAACAGAACTGTCCCTGCTGAAGGCCCTTTGTGAAACTGGTCTTCACCGGGAGAGCAATCACTGCTGAGGCTTTTCTGTGAAAGACAAACCATTGTGTCACTATGGAGACTGTGGGGACTTTACTGCAGCAGCATCATAATGCCTGCAGAGGCGCCATGCAGGTACAGTAATTACTCTTTGTTAAAGATAAGAGGAGGATCAGGCTCGTCTCCACTGCAGTTTTTATGAGCTGCAAAGACCCCATTCACTTTACCATCACATCACACAAATATAAGACTACAGAGCAGCAGACTGACTTTATACGAGCATTTAGTAGAAAGTCATCCACCTTCATGATGCCTGCATGTGATCAGGATCTCGACTGGCTGCTGTGTCCCTGTGTGCCGGTGTAAAGGAGCCCCGCCTCCCCCTGCCCACGGCGGCTAATGAAAAATCCGGGCCAGTTAGTAATCTAGATGAGTTGCCCAGTGTGGAATGATAATGGTGCATCTGGGCGTGGGGGCCACGTCACCTTGAGGTGTCCCTCATTAGGTTAAAGATGATGCTAATTGGAATGGGATGGATTCATTTTGCACTTTGCTGTCTCTTTAAATCACCCTAAACAAAGTCATCAGGGGACCCCTGGATGTGCAGAGGGTGCTTTAGATTGAAATGAAGCCGTCAAAAAATTAGGCGAGGGAAAGCAATTACATTGGGATGACCCTAAAGGCGCAGGCACCCTGATGTCACTTTGTTATTAGGAGCAGTTACACTAGGATTGGTAAAGGGCAGCAGTTAATATTTTGGATTTTAAAGGTGTCATGCTTCTCTCTTGTTATCGCTTTCTCCATCTCTTGATGAGCCCAAACTGTAAAACAGATCAAGGATGGCTGTGCCACTCCTCCCGAGACCCCTCGCCCCACTGAGCGTCTCATTAATTACGGCTCAGTTCAGCCTCTCCCTGCTCAGACAGAAATATCATTGATATCATCACATTAAAGACCCCATTAATCATAAATCAGTGCCCAATTTATGATTCCTTTTTTATAAAACAGAATTATGGGGAAAAGTGCTTGGCAAGGTGAAGGTGGGCTTGGTGTGTTGGTTACGAGGCCAACCAAAACGCACATGAAGCATGTGACTTTAACATCCATTGAAGCAACTAAAACATCAGCTCTGTGTGGAGCCACTATATGACTGTAATGTTCCTCAGATAAATACAAGAAACAAACATTTATGTTTTCATTTGTTTAAGGTTCAGCTGGGCCCTCTCCTTCTGCTATGGTTTAATGGCACCAACTATTCATCTTTGCTTACTACATCTTACCCTGTCTTACCTGTTTAGGTGCACCTAAACTACAGGTTATGATCTCGTCTTTTAAATAAAAAATGTGAAAATCAGAACGGCACTCAGTAGAACGCATATCGTGCATCCCTAGAAATTTCTACATTTGGGTGGAAACTTGACGAGTGGGTTAGACCACGAAACTGAAGCAGCTAAATGGGATTCAGCCACAATTAGATGATCATTTATATCTGTGACATGTCAAAATGTCTTCAATAAAAAAGGCAAAACAGCAAGTAAAAATGTCCACAGAATTCTCGAGGGAATGTGTTGGAGAAAACATGATGATAAAGGGCCGACTTCAATGAAAAATTGTAACTTTGCTGCACTGCCATGTTACAGTGCATGTACAGTTTTCTTTTCTTTCTGATTATCATATTTATTAAGAAGTTATTTTTACAACATTTGATTGTATATTTTTGCAATAAGTACATAAACTGTTGGGGTTAGAAAGCCTCAAACGCCTACACACTTGCGCACACACACAGACACACACGCACACATGCTTTGTCATACAACAGGCGAGATCAATACTGATTAGGGGGACTTAGAGATTTGTTTAGTTGATTAGAAAGGTCAATTACTAATTTTGCACTAAGTTAATCAGCATCTTGTTACCACTGCCATCCATACTAAATGACACCTTATGGATTCTGTGGGCCATCTTCCTTGCCCTGTTGATTTGTTGCTATCTAATTATCATTTAGCCCGAACTGGTCGGAGATTCCATCACAGTCTACCAGTAAACACGGCCACATCATACTGGATAAAACAGTTTCACCCATGTTAAATGTTCTGCATGTTTGACTGCAATCCCTTTTTATTGAAGCAATCTGAATTCATTTTCATCCCTAAATAGATACAATATGTGCTGAGGGCTGAGGACATGTTAGCAGAGAGACCAGCATGAAGGCTCCTGTACCCCCCTAACTCTTCCATCAGCCCAGTAATCCTCTTGCTATAGATTTAGGCCTGATTACTGCTGCAGAGGTACACTGCAACAATAGAGATTAACCTATATACACAAACAGCTAAATATGCCCCAAGGCTATTTAAGATGATGCCCTTTTTCCAAGATTATACAGCAAGAGCGAAAACCAGACTGCAACCCACACATTTCTGCAATTTGTCCGTCCTGAACTTGCAAATCATTTTCATTTGGAAAAAACCCAGGTGGCTCAAATGTAAATGCAGAGGAAACGCGGCGGTGTAACATCTCACTTTTCCCTCGTTTACGGTGAGTGATCTGGGTGTCATTGTCACAGCCCACTCCCAGCCCCCCTCACCACTCCCCTGTGTATAAAATGAGAGTAATCATCACTTCGCCCTCCCCCTCCGCAACCCCCTGCCTCCGCCTGCCCCTCTCGATGGCACGCTCCCGGTGAGCCGCTGGACCCCTGTTAGCTCCGAAGACAGATGACCACCTGGGTTAACTGGAGTCCTGGACCCATGCCCTGACTGCCCCAATTCGCTTTCATTAAGAGTTAAGAGGACTTATCTGACCCTCACTGCCCATCTCGGAGCGCTGCTCAGCTATTACGGCCTGTAAGCTTTATTTAATGGATTTAACATCCTCTTTCACCGCCCTCCTCCCCGGGGACGAGGGAGACACAGAGGAGATGAAACACACAAACACACAAGCAAAGAAACACTTGGCGGCACACAGCCCACACCCCCTCCTCAGTCTTGCAACACATACACATGACGCTCATGTTTGTGTTCAAAATTCAATTACCCACTTATTGATACTTCACAGGGATATTTAAGATGCAGACACGAGCTGTGATTTCCCAGGGGAGCCACTGGTTCCTCTTTATGTCCCAACCGAGAGGGCCCACCCCTCCTCTCCTCATCCAATGTATTTTCGCCTGGCTGACACACACACACGCATTCACACACCAAAACAAACACATCTGCACCTCCCAACCCCTGCCCCAGCCTATGCCTGTTCAAGAGGTGTCCTTATTAATAGGCAATCAGTCAAAAATCATTCATTAAAAAGCCTAAAAGGTTTTACACCCGCACTATGATTAGCTGGGAAAGAAAATCCAATGAATTCCTAATGCCTTTATGGAAATGAGGTGTCATTTCCGATCTGCTCAGGGAGGCGGCAGGCAGGCAGAACTGAGGAGCGGTGTGTGTGTGTGAGTGTGCGTGTGTGTGTTAAGCTCTGTCTGCCTCTGCTTTCACACATCTCCGACACTGATCCTGCTCAAGATATGGACAGGCTCCATCAGATACAGCTGCAACCTGCTACATAGAGGAAGGAGACACTCATCCTCCTGTTGCAAAATGTGAGCAGAGCGATGGACCATCACTATAGCGGCACGACTATTATGAAATGGCACGGCCCATAATTAAAAAGATGGGAGCCAATTTGAGAGAACGAACCACACAAGGCCCAAGGTTACTGAATATTAAGATGATAAAAACGAACCATCTCAGATCCTTGTTTCACCTTCAAAGACACGCACCACGACACTGCCATTCATCGCAACTCAGACAGGAGGAGAGGTGAAAAGACGAGCACAGAGGAGGAGTGGAGGTGAGGAGGAGGAGGAGGAAGGGTAGTCGTGCTGGGGAGGCATCCCCTGTTCCTCATTCAGCGGCTGTCAGCTCAGGCACTTCATAACCGCCCGCCCCGCGGTCAGCCCGCCTGATGGATTGATGGAGGCACATTAGCACCAGTGGGGCCCAGTGAATGCAATCATATTCAGTAGCGGCGTGCTTCTAATAGGTCGGAGATTGATCCTAAGGGTGAGGAGGAGGAGGAGGAGGTGGTGACTGCGGAGGCCCATTAGGAGCTGTCAGGGCAGGGCGACCTTCAGTCTCACCTTCACATAGGGAGACGCAACAGGGGTCAGGCCTGGGTCTAAGCCGCGTGGCATCACGGTGGACGACAGGTGCTACATGAGAGACAACAGGTGGTCCTAGACCCAGAATACACTGAGTGTTACACTTTTTACCTAAATATCAAAGTTTTTGATCATTGTAACATGGTGTTTCTAAGGTATATAGGGTAGTGACACATTTTTTTCTGATGTGTTTTTTTTGTCTGTACACTATTTCAGTGGGAAAACTGTTGCTGAGTGGCAGTTTTCTCATTGTTATAAGCTTCTGTTTTAAGTCTCTCAAAAACACACTTCACTTTAACTCTTGACACATATGTTTCTACAATTTCCACCTAAATGGTAGACTTCAGACTTTACCACCCTGAAAAACATAGGACCTATCTGTAACCACCCTGTACATCCTCTCCCTACCCACTTCCACTTTGTCTCAATGTCCACATGAAGGGTCCGCCACATTACGTGACCAATAGCGGGAAGTGGAAAATAGGTGAATCCCTCCAGTCTTCTGTACACTGATACTGTCTACTGACCACGTACAATGACGCTCTATACAATTAAATTCCATGCAATGCAATGCAATTACAGACATTAACAAGATCAAATATACCCTTGTCTAGTCTAGAAAACAGTAAATGTGTTATTTTGATTCCAACACGCTGTAGTTTTACAGAGACTTTTGCAAAAACCAAGCAGTTTATAAACATAAGAGTGAAAAATGAGAAGCTGTTTACAAAAAAGAAATCGCGCTTCCGAACGATACTGATACAAAACTATGGTTATGAAAAGGTACAACAGTTCCTATTTCTACCGGAGAGAGAGAAGTTCGTCCTGAAGCTTTCGCTGCCCTACACCTTAATGTAAGGTGCTTCATTCAGCTGTGGTGTGATTACAGAGTACACTCCATGACAGGACGAGAGTGAGAGTGAGGAAGGTCTGGTTTGAGAAGGGCTCACCATCACACTATTAGAGTTAAGGCATTACTATAAGCACAGAAGTTAACTTGTCAGCCATTCTTTTGGAATTTTCTTTGGTTTCAGTTCACTTTCTGTTAGAGAAAATCTAATTTAACAAGCAGGAACACCTTCTAATTAACAGCACGTCCTGGATGTATAAGTGTTAAATGGTATTCAGTAGCCTTGAGCTCACAAGTGTGATAGAGCACTGTCACCAGCTCAAGCAGTTTGGTGCTCAGTAGCTGAGGCCCTTCAGTGCATCCCAAAGGAACACTCAGCTTTCAATTACCTCCAATAACAGCACTTATCAGAATCCTCAGCTTTCCCCAGAGACTCGGGGGCTTGATGCCCGCGCTCAGTGGCCCACGACAGGGGCATTCATCATGGGGTGGAGTAACAGCTGGGGCCTGAGGAAGAGGCACGCGTCAAACCCCTCTGGGACGAGACAGGGCCAGCCATTATTGGGGGTGCTGGTGGGAGGAGGGTGGGGTGTTACGGGTGTGTTACATCCCCCCTTCATATCCATGTAAATACATATGTACAAACATGGTGGTATGTGCACAATTTGCAAGAAAAAGCAGAAGCCAACACTAGTGCTGCTGAGGTGTATTCCAGGCATGGGATAATGGTGTTCCTGTAATAATGTTTGGTCCCCTCTCTCACTGCAGCAGGGTGGGTGAATTTTCCCTCCTTGATTGTGCTCTGCCCATTAACCAGCTTCCTCTTTAATGGTCCACATGTTGAAGGGGGAGGGGCAGTAAATCCTGTCCCCCTGCCCTCGCTCTGCCATGCCTCTGCGGAGTGTCGTTTACGGGTACTGAAGAGTGCACAAACATGATGAAAAAGTAGCTGAGATTTACAAGGCCTCCCCTGACAGCCAGGAAAAGGAGAAAATTAAACCAGAGAGCATTAAACAGGCACCCATTACAGGGCTGCTCCGACACCAATAATAACCATCATTGTGTCCCGTCATCCCGAGGTACATGACATGATTGCAAAGCCTGCAGGCCTGCACCTGTGACAGTTAACATCTTTATACCCGCCACATAACATGCTTCTCCAGGCTTAAGGAAGTCAGGAAGATTAAACACTTTCTCACTTCTCAACTAAATTAATCTGCGACTTGTGGTCTATGCAAATAAAACACACGCAACTCAATCTATAGCCTTTTAATATGTAGTTAGTCTTATCCAGTCTTACATAGTTCCTGTGCTATGTAGAGTTGTAACCATTAGTCGAACGATGGATTTGCTGCTTTTCTTTGTCATTTTTAATGGTGCATGAAGACTTTTTGGGTTTTGGACTGTTGGTTGGACAAAAAGCAGCAATTTGAAGAGGGCACATGGAACAAATCGATTAATCATGACAATAATCTGCAGATGAATCATTATGAAAATAATCATTAATTGCAGCCCTAGTGGCATGTCTAATCGGATATTTGTGCATTTTACCATTGCAGCAAATCTTGAACATTTCAATCACTCCTACCTAAAATCTGATAATGTCTTCAGATACTTAAAAAGTTTTCATCAAAGCTTTTTCCAAATTACGTTTGGTATAATTTGATTCATAATTACAGGTTGTCTTTATGGAGCTTTACAAAGCAGCGCGTTCATCACAAGCAGGCCGCAGTGCAACATTTTAACTCACTGTCTACATAAGATCACGTTGCCTGCGCTATCTATAGGCATGTTGGTTGAATTTAACCGACTTGGGGAAAATGTATATTTATTTATATATTCTATCCCAGTAAGAGGAGGGCTGTACCACAATTCTTCATGGGTTATGTGCTTTTGCCACGGGAAAAATAAATACCCCTTTTTCTCTTTGGAAAATATGAGCACTTAGCTACATCTCTCTAATCCACACTCCATAAGGATTATGACAATGGAGGCAGCGGGGAATGGATTAAAAACTAGATTTTGCATCCATCAAATGCTTGAGCACTTGTTGTATGGGCTCTTGTGGGTCTGCCCTTGTTTCTTCAGTTTTGTTGTTTCTTCTTGTGTTTCCAATTTTAACAAGATTGACCTAAATCTACCATTTGACCTGAATTAAGACCTCAAAGTCACCTTTTCCTGCTCTTTGAGTAGAGGAGAGTTTGTTATAAATCAATTTAAACATTATTCATCCTATCTTTGGAAAAAAAAGAGCTCCTGTGCAGTTGGCCTGTTTAGGTTTTGATTGTGAAAATGCACAAAGAAGCTGTGAAATCCACTGGTATGATACAGAAAGGCTATGAGCACCATCTAGTGGTAACATGTGACTAACTATACGGCTCAAATAATTTGTTTTGCAGCTGTAATCTCTGTATTTGCATACTTGTCCGTTAGATTTTTCATTGTGTTTTATTGCAAAAACATTTAAATTTGCATCAACACCTTTAACATTTTCAAATACTGTCTGTAGTGTAATTTGTATAGTTTGTGTTGTTCATGTACTCACACTCCTCTAATCCCAGCTGGTAAGCGAGGTTCTGAAGTCCTTTGACCTTCTCCATCAGGTTGGCTGTGGTCAGACTACCCAACTCTACACAAAGCATAACAGCACCCATAATCAGAGCTCTTAGCTACATGTAACTAGTTTCAACAGAACATTATCCCATTTGACAGGATTATATGTTAAGACTATTTCTGTTCCAAATATTCCATCTTAACACCAACTGTTGCAGGTACACGGACAATGTTGGAACACTTACCTTTCAACATCTCGATGTCCTCACTCTCTAGTTCAGCCATCCACTTGGGGGGCGAATTAGTGATGGGCTGTGATGTTAACACACAACAAAGTTGTCTCAGTACACAACTCGTTACAGATTTATAGATCAGGCCTATATATTACAGTACATCAAGCCTATTTAATTATCTAGTTTGTAAATCAAAGCGAGCCACAGTGAATCTAACTCACATTTTTACAAGACGCAGCAAATTCTGCAACTCCAGGCACTGAATGAGAGATTACAGGATAATCAGGATTATAATTACATAAAACACAATTCATTAGGGAGTAAACACACAAGGGCAGGGAGGATGTAAACTTACACTGCTCTGGCCACAGGTCTGGCGATGCTCTGTCCAACTTCTCAAAACTCAGCAAAGACGATTCAAAATCGTCACCTATCACAATAACACAGAAAGTACTTTGGTTTTGTAACATTTTCTAAGGAAAAGGCATAAACTGCATATTTGTGTGCGTACATTTTTTGCTGATGTACCTCAGAGCAAGAAAAGCAGATGAATTCTGGTGAAAATGTCAAAATGTCACTATAGCTTAAATATATTTTAAAACAACAAACCCTGTAGTGCCAATTTAAACACTTTGTTTTCAAGTCATTTCAATGTTTTTTACTCTATATTTTATTTCCTCATCTAAAGTTTAGCATGCTCCTTATCTCTCCTGAGACTGATGTGGTTCACATCTATTACAAAAACATGATCTAACTTTTTAGTTTCGCAAACAAACATTAAGCAGATAAGTTCCAGTAGAATTACGTAGTTACACATCACTACAGTCATTTAACAAAAGAGAATATAGAGCAGCAGCCTTTTATGAAGAAAATGTTCAGGGGCTGTTAATTTACAAGTTATTATACCATATATCAACATAACATATAATGTTTGTGTGTTTGATCAGACATGAATATTGCAAATTTCATACAACATCAAATTTTGGACATGCTTCATTACTCCATGTGTAAGTTATGTCATATACTTTGTGTTTGTTAGAGCTATTCTCGTGTTGATTGAAAATAATGTCACAATTTGCTGATTTATTAGGTTGACATAGATCTTTTCTTTTGACATATGAATTATCCCCCAAAATACCCAAATTTTCTGCAGCAAACATGCGTGTAGAGTAGGGCATTGGTAAAGCCTTTGACCTCACATTAGATTGAGAAATATTTTGTTATTTTGTTTAAAGTGAGAATAAATCAGCCAAATGACGGCAATAGAATCTGCGACGGCAGTGTTATGAATTTGACTGTTAAATGTGTGCGTCAAGCCCTGTTAAGATACAGTTTGTTTAAAGACCAAACCACAACAGTGTTATATACACAAAAATTACCCAAAGTATATGGCATATGTTTGGAGTTATATGATCACAAACATGACTGATACATTGTAAAATCTGTCATATGGTAGTACAAGTTAAAGTGTTTGTATTTAGATGAATACTTCAGTATTCATTAGAGTTGGTAAAAGTATTAAAGGTAACACAACTTATTTTCGAGAATGATAACAATGTAGATATAATATTATTGGATTACAAGAGTTACTGATGCATTTATATGCTCATGACTCTAATGTTGCAGCTGGTAAAAGTGAATTTTAATCACTTATAATATACAGTTTATCTGCAGGGTAGTAAATGTACATTGTAAATTACATTTCATTACATTATGATTTTTTTTTCTTTTTTAAAAATATGTTTTCATTTTATTTTACAGACTGGACTTAAGTCACATACACCCATACATTAATTACACATTTATTTGTTGATTATATGTTGTAAAATTAATCAGAATCTGCAAAGTAAGTAGTAATCTAAGTTTAAAATAAATGAAGTGGAGTAAAAAGTTCACTATTTCACAGGAGTACAGGTATAAAGTAGCAGAAAATGGAAATACTCAAGTAAAGTGCTAGTACCTCAAAATTGTACTTAAGGGAAATGTACACCTGTTCTTGATGTGTGTATGTTTTATTTCATTTTTCATGTGATTCGGTTGTTAGAAAACTGCAGCTTAACAAGGGCATGACTCATGGCATAACTATAGTGTGCAGTCACGTTAATACCAATAACATTACGTAGGAAGTAAAGGTGAAAGACTGCAGCCAGTAACGTAAAACCTATTACTAGTCCCAATGTTGTGAAACAAAACACTGTAACTGTTACCCATGATATAAATACAGGTGATTCGGCCTGTTTAAAGCACAGTAGCGAGCTTCGGGGGTATCTATGTTTGTAGCTAGCAGCACCCACAGTTTCATCTCTGTGGGTCAAACTGTAAAAAGCTTCGGTGTTTCTGTCTCCTGTGTTTCTCTGTACACTGGTCAGACACAACACTGGGGCTAGTGAAGGCTGTAGCCAGCGGGGGGAAAACATCCCCAAACAGCACAAATACAGCTCTAACATGTGTTTTCTGTCGCCTCTGGATGTTCGTGTAATACAACAAAGGAGTCGCTAACGACTTAAAGTCCTTAATAACTGCAAATTTACAATTTATACACCGCATAGCAGGGTAAGGAATTAGAATTTACCTCCATTTGGAGACGCCATCTTCAGAATAAACACGTGACGGACGACAGCCAATCACAGCAGCCGTCCTCGAAGTTGACGCGTCGCGGCGTAGTTCACAAACACGCCACCAGGCGGCCAATAGTTTAATGTCAAGGTGAGGCCAGAGGCAGGTATGAACATATATTTTGTACATTTACATTCACAGCATAACCCCTTCCTTTAGCTGCATGAATATCCTAATGTGGCTGCATGTCAAGTCATCTATTATTATCTCATTTCAATGTTTTTAGCCATTGAATCACTTATGTTATTATTTTCTGTTGCAAATGCATATATTCCCTGTTCATAAATAATGTAATACAGTCTGAGACAGACATTTGCACTTGATGGCGGCTTTATTCATAGTGACTTAAAATTGTTAGCATTCTTTTTTTTTGCCTTTGCCCTTCCAGCTGTGAATAACCAACAATGAAAAATCCTCATTGGGTGTAAAGTTTCATAGTATTAATTTAATCTACATTACCACACTCACACTGAAAGATCAGCCCCAAATCAATTAAAGATCACAGATTAAAATCAGACCAATAGGAATTGATCTTATTCATTTTTTTTATTGTTTGAGCTCTTTTGTTGTTTTAAGGCAAGTGTCTATTCTGAGTCTAAATTGTGGTCCAAGGAGAAAACTTTGGATGTGTTGACAAAATGATGATGGAATATTGATGTTATGAACGTAAGTAAGCAGATACTACAAGAATATCAGTTTATTGATCATACTGAAACAAACGTATGACACTGAGAGTCAGTAGTAGTCAGACAGCACTAATACAAAAATACTGGGCACTAAGATCAAGACACTCGCAAACAAAAATACTGTCTCTGAGAACTCTAAAACCTATGTAACACGATGCAGCATTTAAACGTTTCAGATTTATTTTCAGTGGCTCCTTTCAGGCACTTTATCTTATTATCGTGACATACAGTACACACATATACACATTTAAGTCCAGGGTGTGAGATGTGCTGTGAGTTAAGGCAGCTTGGTGACGATTAGTGTCAAGATCTTTATTTTCAAAAACTCCACAACACTCTGGCTCTCATATTGCACTGGTTCATGTCTGTCTTATAAAGCATTCTTTACACTTTATAGACTACGACACTTGGAAATGTTGAGACATAAATACCTAGACACGTAGAAATTCTATACTAGTGTGGACAGTCGGTACCTTATAAAAATGATCTTTTTGTGTAAACACTCTAAGACCGTGAGTCTGTGAGACACATGCTTGATTAAAGTCCCTTAAATTCAGAATAGCTGTTATACAGTACATCACAACTTCGTGCAAAGGTGACTAGAACTCCCAGGAGTCCATCCACTTCAGGCCAGCCATGGCGCTGCCCGCCTCGTGTGCCAGAGGACCCGTCATGCCGTAGGAGAGAGGATGGAACAAGTAGAAACTGATGGACAGAGAGGGGATTATATAATGTATACAAATTAGAAGAAGAACTTGAAAATCACAATGGAAGCAGGTTAACAAACAGATGTATAATCCCAAGGAAGCTCATTAAATGCAACAGACATCAAACACTGAAGATATACTGTTTATGATGACTCTGTAAGAATAAACAGTCAACTCACCTGTAGAGAACACTAAACAGAAGTACCATCAGACCGACTCTCTGCAGCCAATCAGAATAAGGTCGGCGGAGAAACAAGTCAGCGCTTTTCAACAGAACGTCTAATGTGATTCCTGTGAAGAAACAAAATGCTTTATATTCATTGTGAAACAACTGGAAATACAGTTCTCATAATACTTTGGGAGATGTGCACAGGTAGGACAACTAATACTTTTTTTTTTTTTTTACATTTTGGTACCATTAGAAGTATGTAAAGGGAAAGGAGTTCCTTTTTTTCTGATTTCCAATCTTTGCCTCATGTCTCTCTCTCTGCCCTCGCCCTTTGACCCTTCCTCACAGTTTGAAAACCTCTGGTCTCCATAATGTAAGCAGCCAATATGCGGTGGGATTTGGTACCTGTTAGCATGCTGTTGAAGAGCATCGCAGGGAAGTAGTGGTGGTAGTAGAGCACACGGCCCATGGTATAGAAAGGTGCATAGTGCAGCAGCCAACCGAGGAGCAGCTGTCCTCCTTCTCTCATGAGCACATGAGAATCCTCTGAAAGACAAAGTGCAGAACATGTATTTGATGTTTAGATCTTGTTGCAACCATAATCAGTGCAATTGGCGCAAAAAATGTGCGATGGAATCACTGTCAATAACCATACCTATTCTTTTCTGTCCCAATGAGAAACCTCTTTGTAGTGCTACAGAAGCCACTGCCACCATGATTACATACAATCCCAAACTCGCGAGGTTTATCCACCAGACCACCTGAAAAACAGGACTTAATCATGAGCACATTACTGCGTGTTGGTCAAGAGCAACAACAGAAAAAATGAAGTAAGCTGAAGAAAGACTTACAGGGTTCCCCAGCAGATAAACACGATAATCTGTGTCATTCACTCCAGAAAACCTCAATCCCTTTACACAAATAAAGAACATTTGGAGTTAGTTACTAGACAAGAAAAAAACTACAAAAATAAACTTTCTACTGTAGATTATTCAATGCACCTGATAGCTGATGGGCCAATGCCAGGGTTTTGAGTTCATCTCATTGTCTTTGGGTTTCAAGCCACTGTTACCCTAAAAAAAGACATTGTCTACATCAATAAATCACTTATGATAAAACACATTCTTGAATCACAGACGGATTGACATCTTTTCTTTCTTACTCTTATCATAACGATGTGGGACTCCAGTAGGATCTCCAGAAAATGGGGCTTCAACACAGACAAACTTATGTTGGGCACTGCAAGAAGACACAAAGGAAAAATTAACACGCTGATTAGTGGATGACATCATGAAGTATAGGGAAAAAAAAGTAGGAGTGCAATGAGCGTGTTCATCTTACACTTGGGATTGATGTGATCTTCGATGTTCCACTGAGAGCTCGGAGTCTCCTTCAAATAGGGACTACAGGTCACCTCCACCTGTTCCCAGCCCCTGAATAGAAAAAAAACTTCACTTTATGACACCTTATATATTAAAATGTGTTTGAACAAACACATCCACAGTCTAGTCATTAGGATCATCCCTAATCAGAGCAGAGAAGATAAGATTTACCACTTAGGGAGTGTCTTGCCAGAGGAGTAAAGCACACATCCGGTCGCTCGGTGCAGAAAGCGGACTTTGCTACGTAGCACCTTCACCAGGTCACCCTTCCGCCCTCCGCACACCTCCACCTGCCACAAGTCATTGATGTCGCCTGTGCCATTCTAAGAGGAAGGTGGAAAAGTGACATGCAATCAGAGTTTAATATGTTATTAATACTGAATAAGGGAAGTTAAAAGTTATTTTTAGTGCAGCTTTGAGCTGTGGAGCTACTCACAATGCCATAGCCTGTAACCTGGAAGTGTTTCTTGGTCAGAGGAGCCTCATGGAGATGACTGTGAAGGTTGCGGGTTGTTCTGAAAGGACCAACAAAAATGGTATTCTCTAAAAAACATACACATAATTTGGATCGGAATGACATGGACTCATTTAAATCATTAAATGTTTTCCGTGATGATGCTCCGTGAAGTCATGATACTTACTCCTTGTGCTCCAGTCGAATGATGTCACCATGTCGAACAAGATCAGGTGTCCCAGCTTGAGCTTAAAAAAGACAAAGATTTAAGATGCTTTACTTCCCTGAGACAGAAAAAGCATCCTATCAATATTTCATAACAGTAAATCAACCCCCTCTTCTCACATTCATTATCACCGTGTCTGTGTACGAGCCACACGTTGTTGTAGTCCTTATGAAGATAGGCTGTAACCTGTAAAGGAAAATAACAGAGAATATGGTTTATTTTGAATAAAGAACAGATATTAGCATAGTCAATTATGTTTGATAATGTTTCTCACTTATCTCTCTGGTAGCCTGACCTGTTGCTGTTTTGCTCCAACTCCCTCTGGGTATAAGTGCCAGTGAGAGTGCAAATAGCCTCCAGCAATACGGAGGTTTTTTACTGTGATGGTGGAGCCATACGCCAGGTCTGCATCAGAAGAACGACGAGATATCGCCTTACATCATTTTCAAAACACAGGAAACATTTACATTTAATGAAAACTGCCTCATGAAACGTCATTTCAAGTGGCAAGGAGACACCAAACTAACCACGCCCAATAAAACAAAAAACCCTGATGTGCAAATGTTTCAGCCCATCTGCCCGTTATCAAAATTAAGGGACTGCCTACATTTCTCTCTGACCTCATTTTCCATTTTTCTTATTAGTGTTTTTGTAAACACAGCTGCAGCGTCATGTGGTTTTATTCACACGTTTGGCACTTACACTCAGGCATGGATGCATTGTGCAGGTTATTTCCAATTAGACGAGACTGAAAGGCTGAACTGAAGAAACCATCTCCTGGTCCGCTGGTGAGAGAAAACAATCATGATTACCCAAACAATGGATTGGATGTCATCACTGCAGTACAGTACATCACTGTGAGATGAGCAGTAATCAGTGTGTCCTTAACATACCTTTTGTTCAACACAACAAAGTGGATTGCAAATATTGTAATGTAGAGGAGGATTGGAAGCAGGATGAGTCCAACAACCCGAGCCAGAAGGTGCTTGGCGATGTCCACCTGGAGGCAGAAAATACAGTCAAACTTCTACTCGTAAACATTTTTAGCTGCCAGTGCCATTAAATAAATGCTGATTACCAGTGAGAGGCTCAGGTCTCCCAAAAGTCTCCAGAGGTCCCAGACTGTGTTCAGTCCCACCAGAAGGATGACAAACAGACCCACAAACTTCACCCCCAATGCCCCAGCAAGGCTGACACCAGTCAGTACCAGCCACAGCCACCAGGAGGCAGAAAAAGGCCTGAAGACAACAGCAAGCAGGGAACAATGTCTGTATGTACATGTATATGTATGTACGAGGGCAGCAAAGATTAATTGATTAATAGTTAATCAGTTGTCAACTATTAAGTCATTTGCCAGCTATTGATAACTGATTAATCTGTTTTTCTGGTTTCTTTAGTCCTCTTTCAAAGTGTTTATTTTGACCAAAAAATCTGCATTCGGTTTACAAGAGCGTGAAATAGGAAATAAGCGAGTCATCTCATATTTGACGCTGCAACCAGCGAATGTGCACCATCAACAAAAACGTATTGATCAATTGATAATAAGGTGATTGAAATTATCTACTGATTATCAAAACTGATTTGTAAAGTGTACAGAGACTCTCTGGGTGATGTGCACTTTAAATAAACTGAAGTTGAAGATAAATTAAAGTGCTTGTGGTATCATACCTGTATCTCTGCTGGTTGAACTTGACCATGCTCAGCACTGCTGCCATGATGAAGAACATGAGTATGGGGTCTAACAGGATGTACTGGGAAATGGTGATCGAGCCAGTGTCTGTCAGGAAGCAGGAATTAAGCAAAAATCCATTCTCCGTATTAGAACAGGATAAATACATGCTGCATTGAATGGTTTGACATTTAAATAGATGTTTCAATAATTATATGATCACTCACCAAATATAAGCAGGGTGGCAGTGATGAGAGCTGCGGTGTGAGACTGAGACAACTCCAGCACTATGAGGTAGGCAAAGACTGGGAGAAAGGAGCCCAACATGGCACAAAACTGGAAGACAGGAAGCAGGACAGACACATCAGCTGCCTTAATATGTCTTAAGAACATTTATCAATGTTAAAAGAGCAGGTTTTCTAGTGTGAGAAGTTGCATACCCCTCTCATCCCCCAGTAGTTGTGGTGTTCATATTTATCTCCTGGCTTTACGAAGGGAAAGGTGCCATCATAACCGGTCATGTAACCGGCGAGACCGATCAGCATCTGCAACAGAGTAAAAAGGAGATCAGTACTCAAACTAGAGAGGTTTCCCTGAAGACACGAGAGTTTAAACACAAGAGGACGTCTCACTTTTCCAAGAGGAGGATGGACGTCGAAAAAGAAGGTCCTGTTGATGTAGTAGCTTCCCATCTTCCCAAAGTGCGTCTCATCCCAGCTGAAACACCAAAACAAGCCGCCACATACAAAAACTAGACTTAAAATTCACCAAATGCACATGCATGCATTGCAGAGGACTTTCACTCACCACACATGAGGGGGCTCTGCGATCTTGTAGAGGCGAGTAGAGAAAGACAGCCCCACCACCAACATCAGCAGCATCCTGCTCGGAGGCTCATTGCTGCTGTTTCCTCTGGCTGAGCACTGAGATGTCCCATTTGAGGACTGGGTGTCATCTTCTGAGTGATGTCCTGCAGTTTGACTGTGAGTGTCCTTTGACAGAGGGGTGGATGGGGTCTTTTCTGAGCTGGGAAAGATTTTCCTGTTTCGTAGTGCTGAAGTGTCCCCTGCTGTTTTGTTCCATTGTGAAATGCATTCTTCCTTTGCCATTAGGACATAAAACCTGTGATGAAATGAGCAGACTCCCTTGGAAGAGAGGCAAGTCTAATATTTTGGTAATACTGCCTTATCGTATAATAAAAAAAGGTAGTTAATGAGTGATGTCTAGATGATGTGTAGCTGTGCTATCTGGGACAAATACCTACATTTAGCATGGATAAAACAACACTGGGAGCCAGGTATGAGTTCTCAATACTGTATGTCGGTAGTGACAGTGAATGTCAGACCTTTCCAACTCATCAACTTATCAGACATATTTGAGCCAAGACATTTTCATCAATAACATACTTAGCCTAGCTTATCCCAGCCTGCTCATTTCTAACCGCGTATCCACTCGCAAAAAGGCGTAATTCCCAGCAAAAACTGCGACAGTTTAAGGTCGCTATCGCCTCAAATTGCTGTTTTATTATTAAAAGAGTCACATTAGCAACACAGCAAAAGCACGAGTGGATGGCTGCGGCTCGAGCCGACGAAACACGTATGAAGCGAGGTGGCTTCTGGGAGGTGTATTCCCCTGTATTACTAATGCAGGCATGTTGTACCGTGGTAAACGCAGTTTCCCAGAATCCTTCAGGAATAGCTCTCTTCCCCGGTTAACCAATGGGAACAAAGTTATGGAAAAGCTGGAAAAGCAGACAGTGGTGCGTTGTTCTATTTGGCCACTAGAGGGAGACATAGTATAATAAATGATTTGAATGCTCATTTCTTTCTTTCTTTCTTTCTTTCTTTCTTTCTTTCTTTCTTTCTTTCTTTCTTTCTTTCTTTCTCTTTTTTATTTATTTATTTATTTCTTTATTTCATTTCTGGGACCATCATTTCCAAACCCCAGTTCTGACATATTTATAGTTTTGACTGTGGAGGATATTCTGTGGCTCATCTCTGCAGCCAAAACACAAACACCAGTGGTAAGAAGCTAATTGCATTTGCTCAAGTACAGTAATTACAATTTTGAGGTACCCTTTAATTATTTTAATTTTCTGATGCATAAATCTTGCATCTCACTTCACTTCAGAGGAAACTATTTGTACTGCACTGCATGTATTTTCCAGCTATGCAGATTCAGATTTTACACTCTTGCATTGAAATTACGCATTAAACTGCCTGCAGTAAATTAATTAGAATTAAATTGAGAGCTATGCCTCAAATGAAACTTAAATGGTCACACTTTTACTTACATTCAAGTAAGGGACCTTTATTTGTGTATTTTCACATTGATGTGTTACTACTTTTGCTGAAGGATCTTAATATGTCAGCCATCACTGCCAAAAACACACCTCTAACCACTTATGCTTAGACAATAATGTCCCAGTGGTCCATATACATACCTGCACCAAACAGCTCAAGACTACACTGCTTTATGTAACAAAATAAAACAAAAATAAAACATTGAATGCCTTTGGAACATACTACAAACTACGACTCACAGACTTACTGTTCTTATTTTAATATGGATCACAAACTTCCACCACAGAAATTACTATAAGATTATACACATGGTAAATGCAAAGTGTGCAGGTGCCTTTTTGCAAAGTAAATGATCAAAGAGACTGATATTTTTTATGTTTTTATTTTGCTGACTGATAGCGATTACAGTCAAGAGGTAAACAAAATGAATGAGCATGATATTTCCAATGACCACAGCTTTACAACAAGACATTTATCTCAAGTTATTTGCGGTTTTGAAAAAGGCTTTTAAATATTCCAACTTTGACCTAAATGTTACATGTCCGGTCCGGTTCAGGCGATGATTTGAACAGCACAGGAAAGTACGGTGGACATCAGGTGGAAACATTTGTACAACTGTAGATTCATAGGTTATTAATGCGTGAGAGAGGTGCAAGTCATCAACTTTAGTCATCCTCCAAAGTTAGAATTGGACTTTTATGTTTCTGCTGAGATTTCTTGAGACAAGTTCAACACATAATGCCATTATTTTCTTCAACCTGTATATAGAAGTCATAAATGTATGAGTGGGAGTTCAGAAACCAAATGCGTAGGCCGATACTGACTATTATGATACATTCATGACATAAGGATCCAACAGAGACTAACAGAAATAATGTTCACAATCACTAATATTAAGCCATGGAGTTGTGACGCACAGAAGTCGGTGCTTGCATTTCAAAAGCATTGTCTTTGTAATGAACTTGAAGAGACAAAATGTCTGCGATCAGAACAGTGCTGCCACTTCCAAAAAATATATTTCATTGTCTGCTCCACAGGGCAGGGTATACACACAGTTCCTCTGGTACAGTGTCAGCCACTCTCCTCATACATTAAAAGATATGCTTTAAAAAAAAACAAAAAACATTTTTTTACAGACACGTATAAATCTACAAAGCTATAATGCCAGATTTTTCTTACATTTTATGCTTTATGTCAGACAAAATATTGGTTGTGCTATAATGCATTAAGAGAATATGTAACAAAAATAATACATAGTACTAGATCTGTACAAAATATACCAAACCTCTCCAACGAAGCCTTTGTCTTTACGTGCATCCAGGGATGCACACATGGGAATGGTCTGATGTGAGATCTGGGAAACGATTGCATTGCAGTTGAATGTAAAAATCCTTTTGCCTGTGAAACATAAAACCAACCATTCACTTTAAGCGGTGATGTATGTGGATAATTTCAACTAATGTTGCAGAAGTTAGCTAGAATCAAACTTCGATTAGTCTTGGAACAAGTGTTTTTTGTTACAGTTTAAGTATAAAACAAGTTAATACTGTTAAAAAAGAAAGGAAAAATGGGATCAGCAACCGAGTCCATGTTTTTCTACTTCATTGCTGGTGTTAAGATAAAACTGGTGTCAAACAGAGGAAGGCAGGTTATACCTATTGCACCTTTTTTTTCAAAACATTACATAGATCATCATATACATCTACAGTCTTTCCAGGTCCACGTAAAGGCTGAACTTTCTCATGTTTGGCTGAGTTGACGTCCCAGTTCTTGGTCCAGAGATTCTTCAGCTCGTAGTTAGAAGGCAGCTGTGGGGAGAAGTTCTGATGGTGTGTGTCAGCCCTGGCATCCATTTAGTCCAAGGTCAATGCTAATTAAAACGACTGAGCGAGATCGTGTTGGTGAGAGGGTTCGACAGTGAGGCACGAGCTGATTTACGAGTGGCGATTATTTCTTATGACGTTCCTTCTTTAACAAAACACATTATCTATCTCCTCGCGCTGTCTCGAATAGAACAGGAGGAATGGCGTGTGCCCTCTGAAATAGGTTGCTTTCTTAGTTTGCAGAGGCCCGTCGTGTAAATGAAATAAATAACACAAAAAAAAGAAAAAGTTACAGAGAAAATAATGTGGAAAATATATCTGCATATCAAATTGCCTGGGGTTACTGAATAAACAAAAATCAGTCCACAAAATCCCTTTAAGGCAAATGGATATCTGGTGAATACTAAATCCCATGTAATACATTCACTGCACATTTCCTGGTCCTCTTGAGTGTGTATAAGGGGATCTGAATGCAAGCGTGTGTGCTTTTGTATGTGCGTGTTTGTGTCTGTGCATGTGTGTGTGTTATGTAGGGAAACAAGTTTGGACGTCTCAGCGTTACTGTTGGAGGTTTAGTGCCAGGCCCTCGGGGAAAAGGGCAGGGGGGGTGGGGGGTGGGGGTGGTGTAAGGCGATCTCTGAGGGAGCAGGAGAAGTCACTGTCTCAGTTTTCTGTCTTCCCGAGCTCCGGGATCGCTGGGATGCATTTGTGTGGCTTGGCAGAGGCCACGAAGCCAGGCAAACAGGTGCACTTGTACGATCCCTCTGTGTTGGTGCACTGCCCGTTCTGACACAAGGGCACCTTGTCGCTGATGTCCTCACACTCATTAATGTCTGCAAGGAAAGGAGACATGACGGGTTAGTCAGCAGGGAGATTTCACAGCTGAAACAGCTGCCCGCGCCACATCTGCTGCTGAGCGGCGGGAAACTGTAACGTTGAAGTGATTCAGACTTCTGATTTCACTTTAACACTCCTTCCTTTATTTTCATCCTCCCTCCCTCCCTCCTTTCCTTCCTTCCTTCTTTCCTTGCTTCCCTCTTTTTTTACTTTCTTTTCTCTCCCTCCTTCCATTTTTCTTCCTTCTTTCCTCACCTCTTTCTTCCTCTCTCCATCCTTCTTCGTCGATCTCTCTCTCCATCCTTCTTCCTTCCTTTTGTCCTTCCTTCCTGCCTTTCAATTTCCCTTCAAATTTGCTTCCTTCCTTTCTACCTTCCTCTTCCCCCCTTTTTTCCTTCCTTCAACTTCACTTTAACTTTGCCCAAACCCCTTCATTTCCTCCTTCCTTCCTCTGTCCTTCCTTCCTTTCTTCCTAACTCCTTCCTTCTTTTCTCTTCTTCCTCCCCTTTCTCTCTCTCCCTCCCTTCCCTTTTCACTCCATTTTCTTTCCTTCCCTCTTTTCTTTTCCCCTTTATTCCATTTTGCTTCTACTTTACTTCCTCCCATTCCTCCTTCCTTCCTCCCTCCCTCATTCTTCCTCACTCCTTTGTTTTTCCTTCTTTTTCCCTTCCTTCCTTTTCCCCCCTTGACTTTAGAAAACAGCAGCTGATGAACCAACCTCACCTCAAGGTTCATCCAACTCCTTCATGAGCAGATGGAACTCAAAACGAAAATGGATCACAAACCATTTTGATAATCCGTTGACCTTTTATGTCATATTTCAAGCAAAACATTCTCTGGTTCCAGCTTCCTAACTGTGAGGATTTGCTGCTGGTCTTTGTCTTACATCATACTGTCATAAATCAGGTAGTACATTTAATATTTTTCAGTGTTTGGACTGTTGGTCAGACAAAATAAGATGATTAATCGAGAAAATAATCTGCAGATTTATCAATAATGAAAATAATAGTTGCATCTTTATACAACTTGGCCAACTCCATGTGTTCATGCAGATCATGTGATATGATAAAAAACTCCACAATAGCTACTAACAGATTGTGGAGAACTTTATGCAATCCTGTGAACAACAAACAAAAGTGTTTAAATGTGTTCCAGTAAAGTTCACATTTGGGGGTACAAGGCTTTCACTCAAACTCAATGATATGTTGCATAATGTCTCACGTTGTATATCTTTAATCAACCATGCCGTCATGTTGCGTGTCAGCTGGAAAGGATGTGAACTTGAATTCCCGGCCATCTTGAGCGCTGAACGGCTCAGAATGATGGTTAAATTAACAATGCATTGGATTATGTTTCCTTTTTGGCCTTCAAGTGATTTTTCTTCCCCCCCCCCCTGCTTCCAGCCCTGGAGGTCTGATTGTCATTTCATGGCAGTCAATCTCAAATGACCCTCTTGCTGTTTATGTCATGTTCTGCTGGGGAATCATGAGTGGTGATATTTATAAAAGGAGGCATGGCACAAGTTGCACAGCTCCCACATGTTTCCACAGGGTTGGAATTCAATCACTTTTCCTGGGAAAACGTCTGGCCTTGGAGCTGATAAGCACGTATGTAGACAGAATATTGTAATCACAGTGTTTCATTACAACAAGACAGTCTCACTTTCATACAAAACAAACAAAGCACACTTAAAACGATATAATATCTCATGTAATACACTGGGTGGCTAAGATTCAAGGCCTCCTTTCTCTTGGCAGTGCGTCACTGGGGAATTTCAAACCAAAGGGCAACACACAGTGGTTTTAAGGAGCACACTGCTTTATTAGTTTCCCATAAAATATAACTTAACTCAAGGTTGTTAAATTCAAAGCGTCTCCTTGAGCTTGATGATACACTGCGAGTTACCTCACTGAAATTAATCCAAGACGTGGCTCCAAAAGGCTTAAACCTGAAGGGAGAGGTCACTGCGGTTCAATCCCGAGCTTCAACACCACATTTTTAAAACCAGATTAAACAAGGTGATTGATCGCTATTGATTCTAGGGAGTCCCTGAACGTTTTTTGCTTGGATCACAGAGTGTGCTTGGATCACAGAGTGTACATGCAGATGGTCTGTCAAGAAAGATATAAACGATGCTGGGAAAGAAAAACCCCACCTATACAGGCCATCTTGTTTAGGTCGAACTCGTAGCCGTCGAAGCAGTCGCAGGTGTAACCTTCTCGCACACGAACGCAGCGGCCGTTTTCACAGCCGTTCAGGATCCCGCATTCCTCCGCTCGGAGACCCTCAAAGGCATCGTAGCGGTCTGATCGGACAGAGAAACATGTAAAAAAAAAATGCATGTTAAAACATCATACAATAATTGATATTATAAAAAAATGCATTACCGTGCGCCTGTGAAGGATGCATACAATCACCTGCATAGGGATCCACTGGTTGTGGCTGGTTCTCCCGTGGTCGTGGGATGGGGACGCGGGCAGGTGGCTGTTGAACGCTGTAGTCATTGTCGTTGAAGAGAGGAACGCTCTCAGGAACGTCATACGGTCCCGCGGGGTTGCCATAACTGTCAAAGTACGGAGGAGCAAAAGGCTCCGCAGGATCCTCTGCCCCCTCGATACCGTACTCGTATCCTGGCCGCTCTCGCAGACTGTCTGTACCTCCTCTCCGAGCCAGGTTGCACATTATTGCATAGTCCTCTGAACACAGCAGCACACAAAGCGGAGTTATATTTTGCATATTAAAAACTGTTTATTTGTTCAAGCGTGTCTTATGTGCACCCTGCTGCTCACCAGAGTCTCTCCGGGGACAGAAGGCACACTGTCCGCTCCAGGCGATGCCGTACAGGCAGCAGCATTCAGTGTATGTCGTCCTGCGTCCCTGGAGGGGCTCCGCACACATGTTGTCCCTCTCCAGACGCTGCCAGCAAATATCCATGTGCACATCGTGATCAGGCTCGAGAGTTTCTGGGAGATAGAATGAAAAAGAGATTCACAAAAGACAAAGAAAAAAAAAGGAACTCTAGACAATAAACTCAGTTTTGTCCAAGAGAGCAGTGTTATCCATAAACTATGTAAACTCTTTGTTGTTTCCCGGCTACTGTTGATGCTTTTCTTTTGAGACATGAGCATGTGCAGATTATGAAAACGAATTTCCCTCCTGGGACAATAAATCTACGATGATGAATCTAAAGATGGAACGAGAAGTAGTTTACAGAAGCAGGGCTGCAGCTAAAGATCGTTTTCATTTTTGTTTTTAAATCTGCAGATGAAAGATCAAACAGTCATTTGATGGATCACACCAATCATTTATCTGAAAATAGTAAACAATGTCAATTATCAATTCCCAGAGCTCATACTGACACATTCCAATTGTTGTTGTTTGTTTGTGTTTGAACGAACAACCGTCAAAAGATATTACATTTCCAGTGAAACATCTCTAAGAAAAGCAACAACTCACATCTGAGAAGCTGGAACTGACCAACATTTTTGCTGGAAAATTAAATTACATTAAATCCCTGGATTATCAAGATGGAAACCAGTCAGCGTACTTGACGACCCAACGACAGACACAACTGTTCCTTTGAAAACAACAATGACGGCACTCAAGAGGTTGACGTTGCTGCAGCTTCAGTTATATCAGATGGGATGACACTGTAAGCTCTCTTTGACTGACTTTAGTAAGGTTTTGATTGACCAGGCTCCGCTGGCGCTAGCGCTGTCCCCCTGTTGATCTGATTGGTTGAAGATAGCCTGTGATTGACGGTGATACACAGATCGCCTAATGTTTTTTTTTTGAAAGAGTAACAAACCATCTGGTGTTGATCAAAAGCTCTGCACACAACCTGATTCATCCAAACAAGTAAAAATGTGAAACTGGTCACATTTCAATTGAAAATGTTGTCGCACCTTCTGTAGTGTTGAGGCTGATGCAGCGCCGCCGCGTGCTGTCCAGAACCAACGGAGGACTGCAGAAACAGTTGAAGGAGCCGGCAGTGTTCACACACTCTCCGTCCTCACAGGCATTTCCTAAACCACACTCGTCGTAATCTGAAGACACATTTACAAAGAGAGGCACACAGACGTCACAACATGAAGAAACAATCATTCAGAAGTGAAGCTTCTGAAGGTCCTTTACAATACATTGGTGGATTTGAGTGCAAAATCAAAAATACAGGGTGAAAGCAATGAGGTTTATAGGAAATGTTGTCTTCATAAAATCAACCGAAACACTTGAGGCAAAGTGTATCTGTTATTGTTGCATGGATGTTTTCAAATCTTAAAAGAATTTAAACATAGATGACATTTCTTACCCACGCACTCAAGCCGGATGTTGTCATAGTAGAAGCCGCTGCGACAGTAGCACGTATAGGTAGAGAAGAGATTGGAACACTGTCCATTCTTACAAATGTCTGATCCAAACATCTCACACTCGTTTGCATCTGAGGGGAGAGAGAGATTCACACCCTAAATAAGCGGGATGGAAAGTAACAACAGCCAAAATCTCTTATAAGTAGCTGTCATGACACAGCATGGGTACGATAATTAGTTAGGTATGCAGGCAGGTATCCCATTAAGCCTTGGCCTGGCTGTAGAGACCCTCGTAAATGTAGTGAGGGATAATGTCTGTAATGCTGGCTTTAAAAGTTTATGCAGTTGGAAATAAAACAGGCTGACATTGCACCTTTCTGAGCCAATGCAAAGTTTTGTGTGCTCAAGAATATCAATAAAATAAGTTAGCATGTATGAGAGTGAGGGTACCTATGAAAGGATGCGACTCTCCCAGAGCTTGTGTAGAAGAAACAGGCAGTAATCCACTGCCATGAGGGCACAACTGGTTATAATCATCTGGAAAATAAAAAGTGGCTGGATTAGCGGCAGAAAAGATGCAAAAAGACGATAACATGCACTGGAAGTCCTCTGCTGTACCTCTTCCTGGGATAGGACAAGCGTGGATCTCGCAGTTGTCCCCCCAGCCTTTGCCCACCGTGCAGCAGCACTCCTGCTTGGTGGTGTTACGAGACACGACGTTGTCGCAGAAGTTGGCGTCATTCAAGTTAATGTAACACTCTTTCCTCTCCTCCTCTGCTGAGGGGGAAGACGGAGGGATTCCAGCAGGCAGTTTGGGGGTCATATCAGCTGTAGATGAACAAAGAGAGAATTTCTTTAGGCCAGGGGAGGTCAGAGGTCATTGTTAGCTGTCGAGAAGCACCTGTGGAGGTGGTAGGGAGGGTAAATGCTCACTTATAGCACTGCTTGACTCCCTATTGAGTTGGGATTTCCCTGTACATAAAGAAGAATCTACACTTCAGCTGTACATCATCACACAGTAACACTCCAGCAGGTAGTGCATTACCCACGCCTGCCACTGCTGAGCCTGCTCATTTGTCCAAAGGCATGGGCTCAGGCATTTCATCGTTAAGCCGCCGGCTTAGCCAAATGGAAACACTGGCATGTGAGTCAACACACCATTCACTCTCACATGATTGATTAACACACGTCAAAAGCAAACAGCGGAATGTGGCAAAAAGGTACACAAAGGCATAGCTGGGGTTTAGTGCCCAGGCAGAAGAAAAAACATCCCCGCTGAGGGCGCGCCGCTTAATAATGTAAATACGGCCAATTCGTGTACACATACGCCTGTCAAGCTGCAGAGGTGATGGTGTTTCCATGACTCAAAAGGCCTTTTCTGTCATTGTGAAATTGCAGTGCATTGCATATCTTTGACCTCTGCACTTGAGATCATTTTAGCACAATGTGTCTGTAGCGCTAATGGCCAATAGCTACACCTTATCCTTGTTTGTCTTGGGAAGGAAATGGGTTGCAGTAACTAGACCCTTAGGATATGTACTTGGCTCTACTGGAGGTGTTACTTCATCAGTCATTCGAGGGATTAGGCTAATATAAATTTTTCTAGGCAACTCACCCAACCATAACCCCATCCTATAAAACAAAATGGAAACAGCGAGGTCAAAAGATCCTGTACGAGACGTGGAGTAAGTCATGTCCACCTCGTCACCCTTGTTTGGATAATGAGAGACGGCTCATTAAATCAGGGAAAACTCCGTCTCCCAATGATGGGATGGAGAATTAAGTCCAGCGAGTCACTGTGAGTGCTAGTCCTGCTCTATTACCCAGGGAGCGGCACTGGCTGGTGATGGGATCAAATTCCTCATTGTCGTTGGGGCAGATGCACAGGAAGCTGCCATCGAAGTTCTCACACAGGGCCTCACCGCACAGCGCCAGGCTCATCTCGCACTCGTTCACATCTGAGAAAGACAGGAGAGGAGGGCGTGAGGTCAGTGAGGTATAAGGCACGTACGCACAGGCATGCGCTCCAGAAAGGGTCGTGGCAAGGCCACACGAAAAAGTCTTTATCATCTGGTTATTGGAGGAATAATTCAGATCCAATTGATATGAAAAAATCCTCATTATGTCCATTATAGATAAGCATTTCTTTGAAGTAAGTCTGAAGTGAGAGTGCTGAGGGAAACTTGATCGAAGATATTTCCTCTGTGTGCAGAGCATGCAGAAAGAAAATGGAGGCAACACTTTGAACCTTATGAGTCATCTTTGTTATCACCGACCAACGCTTTACAGCAAATGCAATCTAAGTTCACTTTTAGCTCAACACATGACGTGGGGACTTGAGAATAGAGAGGAAAATGTCATGGTCTGTCTAACTTGCTAATAGCTGTGTAATACTGTACACTAAAGCTTTTCAGTGTTACCTACTCTTGTAAAAACACTATGGGTTGTTCTGCTGTTGTATGCATCTGCAGACTCGATTTGCCAATTGCAAACAATACAACGTTACGTAGTTCAGTCAGCCAAGCATGTTTTGTTCATTTATAATTCCTCCTGGGGTTGAAATTTTTAGCTCCATTTATCATTTTAACATCAAACTTGATGAAATGATTTCAGTGTGTGCTTCAGTACTTTCCCAACATTTCCAGCACATGTCAACAACACTGACAATACTGATAAAATGTAATCATTTTGGTCACCGTAAAAGTGATACGAAATCTTTTCCAACCCTATCATCTCTACTTTGGTTTGTGCAGTGAATAATTCTCCCTGAAGAAGAGATTAAATCAGTTCATCTGTCTGTATACAAAATGCTGAAAGTTGATCAAATTTGATTAATAAAACTGATAAAAGTGAGTGTTTGCAATCACGCAGAGTAATTTAAAGATAAGCCTGGTGATATTCTATATTTTTATCAATGAATCCAATTAAAATAGCAAAACCAACATCAATCCGTCCTACTCTATCTGAGGCTCTCAGCACCAATCCTATGGGTTCCTCATCAAAATGTAAATCTTTAAAGGCCATAAAAATGTACCTTCAGTTTCAGAAAAGTCTACATAAATTCCCCAAAAAGCTGGGCACTGTAGTTTTTAGCAAAAGTTATCCAAACAGATGTAAATAGTGCATTTATTGGGGACTATTTTCAGATGTGGATTTATACACATTCGGTGATTCGGTGAGTATTTACAGCAGCAGGACTGAAAATACACTACAGTGTCCATGTTCACTGTAATGGAGGAACATGTCAGTACAACAGTGAGGCTCTCTGCTGTGTTTTTAATAGTTTTCAAACAACAGTGGAGCATCACCTCACTTATCCTTTAAACAGTCATGCACAAAGAATGTTTATTTGAGAGCAGATACAGACCGACACATTTGCTCGTATCTCCCGGCGGGTTGGTGTATCCTTGGTCACACTGGCAGCGGAAGGAGCCGTCCGTGTTCTCGCAGAAGCCGTGGTTCCCACAGATGGTCTCATTGACACACTCATCAATATCTGCGAGGCGAGAGCGCACAGAGAGGTGAGCGCAACGTTAATATTTACAGCCGCGCGCCGCACAATAGACTTTTAAACTGCTGCGGTAAACACAGCGCCGCTTTTCCAAAATAAACACCTCGACCTTACAATAACAACAGAAATCACAGCCACCATAACACGTCAGAGAGGGCGCACAGATAAGACAATTCATTAGCAGGGTTTTCAAACTGTGCTGTTTGCAAAATAAATTCAGGGAGACTTTCCCTCTGCATCAACACAGGGAAATGGAGTGTGACGTGGATCTGGAAAACTGTAAGCGAATGTCCTTCGGTCGTGTCGACAGAGTGAGAAGTGACACTTAGGTCACTGGGATGTTGGCAAAATGTCGGGGGAGTTTACAGCACGCAGCCAGCACTCAGCGTTTACCCAGACACTTTACAAGCAGTTGGAGAAAGATGGCTGCGACTTCGGGCTTGGCATGAAGAGATTTTTTGACAGCCCTCTCACAGGGATTGCTTTCCATCCTAATCAGTGTTTCACACTTTTGAACCAATTTGAACGTGTTTGACATTAGCTGTAGATCTCATTTAATGCTAAAATGGTAATACGATAGGATTCTAGGACTTGATTTTAGGCCAGAAATGGTCATTACGGATTGTTTGTTGCATGGCAATAAATCATAAAACAAGTTTAATAAAAACCAGTGGAGAGACTTCATGCTACATGTCATTATGTGTGTGTGTGTGTGTGTGTGTGTGAGAGAGAGAGAGACAAGGACGCTGAGGCTGTGAACACTAAACCATGTAACACCGCTCTCTGTTTGAAGGCAACATTTGTTAGCAATTTCTTTCATACATGATTTAGTATTTCTTGGCATATTTCTCAGCAGAGAGGCCAAAGACTGATACCGCTGGAGGGCAAGTGTGATTATAATTGTCTGGAAAACAACCAGAGGGCTTAATGATCACACTTCAGTCACGTGAAGCTGTTCTCGGGTCAGTTTGGATGGCTACCGGTCAATGTTTTGACAAATTCGCAAGTTTTTGTGACATAACCATTTATAATTTTTTCAGCTGTACTGAACTATTTTGTGAGTGTTTACTTGTTCTAAAGAGCAAACACAGCGAAACAAAAGGGCCAGTCATCTGTTCCAATCTGGCCGTTTACGAGAAATTTGCTCAACAGCTCATTTTAGAAAACCACATCTTGTTCTTTTCTGTTTAAAAATAAAACTCTATAATAAAAAGTCAACAAAAACAACTCAGTCGGAGACAAAAATTAAGTCATTGCTTGTATATTTTCTGCATGTAATTAAGTTGGGAACATTACGAAATACCGGCCCGTTATTTGATATGACCTGCACTGATGAAATTACAGCACACACCACTACGTCTGTTTTATCTGAAGCATGATTTGATTTTTTTGTTTCATAACAGCCCTCCCCGAGCATTTCATTCAGAGTTTCCATGAGTAACAGAAAAACAAGAAAGAGTAACAGGAAAAACAGCGAGACTTTCGGCCAGTAAAATCGCAGCAACTTGAATATTTAAGTCACATTTTGATCGTTTCCACCATTTGGGTCAAAAAGTCAAGTCCACTGTCATTCAAATATTATCTAAACCAACTGTATTTTGCCTCTGAGCACTCATAAACACTCCATCAACTGCAGAAAGAAAGAAAGTGGGCCAGAGAAGCCACAAGCCATTCGATTTGAACTGAGTGCTTGGCCAGCGTCCAACACAGACAACTACTTTCTCAGGCTTGCTGGGGGACAAGTCCTCTGTCAGTTTCGCTGTCCCGACTTGGCCACCTCTCTAACTAACATGCCTCCGGGGTCAGAGACAGGGGCTCCCACAGGCCATTAAAACTGCAGAAACAAAAATTGTCTTTGTCGTTTGTAAAACCTTTTTACAGGAAATGCTGAGACTTGTGGGCTCAAATGACTGCAAGATGATAGAGGGAGAATGGATGGATGCATACTGAAAACCGCCAACCCCCTGGATTTGCATTTTGCAGCTGTGGATTCACATGCCGAACTGGTGTAGGATTGGTAATGTTTTTTTTTTGTTTTTTTTTTTTACATTTTTCGAGAAGAATATTCCCAGAGCCGAATCAAGAGTTTTTCTCGTTGTAAGGTTAAAAGTATTGTGTATCAGAGTTTGAGGAAGTTTTTCTCGAGTGTGAAGAGCTTAAGTGGAGTTTGGAATGTTGGAATGGCAGCGGCCGCCAGCTGGGAGGTCTGGGAGGAAGGCGATGAAAGCTCTCCACTAATATATGAAATAATCAGTGTCTGCAGGCGGCTTCTCATTCATGTGTAACATGGAACAAAATCTGCTGCAAACCACATGTTGTGATGAGATGCAATCAGTGTATCATCCCAGGGATAAAAATGAGAGCACCCCGACCAAAACTATTTTAATGGCTTTTGTTCCTCAGATTCTAGTTGTGTTTGAGTGGCAGCATTACAGTTGTACTTGACCAGCCATTAAGATCTGTCATCCAGGCGGGGAGTCAGCTTTCTGATGATGGTTTGTGGGAAGAAACGGATAATACAAAGTGAGATAACTCCACCAAGAGCTCCCACCAGCAGGACCCGGGGGTTGCCTTTCTTAGTCTTTCCATGCACTAATCAGTTACGTCAGGACACACGCAGAGCTGTAAATTGCCCTGGAGGGAAGAAACTGAGGCAGGGAGGAGGGTGAGTTGTTCACTCGAGATGGGAGGAGCTGAGGTTAAAGGCGCGACACGGCCCGACAGGCACCTATCCTAATGGTCTGACCCGGGAGAACCTGCTTCCTGGATCCCGTGATGTGGTGATCGGGGGGTGTGTGTGGGTTAAGTGTGGTGTCTCTGTGCCATGTGTTAATCTGGAGCACATGGTGGCAGGCAACAAAATATAGGCATCAGTGACTGTTGGCTCACCCTCCGCAGCCCACACGTCTCCCGTATTCTGTGGGCAACCCCTCGTCTGATTGGACCCATATGTAGAGGTGATTTCACACGCGACCGGGCGAGGATGAGGTGAGGTATTTGTTTTCAGGGAAGCATGTTTGTGCGCTTTATCTACAGCCTGTCTTGGGTTAACTACAATGGAGGTTAAACTGTCATATCATGTGTGTAATTTCTAAGAAAAGCCTCTTACGCATGCACGGCAGCATGAGCAATCACACACACATGGTAAAGTCTTTAGATTTCTATACATTTAAAGGGGTTGGAGGTTGGAAAGAGTGTGACCACAGACGATTTCCGCTCCAAGCTTTATTAAAAGAAAGGCATAGCCCGAGGGAATTTATGAGCACGATGGTGAATTAAAGCTTAAAAAACAATGACCTTGGAATACACACACGTTGCCTTTTTCACATGCCGCAAGCAGCCCTAACAGCATGGTCGCAGCTGACGCGATGCTGCGGAAAAACCCCTGTTTTTCCCTTTTGTGTTACGGCCTCTAAATCTAAATGAGTGCTGGCGAGTGGAGCCAAAGACAACCGCTGCCCCTTCGAAGGCTTAGTGAGTAAAAATAAAACAACGCCCCTCACAGAAACGGCAAATTACAGTGTCTGGCCTCTTCTTAAATATTTGATGATTTTTACAAGCAGACAAAAATGCCCCGGAGAAATTGAGCTCCCCTCCCTGGACTTTTATTGGGGTGACGGCAGCATCTCCCACAACTTGCCGTCGTGAGGTGAAACAAGCTACTATTGTGTGTAGTGCAGGGCTTCTGAGGGTAAGAGGGCTTGGTTCCTTCAACTGGGGCTGTGAGTCAACGCTGAGCTGTACGAGTGTTTGTTGTGGGGTCTAGAGAAAATAGGAACAGCTGGCGTCATGACATGGCAACGGGGGAGAGATGGTAGGATGCGGTCATGACTGGGCACCCATTCAGAGTGAAACTGGGAGTTTTTTGTGGCACTTAAAGATTACATCACAGGACATTTCAGGTAAGACAATATCTAACTTTTAGCACATAGCATAACCAGGGATGTATGTTTAAATCACACGCCAATGACGACCTACGTGAGCTGCTTAGCAGTGTTTTGACTCCGACAATAAAGGAGCGCAGAGGTGAGCAGCTGGTTTCAATCTGCCCTTATCGCACTGCAGGCCCCTGCACTCTTCAGCCGGTGCCAGACAGACAACATCATAAAGTGCAGCGAGGAGGCAGCCACACGTAGCCGGGATCAGGGTGATGGAGGGGGCGGAGGTCTGATCTGTCACTGATCAGCAGTGCAGCAGCATATTCTCCCCTGATCTCCATCTGTTGATAGTCCAATAAAAACTCAGGGTCATGAGAACTTGTGAAGCCGCGCCGCAATCCGAGTGCATCTCCGCAACGGTCTCTGGTTCTCTTTCTCTAACACAAACACACGAGCGAGGATGCAGAAACCCACAGTCGACCACATGCACGCACACACTCGCACTCGCATACGCTCACAATCACCCGCAAACACCCACAGCTTGCATGTGCTGTCCAACACATCATTCCATTGTGATGCTCTCAGACTGCTTTCCTCCTCTTCGCCTGTCACTCTCCAGTGTCTGTTTGGACTCTGTCTTAATATGAGGGAAATATCTGGCATCTTGTTTTTTGTCTTTCGCTGTCCTCATAAACCAGATTTGTTGTTTTATGGTGCTATGAGAGCAACAAAGATAAGCAATGCTGCGCCACAAAATAAAGAGTATTAAACTCAAAATCCTTGTGCAACAAACCACATTAATATCTCAAATCCCAGGTGTCTAATCCTGCCAGTAAACACAGAAGGCTTCACGTATTCTCAAGGTCGTGGCTGTCAGTCCGTTGTTGTTGGACAGATGTTGGCCCAGATGTAGCATGAGCACAAACCTAGCAAGTCAACCCAGGTGACCGGACTTCTCCACGTTGGGGGGGGGGAGAGAGAGGCAAGGGCCTGACAATCTTATCCACGGCAGTGATCAGGTTGCGCCTTGTGTCTCTGCCAGAGGAGCTCCATTAGCTCCGTTGTCAGGACGAAAAGACCATTATCAACCGCTGGCCTCACACACCGCCTCCAATGACAGTGCACTCCTCTTTCTGAAGTGCCCCAATTTCAGGGGCCACTTCTCCTCATCTTCCTCATGGGCCCTTGTGCGGGAAGACCTCGAGTACCTGATAGCTTTTGATACGCATCAACCTCTTTGTGTCTGCATGCCAAACAGATATCATTATCTATGCACGGAGGGAGAGCACTGCAGGGTATGCAGAGTGCTGAGTTGATTTGAGGCTACGCTCTCCCCTATCTTTAACCACAGCACACATGGTAAATGGATAGAATCAAGTTAGATGTATGGGACAAAAATAGCTCGATTCATACGGTGCATATGTTTTTTTGCTTCGGCCTCAAAACCTGCCTGTTATTTCTTAACATAATTAACTATAACGATAGGCGGTTTGACCACTCACCACACTCTGTGGTGTCCTCTCCCTCCAGGCCCGGCTGGCAGCCCATGAAGCACCGGTAGGAGCCGATGGTGTTCTCGCAGCGCCAGGTACCACACAGTGAGCTTCCAAGCTCCTTGCACTCATTCTGGTCTGTACAGTGAGAGAGCGAGAGACAGCTGTTTGTTACTGACTGACAAACAGAGGCACATAGTCAAAACATACGCAATCAGACATTAATGCGGACACACACACACACACACCACGTGCCCAGTAATATTCCCTCCACTGCTCCTCTGCTTCCAGTGTAATGGGCTGTAGAGCAGGAGTCGGCCAGAAGGCCTGCGGTGTAGCTGTCCTCAGTAAACGCAGCAGGCAACAGGAATGGCCAAGAACAATATTATCACAGCAACCAAAGAACTTGTGAAGGAGCTAAAGGGAGACGTTCCAGAGGGAGAAACACCTCCTGCTCACAATGGGGTCATTCATACTTCCCTCAGGGGAGAGGGAGTTCAGGGCTCCAGCCATGTAATCCAGGCACCCCTCAGTCCTGGGACCGTGGAGGAAAGCCTCTAAAACCTGGCTTGGACACTTTTACTGGAGCTCAGTCCCCACCGGCTATAGATAATCAATCATAGCCAACTGTGCTATACCGGGTACACTGAAGCTTAAATGTAGCGTGACGATCAAACAGCTAATGCTGACATGTTGGTTTACTCAGAGAGTAGAAACCTCAGGGAAGGGTTTGGGGTCAATAATCACTATAGACGTGTTTCCACCCAAAGTACCTGAAATCTTTCATCCTAGGAACTACTTTTCAAGGAACTAAAAGGTTCTTTCAGCCTGTTGGTGTTTGTGTTTCCACCTGGTCTAAAGACCTGCAAAGATTAGGGTAATTAATCTACATCGCCATGTATGAAACATGTCATTTTTACACGTGACTATACAACATTGGCCCTCGTTCTATTGACGCTTTCTTCTGTAACTCCATGTTGATGTGTCGAAGCACTACACACAAAAACAAATTGGTTTGTTTTTAGAAATGGTGGCTGAAATAAAATGCTGTGAGTACTTGGCCAATTACAAATATTGGTACAATAACACTTTATAATAACCAACATTAATAAATGTGTATTAATACATTTATAGTTAATTAAACTTTACCATTTATTAAGCTTGTGTAAAGGTTTATTAACCATTTACAAAGTTTTATAAATATCAGTTGCAGCTTTAAAAGGTACAATATGTAAGAATTGGCCACCTGTCAAATTCATACTCAAAACAAATAGGGGGCAGCACCAGAGTAACCACTAATTGCTGCTAACTGCAGCTGCAGTAAGCTAGTTAGCTCAGTTAGCTATGCATCTAGCGATCCGGATGGTGAGCTTGGAGCACTGGATAAGTGTTGGTGCTAATGCTGTTAGGGCGGGAGCTTTGGACTGGGACGGGCCAGGGCTAGCTGGTTAGCATGCTAACTTCAACTTGTTAACTACAATTCTTACATATTGCACCTTTAAAAATAAAGCATATTATCGTTTGTTAATCATCAAATAACTATTAATTAAAGTTTAATTTCCTCTAAATTTACCATTTATAAGTGATGGTTATTATAAAGTTACACTGTATTCAGCGTGGACATTTGGAAAGTACTAACCCCGAAGCAGGGACCTTTTATGGGACAAAATAATGTCCCCGGGACTAAATTTAGACCCTGGTCCCTGCGGTGGAGTTCATCAAAAGCTTCCTCGTCCCTGGGGAGAGTCCCTGCAGTGGAAATGCGCCTAATGACATACACAGCAGGACATCACATGATTGTCACATGGTTTTATTCCGTCTTACCTTCACAGTCAGCCGTGTCAGCGTTATACTTGAAGCCGGCCTCACACAAGCAGAAGAAGGAGCCATCAGTGTTGAGACAATTCCCCCGGATGCAGACATTATCTTTACTGCATTCGTCCACATCTGAGGCAGAGAGAAGGGGAGAAAATTGCAGAAAGGGTGGGTCAAGATTCATTACATATTGATTTTTACTAAATATCCCCACATATCCTCTGTCTTAAGTCTATAGGGAACACCGCTCCTTTTCATAAGTTTCACAAAAAGAACGTGTAATCAAGCGCTTGTCCGAGCACAAGATGCATTGGCCTTTTGAAGCGCTTTAAAATATGCTGGCAACCAAGAAACAAAGGAGAAGAAAAAACACCTAACTCAGCTTTCCAGGCTGAGAACATTTCCCTCCAACTCATGAAAATTAATAATGAATGCGACACGCTTGATTAGCCTGAGATTGGTGGATAATTGCAGCATTACAACATGACTTGTAAGGTACTTGGACCTGGGGTAGAAAGGCTAGAAAGTGGGGAAAATTCATCGCTGGGGAAAAGCCTGTCTTCCTTTTCCCAACTTTTGATAATCAGATCTTTCAGAGACGACAAGGTAAACACACATTTGCAAAGATAGGGAGAAAAAAAAACAACATCCCAGACTATAGGTAAACACATAAATATGCTGTGACTGGATTGTTTTGGAGTTAATTCAAGGACTTCAAAGCCCGTATTGAAAGGCACAGAGAGGCTATGGCACAACCTGTTGATCTAGATTAAATTTAGATGTTTCATTCGGCTGTCAGTCCTTCATTATGTATGTTCTGTTTTCACTGAAAGACTGCGGTCAAGGCCAAGCATCATTTTGGCCTCACCTGACTAAACCCATTTTTCACTCCTATAAACTCACATACTCTCATCCTCCTCCCTTCACCTCCCCCTGCAGGCTCATGTCAAAGGGGTCTGGCTTTTATTGTGTCAGCACTGTACACACAATGGCAGACTGCGAGAAAATATACGACAACTGCTGATTTATAGGATAATTAGAGGCCAGTATTTGTCGTGGCGGGCAGCCAAAGTACCTGATGCTGGCTGGGCAGTTTGCTCTGAGCCTGTGGATGATATCTGAAGCGCTCCAAGGCCAGAAGAATGTCCCTGTCCATGGACTGACCCTTGTTCTCTAGTCCAGAGATCCAACCCTACCTGCTTCACATCCATCAGGATATTTCGCTGCCAGACAACCTGCCATTTACTTAACATCACCTCTTACTATTCTTGCAAGACACACCAGCAAAAACACTGATCCAATTCTGACATCCCAGCCAAACTTATATCATGTATTTTGACAGCAGTTTGTTGAAAAGAAAAGCCTTTCTCAGCTGATGATCAGGCTCAATTTTTTTTCCCCCATCGCTGGGTCACTGGGTGCGGCTGGAATAACATCAAACTGAGACAGTTGATGAGGCCCATTAAAGGCTGGCGTGAGCACCCATGCCAGGGGTCCCAGGCCTGGCCTCAGCACCCAGGACAGTATGATGAGGATACTGTCTGTCTGAGTGAACACACTTGTGCAAGCCAACAAGATTACTGTAAAATAACTTGCGCAATAACGGGCTAAAAAAACCATTATTACACAATTACCAACTTTCTCCAATTTACACTCGGCCTCACCCAATTACACAAAGCTCATAAAGTCATGTGAGAAATTATTTCCCACTGCTATTTGTGCTCAGTGTGTTACTGTACCTTGGCAGCCGGGCCGTCCGTCGATGGTGGCATATCCATCAGGACAGAGGCACGTGTAGGAGCCCTCAGTGTTCAGACAATCTCCTTCTCCACAGATCCCCATGATGGTTAAACACTCATTGATATCTGTCACACACAAGCACAAATACACACACAGCTGTGTTGAGACTTCAACATGATAAACCACGAGAAACGGTTAGCCACTTATGGTATATTTTCATTATCTACTCATCCCCATGCTGAAAGGGAAGTCAGGTGAAGTTTTGTTGTCATTTTTGGAGCTTCGCAGCAAAACAGCGTTGCAGCACTTTGCTAAACAACTGAAGTGGATAGGGATGTTTTAAAACGGAAAAAAACAACAAAAAAATAAACATTAAGATGGCTCCATACAGCTTGTCTGGCGTCATCCAAGTGTCTGGAGGCCCAGAGATCCCAAAATGATTTTAAAAAGATTATTTACACCCTTGACGTGCGGTCGAGCTCATGCGCCCACTTCAGGCGGGGTGTGCGCTGACGCTTTAAGCTTAGCAGCTACAGTGAAGATTCCGGCTCAAAAAATTGTGTAAATAATATCTTTTTAAATCAATTTGGGATCTAGGGGCTTCCCGAGACTTTGATTACACCAGATGAGAAGTATGGAGCCATTTTATGTTTTTCTATCCGGCTGTTTTTTAATGTATTAAATGATGATTGCTGTGGAGCTCCAGAAATGTCAAAACTACGAAACTTCGCCTAACTTTCTATCGGCATGGGGGTGAGTAGATAATGACTGAATTTAAATTTTTGGGTGAATTTTTCCTTTAAGTATGTATGTGTGTGGGTTTGGGTGTGTGTGTGTACCTCTGCAGGACGTCCCATCCACCAGCTCCAACCCATCTGGGCAGGAACAGCTGTAAGAGCCGACGCTGTTGGTGCACTGACCTCCCAGGCACAGGCCGTTGTCCTCACATTCATTCACATCTGCATTGACACACACACACGCACACACACAGAGGCGTCAGCGGCATGACACATCCACACCAGCTGTAAATTACTGGGTCTCACTTCAAGTGTGCCCAAGTTTTGTCATTTGGATGAAGAGATTCCAGACCGCAGGGAGCATGTCAGTAAAGTCATGCATCATCAGCATTAGCGAGTGATGACTTATTCTTACTACAGTAGGTCATACTCATGACTGTGAAAGTGATTTCACAGATATCATAAATTTTAGTGAGCGCAGTGAACCACCCACCTTCACATGAGAGGCCGTTGAGTGCCACCGTGAAGCCTGGGTCACAGGCCATGCAGGAGAAGGAGCCCTCTGTGTTGGTGCAAACACCCGTGGGACACGCACCTGGGGTCTGGCACTCGTCAATGTCTAAGGAACAGACGAAGAAGAAAAGGTTAGCCATAGGTTATCATCTTACCTCTAAAGAGTCCACTTTTTGATCGTTCACTGTCTTATCTCTTAAAAACTGATTAATGGCCGAGTGTGACTCAGCCTAACGTACAGTAAGCAAAGCCCTCTTTCTTTATTAGATCGCACTGACAGTGTTTTATTAAAAAGGGTGGAAAGATAAGTATGCGGGACGGTCATCGAATCCAAAACAGCAAGCTATTACAGGTGGCGTATAATTACTGTATCTACAAACAGTCACTGAGCTCGCTGTTATGTGATCATTGGACATTCCTCGAGCCAGTACAGATTGTATTTCTTACGGAGAAAATAGTGCGGGCCATTGTTAAGTGATTGAGACGGCTCCGCTTTTGCCTTTGGGGTGAACAGAGCGAGTTCAACAGGGCGAGCCCGCTGCAGTACGTGGAAGGCAGGGGAGTGGTTGACTTCATTTCAAATTAAGCCCTTAATATTTTCCATGGCATCAGAAGCATCCATTAAAATCCTATCAGAGGCCGACTTGGACTGCGGCTTGTTTTGTGAAACTTTTTCCCAGTGCAAAGACACATATCAGTGGGGGATCTTCCTCCCGGGCTAGATCCACACTTCCATTCAAAAACACACACACCGTGGTATATATGACTAAGTGAGGCCATGTTTGAATCCATTTAAATAATCATTCCTTTTCTGCTTCCCATGAAGTCATGACAGATCCAACCTCCCCGGATTCTTAAACGTAGCCGTTTCACTGCATTGATCTCATAAATCATGTCATGACAAATTACTGGGCACTGTAAAGATTTTCTGTAATCATGCTCTAGGTTTAATGCATTCCCTTTCTACTCCAACATTAGGTGAATGTTTGCCACACTGACAGCTCAAACTGTTCTGAGCAGGCAGGTAAACGCAGAGGCAGTTTTACCCTCGCAGCCGTATCCATCCTCAGTCAGTTGCAGCCCGGCTCCACAGCTCCTGCAGGTGTAGGATCCTAGGCTGTTCAAGCACAGCTGGCCCGGGCACACGTTAGCCACCAAGCACTCATCGATATCTGGACATGAAAACATGGTCACATCATAGCACAGATTACCATCTCTGGCTTCAAATAAATAAAGCCTGCCAGTCGTAATCAGTTTGATCGGTAATCACTGGAACCAGGAATTACAAATGTCAACACCTAGGGCATTAGCCTGACATCATTTTATTCTATTCGAGGGCTGGTGTCTCATTGTCTTGAGCAAAGATCAGAGGAGCCATGCCAGAGGCGGATGAGTCCAGGATCCAGCTATGATGTGATGTCTAGGAGGATTATTTTTGGATTTTGAGCTCAGATGATGAGGCTTCAGGGTCGAAGCTGTCACACCTGATGCGGCTTACGTACAAAACATGAACCAGCTGGCACATTCATCCTAAACCGCAAATTTGTTGGGTATTAAGGCAATGGTTTGGCATGTTTGAATAGAGAAGGGAGCCATACACACCTGTGCTCAATGTACAAACACAGGAAAATCACATTCCCGCATAAACACAGCCGAAAGCCTCACCGTCACACTGCTGTCCATCCTCGGAGACTCTAAAACCAGGCTGACAGATGACACATGTGAAGGAGCCCTCTGTGTTTGTGCATGTTCCCTGGGGGCATGTAGCGGGCAGCGCACACTCATCAATATCTGCCGTGGAACAACACAGACCGTTAGACATTCACCTCTCTTCAGGCGAGACAAAAAAGTGCCAAATTCAAGATGAAAGGCGAGAGCCACAAAACCCCACCTGAGTTTGTTCCTTCAGGCTCAATTCAATATACATGTGGTGTGATGCCGGAGTTCATTTCGATGAGCAGTGTTTAATGAACTAACCTTCACAGAGTTCCCCGTCATATGATACTCTGTACCCTGTAGGGCAGTTCTCACAGGTGTAAGAGCCTTCCGAGTTTAGGCAGATCCCATTGGCACAGGTAGACAGGGACTGGCATTCATCAATATCTGGGAGAAAAAGACGTGGACGCCAGCACAGACATGCATGAACATCACTGTAAACACTGAATAAGATGAGAAATTGAGGGACTTTCTACGGTGAGTTGACAAACTGCCCAAGATGTGTTGAGTAAGTCTTTTACAGGTGTAACACCTGTGGTCATAACTGCGGCTCACTGCACTCTAGCTAGCTGCCGTTAGCAAGTTAGCTCAGTTGGCCGTGCAACTAGTGACCCTATTAGCTGATGGGAGTCTGCCTGGACTGTGACCTTGGATCACAGGGACTTCACCGCGAGTAATTACACATTGCACCTTTAACAGTCACAAAAACGTTAATGGTCGTACAGCTGGAATATTTACCTTCACACCTCTGCCGGTCTTGAGACACTCTGTACCCAGCCTTACATCTGGTGCACGTGTAGGATCCGTCCGTGTTGGCACACACCCCGCCGAGACACAAGTCAGCCTGGGCACACTCGTCCACATCTGGAAACAAAATACCAATTTGATCTCAACTGAACAGACAACAGGGTTTGTTGAAAGCGTCACTTAAAGTAAAAATCAACAGATTTCACACCTTCACATCTCAGTCCATCAGCAGATGGTCCAAACCCAGGCCTGCAGTCCTGGCATGTATAGGAACCTGCAGTGTTGATGCAAATTCCCGCTGGGCACACATTACCAGTTGCACACTCGTTGACATCTGACAAAAAGAAATAATTTGCAGGCATTATTCTGCTGTCTCAAGAAGAGCTCCACAAGCTGAGAAGTATGCAGTGGGGAGTTACGCCCAACAGCTCTGGATAATCCTTTGCAGACCTTCACAGTCTTTGCTGTCTGAGGTGGCTTGGTAACCATGGTTACAGGTGCATTTGTGGGTGCCGTCCAGATTGACACAGCGGCCGTGGAGACAGACTTCGGGGAGCACGCACTCATCCACATCTGGAGGGAGGATACAGAGGAAGAAAAAGGGGGCCTCAGAAAATATAGTAAACCTCCAACTCTTTGTAGCCTTTACATAAAAGCTTGAATGGTGCCGCGAGGCTTCTGTAGTAGCACTGTGGAGAACTATTCACAGAGCTGTTACTTTGATATGAGACAATATTAAGGTCTGGCTGTTACCTTGGCAAACGTTGTCTACTGAGAGTTGGTATCCTTGGAAACAGTTGCACCTATAGGAGCCCTCAGTGTTGACACACCTGCCTGGGCCGCACACTGTTTGGTTCAAGCACTCGTTTAAGTCTGAGGACAGAATAGGTCAGGACAGGACATGAAAAATATGAGAAGAGGATTTTGGGTTTTAATTTGCCACAATTACTCGATGTGATTAAAGGATCAGTTCACCCAAATTAAGTTATATATAAATTAGGAGATATCCACCTCTGGATTTCTGCCACCAACCCAATGAAAGTCGATAAAATTTGTCGAGAAATTATATTTTAGGTAAAGCTAAAAACCTATATATTGGTTGGCTGAATTTAACCAGTCAATATATATGTCAATCAACAGATATATTGGAGATATATTGGTATCAGCATATATAGCCAATTACTCCCTCATACTCAAAATGGCGTTTTCAGGCTCTAATCTAAAACATTCAACAGCAATATATTTAGAGAGCTCACTGTTTTTTGGGTAGTACCTTTGTGTTAGAACATGGTTCCAATTAAGTCTTCACAGCAAAAGAAACAATGCTGTAAACGTTTTGGAAGCGTATTTCTTTAAAGTGTACTTTTTATACTGTTAAAGCCACAAACCAAATCCCACTTTTCTCTAGGGGTAAAGGCAGAAAATGATCTGTATGGCTAGTTAGACTCTACTAAAGGTAGGTAAGCAATTTCGTAATTGGTAATTTGGTTGTACTGACCCTTTAACTTCAGATAAAATATAAGATGCAAAGGAAAATTGGGCCACTGCAGCAGGAAACAATAATAACATACAGAGAGTACAAATAAAGATCTGTAAACTCAATGAGGCTCATTCGGGTATAGAACAGCAGCAAAAAGGAAACAATTTCAGCATAATTACTGTGTAAAATTAGTGCAAAATAGCAGTCATTAAATTACATCAGTGCACAAACCTGAACCTCATTCCTGCAGGTCTTTTACAACTTGCAGCAGTAGCTGTCTTTTCCACTTCAGGAGTCCGGATAGTTTACTCAGGAATTACATTTATGGGAAAGCTCATGCAGAAATAATGTTTTACAGTGGAATTTATCAAGTGCTAACAATGGCAATATTTCAGGCTGGGTGAAGGTGTGGGAAGAGCAAGTCTGATTATGTAAGTGTAAGAAAGAGAGAGAGAGAGAGACATTAGAAGAGGAAGGGAAATGGGGTTAGAGGAAGGAAAAGTATTTTTCTGCAAAGTAGGTGCAGAGAGGACACTCGACTGAGATGTGATATACTGTAGATGCTGAAACAGAGAGCCTGCACAGTGAAAACACTGCGAGCAAGCGAGTCACAGACTGGGTTTTGTTTGCCTAGCCGTGGGCACTGCCAGACGTCTGTCAGTGTGGCCCGCTGCTTTGTTTCTGCAATCATCCGGCATCTCTCAGGCCTCCGCGATAAGCACTGACAAGGGAGCGGAGCTGTTTTCTCTATCACACCAGCAATTAGGCTTATCCACGATTCGGCCAATTGGGCCCAAACCACTGTGCTACTGTCAATTGACTGAAGCAAATACTGGAAACCCGGCGCTCATGTTGCCTGTTTTATGTGACTCCCACAGCGCCCAGACGTATACTGTGGGCCTGTTAGCGCTGCCTGTGTGGACGTTCGGAGTAAAAACATTTACCTCCAGTGTTATCCCTCATTTACAGGGTTCCTCTCGGTTACTATTTATACTCAACAAATTTACACAGAATGAATTATATTAGTGGACTCACAAACAGAGGGCAGCTGAAGAGGTGTTTTCTTTGGAAGCAAGGCAATCATGACAAGGGCATCGGTTTCCAGACTGGCTGAGAAATCGATCATAAAAAACTCCAAATTACTACCAAAGTTGATTTTCCATATTTTCCACCTTCATTCGGCCTTTCAGCTTTTCACATTTCTGGAATAGTCACTCCAGCAGCTTCGGTTTCCAAACAAATTAGAGGGGTGCAAGGTCACAGAGAGGGGATGTGGTAAGTAACACCAGTCAGGCTGTTATGTAACAGGGCCACTTTCAGGTTGGGGGCTGCTAGCGTGTTAGCTTAAACCCACACCAAATGTGGTTTGTTGGCCATTTGTGTATTTAAATCTAATAATCGGCAGTAAGAGCTTTACAGCAGACACTTGCGGGTGAGTGAGAGGATTTGTTTGTGTGTCGGGACCTCTTTGCAGCAGGGAATTGACCCTTAGACCTCCTCATACACCTCCTGTGACTGCTCGGTCCTCTCACCTAGCCCAGCAGTGGTAATAATAAAGCCCCGCCGGCCTCCGCTGGGCCCAACAGTGGCCGGAGCTCTCCAACAATAATATGCTGTTTGTTCAAGGCTGTGGCCAAGAGAAAATATTTGGACTCTCCCAAATTGAAGTATTATAAACAATCTTTTTACGGAGGCCAGTGATATCGAAGGATCAGCAATAACACGTTGAATGTGTTTAAACAATAATGGGGATATGCGGAGGCTGCTGGGTGGAGGAGCTGATATATCATACGTGGAAACACTGAATGGGAAGAGAGAGGGCGGAGGGCTGTGCAAGGACTGTGCACTATAGCCATCATCACTGTGGTTTTGGGCTGTCGTGTGGGCCCAGTAGTGGTCCACACTGGACATAAAACATCCAATATAAGTCTTTTGAAGTGTAGAATGCAATTTATTTTATTTAATTTCCGCGCACATCAGCAGTCAAGAGTGTCCCCATTGAGTGAAAGTAATTCAGCTTGTGCTATTTGGTGAGCTGTACAGCATCATGAGCTGTCAGGAAATCATTAACGGCGTGGCTTGATGCCATGCCGCCCTGGTTATTTTTGGTGATGCCAACTGGGAGCAGCAGCTTTGTCTGCGTAAATGTGACCTAATACAGGAAGCTTTTACAGTGTAAGAGGGAAACCCAGGTTATTTCCATGCGACGGTTGGAAACACCCTTCAGAGTTTGGGTAGTGGTGGTGCTGAGCTATGATGGGGTGTAGGGTTGCCTTACCCACGCATCTGTCACCGGCAGGCCTGAGTCCCGGCCCGCAGCCCTGGCACTGGAAGGAGCCTATAGTGTTGACGCAGACGCCGCTGGGACAGGAGCTGGGATCCATGCACTCGTCCACATCTGCTCAGGGAGAAGGTGGGACATGAAAATAATCAATTGAATTAGTTGTTACTCAAACAATATGCATGGAAGAGAGAGGGTGTACGGTCACAAATGCTAACATATACAAACACGCTGTCACGAAGTGAGCATACTTTTCTTCCTGGCTTCGACAAGAGGAAAATACATGTGTTTTGTTACCGGGCTACACATTAACTCATGGCAGCAAACAAATAGGTCTGGATAGGATTGTGCTGTTATGTGAACTTGATTATGTGTGCGTAGGCGCTTATGCATGCATGTCACCTTCGCACAGGCCCCTCCAAGACTTGGCGTAGCCATCGTTGCATTCACAGGTGTAAGATCCCTCCGTGTTGACGCAGTTGCCGTTCTGGCACTTGTTGGGCATGCTGCACTCGTTAATGTCTGCCAGTTTGAATGAAAACCGAGGAGAACGGAAAAGAAAGTGACTATTGTGTTCCACAGCATTAATTAGGCCAGGATGCTTTTTGAATGAACAGTGCTGACAGAGGAGTACTGCCCTAACAGAGAGTCAGAAAGCTAACAGCAGCCCATGGTGGCTTTCATCCATTGGAAACATTATGTCTCCTCCTGCCATTTAAGATGTGTCTCACCTTGACAGAACTTCCTGTTCTGGGTGATCACTTGGCTGTAGCCACTGTGGCACTGGCAGGTGTAGGAGCCATAGCTGTTTATACAGCGGCCCTTCCCTTCACATGGGTCCTCGTCACACTCATTCACATCTACAATCGGAGGAAACAAAGTAAAGGTAGAGGGAGTACAGATGAGATTGAATGTGACATTACATTGCAGCTCCATTTCACCAGCAGAGACTGTTCACTTTCCAAGCCCTGACTTTTGGGCTCCTCCACTGCGCAGACATTCCTCAGTGATGGACCTGAGCCCAGCCGATGCAGAGCAGAGGCCGCCGCCAAGGCCTTTACCGTGAGGTAAGGGATCACAGCACCGTGGCAGCTCTTTGGACGGCCCGTAGGCTGTTGTCAGGCATCACGGAACAGGTCAACATAAACAAATGGATCCCTTTCATTTTGGCTCGCTCCATTTCTCAAGGCTTCTGTGCCGTGCAATGTTTGGTGCTGAGGACTTGCTTTGCACAGAAATGATGATAGACAGAGCTGCCGGGGCCACTGGGGTGAGCATGTTTGAGTGTCCCACCAGAACCCCTGTGTTACACCCTCTCCCTCTTTGTCCCATTGTTGCTTACCAATGCAGTTGGTCTGCAGTGCACTGAGCTTGAATCCCGGATCGCAGTGGCAGGTGTAGCCGGTCTGCACAGAAACGCATTTCCCACGGCCACATATGGTGGGGGCGGCGGCACACTTGTCGAAGCCTAAAGCCACAGAGATGTGCACAGTCATTACTGAGAGAGCAGACAAGAATATTTTTGACCTAGGGTTACATAACATCACAGACACTGAAAAAAAAAAAGTACATTCCATTAACACATGTTGTTTTCCATGGGAACCCGTCTTGCTGTTTTATAGGTGGGGTCTTGGATGAGAGGACAGGTTTTACAGGGCTGTAGTGTTCTAACAGGTGGTATGGAGCTCTTACAAAGAGGTCGGCGAGAAACAGGTCATGCACAGTCGAGCCTGACATTATTGTTGTTCTTGTCTTTTTCCATCCAAATGGACTGTGCTACAACACTGAACTGGGCCCCTGTGTCTGGCGGAGGAGGAAATGCCCCACTACAGTGTGTCTTTCTCTATAGGATTACTGTAAATTCTCCTCACTTCCTTTATCTCCCTATCGCTCTTCCTCTCATTCTCAACTATGTCTTCTCTTCTGCCCTCATTTTTTCATAAATCTGGCCTCCATCCACTCAGAGGATAGCTTCCCCTTCCAAGAGGCACACTCGTTCTTGGTTCCTCGCCCTCTCACCCTCTGTGCAGCGGGGCCTCTTCCAGCCCAATTGGCTCTGAGAAACGGGGTCAAATAAAATCATAATACAAGCTCTCCTCGGCTTAAGCCTGAAAAAATGTGTTATGAGATGTGCTGCTGTCTGCCAGCAGTTGACTTAGATCATAAAATATGAAGAGTTGAGCTCTGTGCTGCTTTTGGTTGTCCTGCAGCTCCATGCCCACCTGTGATCAGGCACTGGTGAGGTGAGTGACTGGTGAGTACAACATTATAATAAATGTTTCTCATTGCAGGTTATCAACCTTAAATGTAACGATTTTTAAGGATTTATTTTTTAAACCAAATTTAAGACTGATTTTTGGACAAATAATCTTTTTCTTATTCAAGCACTGCAGGTAAGTTTAAAGGTACAGTACGTAGAATATATCTGATCCCATGCAGAGGTTGGTTTCATGTCAAAATGTAGTTTGTAGTTAATCTACATTTTGCCAACAGGTAAGTGCAAGTAAAAAGTAAAAGAGTACGGTATAATATATTCTATATTCTATCATTTGGAAAAAAAAATATATATATGTTAAAGGATCGATAATTTAAAGGGCTCTACATAAACAATTGTAGCAATTTACATGTCGGAATTTCTGCATGAGTCCAAAGGATGTGACCTTATGCACGTTCTCAGTGCCTCTCTCCGCTCAGCTAACAGAGAGCAACAGTAGCTAACATTAATTTTGAAATGGAGTCCACTAACATAAACTAACGACTGGCTTCAGGCACATCACAGAAGCTTCACACAGCCTCTTTAAATTAGATCAAATGTTTGTGGCAATTCATTAATTTAAGACATTTTAAGATGCGTTAAGGAGCTTCAGACATCCTGGTTTTAATCACTGCAACCGACTAATCACATTTATATGTGTCTTGTCATGTCAAGTCTTGGCAGAGACTGGAAAAATATGCACACGGGAGAAGTTAGCCTTTCTAACACCTGGTTAGCATTGTGTAAGGGTTTATTTCAACACAAACAGCCCATTCTCAAACCAAACACTATAGTTTGTTGTTTGAAACTAACCAAACTGTGTCAGAGAGCTGTCAAAAAAGTAAATAATAAGTCAACAAAGCCTAAAAATAAGTCAACAATATAAAAATAAGGTCCACATGAAACAGTCTCCAGGGTGAAAGTCTTGTGAAGTCCTGTGTGCAACCGCTTGAACCACCTGTCCGCTGAGCATTTGCAGTGACGGCCCTGGAGTGACATAAATTATGATGTTGTAGGAACAACACCAGCATGCCGATATCACATAAACCCGACTTTTGATACGCATCCAGGGTTTCAAGAGAGCCCCAGTGTTTAACACACGTCTTCTAATGTATGCTTTACCTAGGGCTGATTCTGTGAGGGTTGTTTCCTTTGACTCAGGCGTCAGGTTGATGATGGAGACGTCTGGAGAAGTCTCTGTGGAGAGGAATCGAGCCTGGGTGAGTGCGAACACAGTGAACCACCAGCGCTGTGACACGTAGTAATTTGTCATTCTCTGCAATTTAAACGAGACACTGCTTGTTTCCCGACCACTACTGCCTCAGCTGTCACTCACTGAGCGGCTATATAAAAATGATCTACTCTTTACTCCGGGCTAAAAACAGAACAATGACCAAAATAAATCTTATACTCATTGAATGGAGTCAACTTTCAGACTTTAATGTCAATGTTTTCACTGGCGTAAGTGAGGGCAGAGCGGACGGCGATTGAGGCTGCCACCGCTGTGCAGGAGTAAGAGATTTATAGAAAACACATCAAATGTCTGTGCCTGACTGAAACGACTTACTATTGACCTTCAAGCTTAGAGATGCTGAATCAAACCGCAAGAAGCATTAAAGTGTGAGTCAAGTCACGAGAAAAATACCTGGATATTTCAGCGGTGCATCCGTCACAACAGCTGGCTAGAAAACAAGCAAACAAGCTTTGGTTACATTTCATCACCATATTCATGTTCATTCAGTGTGTCTGCGTTTGTCGTCATAGTCGGCGCTAATTAGGAGTGTGTATCAACCAAAATGTGTTCTGAATAAGTTATATAATCATAACAAACCCTCCAGCTGAGATAGCTAGAGCATATCGTTCTAAGATAAACATTTCAAAAGTACGTGCCAAGACGCTGACAAGGAGGGAGAACTCACCGGGCTCAGAATTTCCACATCTGCAGAAAGAAGAGGAAAAGTTTATCAGTAGCAAAAGTTGACATTCTGTTCGCATTACTGACTGCACACAACATACACAACAACCCGCCCTCGCCTCAGGCACTTGACTTGCAGCTTCGGAGGTCTTTTCTTCTCATAAAACAAAGCTTAAGGCACATTTATCCTCTAAGCCAGACAGAGAACACTGCATCAGAAAAGTAGCGCAGACGACTGGCCAAAGAAAAAATGCAAAGAGAGACAAGGAAATGGATATCTCTGATAATGAAGGCAAAAATCCCTAAATATTTACAGAATTGTCTCCTCGCATAAATCAAAATGTCGCAGCTTTGCCAATAAAGTATCTCACAAGCATTAAATCAGGAGGATATATTTAGAGAAAATCCCGCTGATTTAGATGTATAGCCAATGTGGATTACTCGTGTGCGCTGCTGTGATGCTCAGAGGGGCTTCGCTTTGACAGATGGGGGACATAAGCACTGCTCTGAATATGTTGGATGAATCAAACATTTATTCCTGGGGATCAAAACATCCTGTTGATGTTTGGATTCTTACATAAAAAGCTAACTATTTGCGTCCTGTAGTTAAAAAAAAAAGTCGTATTGTGTATCACATATTGTTTATTTCATGGGTTGTGGTAAAAATATGAAACTGGTTACCATGTTTGGATAACAAGAAGTGCATAATATGTACGGAGCATCCAGCAGCCGCAGCTATTCATCTCTTTGATATTCAGAGTAAACATTTACCAACATTGAAGTCGACTTGGCGGAGATTTGATCTGCCAAACATTTCATTCTCACCTTCCTGCTGTTTAGGTGTCTCTCTGGCTGGCTGAGAGGGATGGAGAGGCTGCTGTGGTGTCAAAGGGCGCTGGGGTGCTTGTGGCGTCTCAGGGTACTCAGGGTATTGGGGTATTTGCGGCGTCTGTGGGTAGCTGGGTTGATGTGGAACAAAAGGCAGCAGCATTGAGGGGTGAGAGGATGGAGGCTGAGGGTAAACGGGACTCTGCTCCTCCCATGACAACCCTGTGCTCTGCACATCATCTTCCCCGAGGTGTCTGAGGGAAATCTGCACATCAGAGCGCGAGTAGGTATATCCGTGACCGGCTGGGCAGATCTCCTTGAAATGATCTGCAGGGAAGATGACACACGGCATACAAAATGAGCCACAGACAGTGGTGGGAGGTGTAATTGCTCAAGTGACTTGAAACAGCAATTTTGGGCAAAAATCATAGAAAAAAGAAAACAATTTTTAATCGTGGAGTGCTGAGGATGAACTGAGGAAGCTGCTCTTTAGTCTGGTTGCACAGCACTAAAACCATCTTCATATTACAGTTATTGAGCCTACATAACCACAAATAGATACATTACCTTATCGCTATTCAAACTGCAAACAGGTGCGTTTGAAAAAGGAAAGTAGCATTAAAAATACTTTCTTTCACCCACGTCCAAAACGAATGAACTCGTTAGCCGGGTCAAGATCTTTAGACACAAGGCTTTGGTGCTCGTACCGCTATTGTCCATATGTGCCGCCAGAATCAACAGAAAATGAAAGTCTCTTGAAGCTGCTGTAAGCTAAATAAACTATTTAAAAACCCTCTTGGAAAAGCTGGGAAATACATTGTCACAAAGCTGAAAACAAGCTGTTTTTTTCACGAGCTTAGTAAAAGTCGACTTTATAGAGATGCACGGTTCTCACAGGACAGCCACGCTACAAACACATGATGATCTGAAAGAATATGATTTATTGCTGAAGCTTTAACGACCCAACAGTAAATAAAGCAGTTAAAATGAGCTCAACTTTAAACATCACATTAATGCAGCAGTAAAAGTAATCCAAAAACTTCAGATATAATAGTCAACTGTTCATACAAGTACATTCTGCTAATAATACTGACATACTTATATTAAAAAAGTTTTGAATGAACAACTTTTACTTGAAGTGGATTATTGACAGTATATCAGTTTAATATAATTACTTTTACTAAAGTAAAGGAGTTGAATAATTCATCCACCACTGGCCTTATTAAACATCACCTCAGTATCCTTTCCTTGGGCTCCTAAGGCTAAAATAAACTGCTGCCAGAGTGTAATTGTTGCTCATATTTCTGTCTGATTCTCATAGCAGTACTTTAAGCCATCCGTGTAATACTGTTATGTTGAGCGTGCTGCGTTTTACTGTTTGCTGTGAATGAGGGGGCCGGGTTTTGGCTATTTCTGAAGAACTAGCAAGCTTCGGAGCCAGTGATGGCTGTCACAGAGTGGATTTCGGGGGACATTCAAACAGACAGAGCCATGCCAGTAGGGGAAGTACAGGATCGTGTAATACTGACTGACCTTTGAACTCTTTGGTGTAGTGAGTGAGAGGCTAATGGAGGATTGGCTGGCTTAGATAATAGGAAGGAGACTGCACCTCTTTGTGTCGGAGCCTGACAAACCTCAGCGATGGTGAATCCATTACAAGTGAGAAGCCCTGTGTCCCCTACCTGACCTGAAACCGGCAACTCTACGCCAAAAGCGTCTGGAATAGAGATATGAGTAATGACAGATATGCGGTCGTTGTAAATGCTTGCGTAAATGCAGGAGACGTGGATATGATAGGCTACTGAATGATGAATTTAAAGTGGAGGGAAATGGGGCCCTATATGATCAGAAGCCACATCAGAGGAACTGGAGTAAATATGGAATGAAAGTCAACGGGCTCCTGTTACCGAGTCACAAGTAATGGGCCTGGCTGCTCCGCTCAGAACATGGCTCGAACAGCTTGTCAGGACATACAAGAGCCAGCGTTCGAAATAATCAGAGGCTGTGTGTCTGTGTGCTGCGTCAGTCCCGGCCGAGCAGCACCATGGAGGTCTGTGTCAGTGATATCTGATCTATGACAATCCCCATGAATCACTGGCCAGTACAGACACTCCATAAAAACCAGCCTGCTTCTCTCAGAGACTTTGAAGATTAGATCGGTATGGAAAAAAAGATGACAACTACTTCCTATGTTTCACTTGGCCAAGCTATTTATTTCTGCTGTGAAGCCTTGCCGGTCTATTAGTGGGGTTTCTCTCTGAGGATTGGAGTGATAACACAAGACTGACTCCCACTATTATGTAGCCTCCAAAGTATGAAAACTGTTATGTTTCTGGTCCTTTTCCACTCCAAACACATTTGGTTATTTTGAACTGCTTTACAAGCCTGGCAAAGAGCAGAATGGTGACTGAGTGGTAAATATTCTTCGCTTGTGCTTTCACTACCATTGCTAGCGATTGCATAAGATTACATGTGACGTTTTATATCTGCAAAAGCGTTTAATGCAGCAAATCGTTTTTTCAGCCATTACAGTAAAACCAGAAATGGAAGGTTAAGTTTGCAGATGGACAACAAGATAAGTCCTGGATTTAAGCATTTTACGAGCGGTGGGAGAGGATTCGGGACACATGCGGCAGCAGTACAGTATAAGCTGTACCTGATTCTGGCAAAGGACAGCGATCGCAGCCAGCACCCCAGGCCTTTCCCACTCGGCTGCAGCAGCAGATCTGCTTGGTGATGTGTTGAGCAAGAGGCAGAGAGCATGTGCCTGCTGACACCGACCGGTAGCACAAAGCCCTCTGGTCAGACACAGCCTTGTCCGCTGGGGAGAGAAGTCATCCATCATTTTCCAATGCAAAACACAAGAAAATCATCACAGCTTCGAAGGGACAGTTCAGCCAAAAATCAAAAATACACATTTTTCCTCTTACCTCTAGTGATATTTATCCATCTAGATAGTTTTGGTGTGGGTTGCAGAGTTTTGGAGATCGGCCGTAGATATATCTGCCTTCTCTCAAATATAATGGAACTAGATGGCACTCGGCTTGTGGTGCTCAAAGCCAAAAAAAAATAAAAAACTCAACAGCAGTGTCTCTTTCCAGAAATCATGATCCAGTTACTCGGAACAATCTACAGACCTTGCGAGCAGTTTCACGTTGGAACTACTGTCTTTCTGCTGAACTGTGTTACAGCACAGGAGAAAGCATGCATCTACTTATGGACGAGAGGCTCATGCTCCTGACAGCGTAGGATGCAAACATTAATGGTGCTAGGGTTGGGCTGACGAACGACGCCATCATCCATCGGCGATGGCTGACAGCCTACTAAGCCCTGACCATCGTAACATTGTGAATTAAAAGGCGCCTCACCGGAGAGCACAATAAAGTAGTATGTCCCCTCTGATCAATCTAGATGGATAAATAGCACTAAGAGTAAGCATAAAAATATGCATTTTTGATTTGGGGGTGAACTGTCCCTTTAAATCATGTCATTAATTTAAGATAAAGGGGCCATACTTACAGACACAGTGCTTGCTTTCGGGGTCTAACATGAAGCCTTGTTTGCACATGCACCTGTAGCTTCCTTTGGTGTTGAGACATTCAGCATTCTTGCAGATCCCAGGAAACAGGCACTCATTGATGTCTGCGAAAAATGTGGTACGTCAGTCATGGAGTATCTAGTACATTACCTGATTATGGAAATATCATGAAGTCATGTTTTTCCCCCTGACAGGAACACTCCCCCCCCCCACCAAACTTGGTGCAAATATCAATATCAGAGTCGGTGTGCTGCATTTTCAAAGAGTTTCCATGCTCACAGACTAACAGAGATGATGTAAAGCTTTAGAAATCTATCACACCTTGAAAGATGACAAAATATTGCAGTAGATCATATAGGCAAAGGCAATAGCTGCTGGGAGGAGATGAAATATGGAAGCTTTCAGGTTTCACAACTGTATGAAAGCAAGGAAGAGTGATGACATGAGGAAACACGCACAATAAATTTGACCACTGTAAACTAGAATACACTCAATCATGCATCAGCAACGTATTATAAACTCTCAGGGCTGCTGAAGTAACCTTTGCTTTGAAATGTGAATAGTTGGGCAGACGCAGAGGAAATAGCAGAGTGTTTTAGATTATAATCTTCCTCAGCATCTTTCCTTCACAGTGTCCAATACGGGTCACAGCATACTTAGCCTACGTCAATGAAATAAGTCACAAAGAGGTTTTTCCCTTCTGTTTTCCTAAACCATGTGCTGGGGTGATACAGTGGCCAGTGGAGTTTGCTCCAACAGCTCCTGAGTCACTAAGCCAAATGGAGGCAAGCTAGCCAGCTAAAGTGCCAGCCAGGAGCATTGGGGGACATATTTCAGGTGCTTAGTCATGCGATCACATCGGGACCAGGCAGAAGTTTGTTGTTCTACCGTGTTAAACAAAGAGTACATCATTAGGTCTTTTCCCATTGCTTTGACGACTGGAACCGGACAGCCTGCCACCACAGATTTTCCCAATTCTAATTAATCTGCTCTTGTTTTGTTGTTTTGCTCCCTGCTGGAAAAAGTGAGTGTAGAAGGGACTGAGGCTGATAAATTCTGTGGACTAAAGCAAATTTAGGGAATGCCTCAATGTTCTTTTGGTTGTTTGTTCTTGTCTCTTCTTTTCTATCTATGGTGGCCTCAGTTTTTTCCATTTCTCTTCACACTTCTCTATCTCTCCAAGGAGTAACTATTTCTAAAGTTAAAGCCTGCAGCCTCTACGTTATTACAATGCAAACAAGCTGTTAGCATGAGCGACCTGTTTGGATGAGTAAGGATGAGGCACATGCTGTGAAGACAATACAGCAGACCACAGATGTCACGCCTGCCTGTGCTGACATTCACGCTTTAAAGAGCGAGGAACAACAATATTATGTATTCAGGTACAAGGAGGGGACTTGGGTTGAGTTTAAGCAGCATGCTATCTGGTCAGAGTTCAGGTCAGCGTTGGGCTCAGCCTTCATCACATGGGGTCTTTAATCCATGGTTCGGTTGAGTCCCAGATTAGTGCTATTGTTACAGTCTGCTGGTGGGTTGATCGGAATTGAAACTGACTTCCATGACATCTTGTCAAGACCAGCACTAGTCTCAACATCTATTTTGAATCTGTGCTTCTTTGCTCTCAGTGACAAACAGTCCTTGTGTGTAAATACTCAAAGGTGACCATCTTGCATTGTGTTTTTATTAGCCGTGTTTCCATCTAACTGTCAAGCGATTTGAAGCAAACTTTTGAAATGTTCTAAAATAAGGAAAACTCAAGTGAATAAACTAGGCTACGCAGAAGTAGAGGTCGCAAACTGAAAACAAAAAATGTTCTGACAATAAATAAAGAAGAAACAAAACCAGTCGCCTTGGTCATGAATGAGGGAACATGGGAATTAATCTGGGGCTGAATCCAACTGTCTAGACTTCAACGCTCTTGTAGACTCATAGACTTTGCCGGTGCGTTCCCGGCATGTCTGCAAGTGCTGCCCAAACCCACAAGTCATCCGGTCCACAAGGGGCCCTCAAGCAGACCTTCTGCTGACTTCCAGAGAGTCAGTTTGCAGTATAGACTTTACCAGACTTCAACCACGATTCATTCCAATACAGACGTGGCATAAAAAACTAAAAAGAACTTACTATGAATGTGTAAAACACTATTTTGAACATTACTTAACATGTCACAGTATTTACAACTTTTAGGCAAATTGAGGCATTTATATTTCAAATTATTAACATTTTCTATGCAGTACTGAAGACACATTGATGAAAACAGGGCTATTGTCTAATAAAGTTTCCAAACTCTGCATTAAGTGTCAGCCGGTCTGCTGCAACCTTATTTGACCTTGCCCACTGTTACCTTCTGGAAAAACCAAGATCCACATAAACACCTGCAGAATTATTTATGGACACTATAAAGGAAATTGGCAGCATTACTCGCTTAATATGTATTGGCTGTTATTGCCAAAGGGAGTACCTTATGAGTACTTTGGAAGTCTCAAACCAGACATAACTTATGGGGCCAAAAATGCATCCATTTAGAAACGGTGAATAGAAGGAATGAGAATTCTCAAAATACAGCCAGAGCAGCCATTACTGGGAAAAAGTACGTTTTCATAGGCAAATTCCTACTGTATAACATAATATATGGAGGTCTCAACCTGTTGACCCAGGCAGCATTCAGTATGATGAATGTTAAATGTCATTGTTTTAAAATTGTGTCTAGCTTTTATTAAGTTGATCCAAAATGTCAAAAGAGTTATGTAACGCTTCCATCATCTCGCCTTTGAAGTGGTGTATGAGTAATATGACTTGCTCCCGGCACCAGTTTACCACCCACAACAGAGACTGCACATGTATGTGTGCCTTTCATCTAACAAGCACTCTTACAAATGGCCAATTCAGCTGACCTAGTTTCTGAGAAGCAGCTTCTGAAGATAAGGCATCGGCTCTGAAGTCAGAGAGCAGCGTATGGCTCTGATAGAGCATCTTATCGTATCGCAGCGCGGACGTCACTGACCACAAAGGGTCAGTGTACAAAGGAAGAGCGGTAAATCATGCATATTACTGAATATGTGACAAGCTCCGCTCTGTTCCAATAAAACACACTGCAAATAGCTCAGCTAGTGGCCCCCAGTTTTGCAAGCTGGACACCATCCTGATAATAATGACAAAATCACAGAAAAGTTTTTGCCTCCTTGGCGGCCGCTGCTAGACCTTAAATTAGAAATAATTTTTGGGAATGGAGCAGCAGCTGAAAGGGACGGAGACTTTAAAGCGCTCCAGTAAATATTGTGGGTAACTGTCAGCTTTGCTTTTTTGGAACTGCAGAAATGAGCAACTGAAAGGGAGGAACATCTTGAAACAATCACACAAGAAAAGCATGAATAATAGAAAGATAAATTTCCACAGTTGTTGGCTAGTTGACACACTATTGGAAAAGGAGTGTGTTCTTGTCCGCAGCTCTTTGTTTTATTAAAAAATGTTTCCCAGCTCAATCATTACCTGAAAACATCAACAGGCCAATAACAGTGTATACTGTGCAGATCAGAAAACATGTTGAACCTGCTGAACCAGTGGGTGAGGCCTGTTGGAGATGTAGTCACAGCTGTCCATTGGACCGTTATGTTGTTGCTCGCCATAGGCTTCAGTAAGCATTGCCCTTTGGATTATGACACCATTAATCAAGTCAATGACACAGCTCAAGTAGGCTGTCAGAAAGGCTACATTTTGTTATTGGAAGTGTCAGCATCAGTTGCATTGTTCACAGATTAAGCAGTGCATTTTTCCCAGCTGAGGTTTATTTGTTCATGTAAGTTAATTTGGATGCTGTGTACTAACACCAGCAACAAATATAAATAACCCGAACCGACTGCCTACATGGCTGACACTGTGGGTGGCTTTTGCGTCATGAACTGATAGTAAACTGATAACGGGACACGTCTGGGATGCTGCGATAGAGTAAAATGCAGAGTTTGTTCATGAACAGCCTAAGTTTGTTTTTACATGCAGATGGCTGGGTGAGCTGGCAGTTTAGGGAGGCAACAAGCAACTAAAGCTGCCTTCCAAATACTCAGGGAGCCACATTTACCATAATCGCAGCCTGCTGTACCAGTCTCCACTTAGAACCCTGAAGACCAATTAAAACAGCAGCCCCAGGTGCTTATTGGCTGCTGAACTCTGACCCTGGACCAAGGCTAATTGTAGCCTTGACCTGGCTCTCATAGGGGCCAGACGTACAGCAAGGAATACTTTTATAGAGGTCTCAAGAGGTCCATGTAAGCATGGAAACATATGGGCAGTAAGGTTTTATCACACCCATGCCACTGTATTTAATATAAGCTATGTTTCTGTTATGGGTAAGCTACCTATTAAAATATGCAATATGATAACATTCAGACACATTTTTCAACATATTTTAAAGCTTACCTTGACAGTGTGTGAGATTCAGCCTTTTAAAACCTTTGGAGCATTCCACTTGTCCGTTTGCAATCACTGCATACGCTGCAAACAGAAAGAGAAAGCACAGCTTATAGGAGCGAAATGATCTTACAGCGCCGTGCCTCTCTGTCACAAAGCATTGCATTCATCGCGGAGGGAGAAGAGGAGCGCAGCTTTAGGAGGGGGACCATATAACTTACAGATGTGAGCATCGTGGCAAGAGGAAAAATGAGGGGACCCACAGCTGGGCCCCGTGGGACTCTCAAGTGAGTGCATGGAAATGGATCCCCATCAACCACATTTATAAGACAGCGCTGCCATCCAGCATAATGTAACGATAACACTCGACGTCATTTATAATCATATTACCTATAACTCTCCTCAACCCTGAGGGACAGACGGAGAAAGTGCTTACATCATAAATATATTGAGGAAGCGTACGCGACAGCCCTGATCTATATCACCAAACACAGTGTGAATCTACTTAAACATGAGGCTAATAGTTTAACTGCTCGTGACGAATGATGTTTGGCTCGCAGGAAGGTGATCGGCCCCAAACTTTTTATTTTTGCTTGTTTTTGCCAATCAACATCATCTAGTGTGTTCTTCAGGTGTGTACATTAGAAGTTCACAGAAGTGCTGCAGTAAATAACACAGTGTGTCTGTTAATACCCCAGTGACAGCGGCTTGAACACATTATGTCATTACTCATTCGGCACCCAGTCAAGCCCCAGCATGCTGCATTTAATGTACAGAGAGGTCAATGTGACTATCACATGGCAAAGTCAAAGTCTCTGTATGTGTCTGTATCTGTGTGTTTGACAGAGAGAACGAGGTTCTATAGCTTTCTAAACAGAGATGAGGCGATTATTAGAAGCAGATCTTTCCATGACATAAACTGCGATGAAGAATTTTGCTTCATATCATGCTGAAAGGAGATGATCTAACTTCTGATTTTGGAGGGGAAAATGTGTGTTTGGGTGAGGAGAGCTCTAAGAATAATGACATACTTATTAGCATGACGGAACTGTTTCTCATTGTAACAGTCGACTCAAATTGCAGTCATAAGTCAGACAGCTTAAAGCAGTGATGGTAGAACTAGGCTAATCGTGATAACCGTAATTCTGTTTTGCACTTTTTGCACATAAACGCATTGGAGAAAATGTTGTTTTTGCCAAGATTTAAAAAAATATGTCATGGCGTATGTACAAAAATGTTTGTTATGTCTAAGCTCATGCAAGCTTTTCAGAATCACGTAAAGGTTAGGCTTTTTACTTTTCCAGAATATGAACCAGACCTCGATTGAAATATACCTTTGCCACATCATGAAATAAACGTAGTGAGAAATCATGGTATCCAAGACTTCTGGTACACACAAAACAGGAACAAATGGCAGCGATGACAATCTTTGGATTCACACCATGGCCAGCAAAAATAAGACTTGACCAAAGCACAGCATTGCTTTGAACTTGCTGCCAAAGCGACGATGGGTTGAAAACAGAGGTGACGCATACAAGAAACTAGGGTCACAGCCTTTCCAGCAAGGAAAACACATCTCTTCCCCTGGCATTGTGCTCTGGGAAAGGGAGAAAAGTTTCACTGTGTTTCGCTGAAGAAACGTGTGAGTGAAAACCTGGATGCCTGACTGCGGGCAGGCAGGACCAGTCAAAATTACATGTCTGTAACTCATCCATCAGCAACCTACGCCACCACACATTAGAAGCAATAGCAAACACATACAATGAATCTCCAGTGTTAGTCTGCTAGGAATCGCAAAGTTTATAAACTCGACAACTCACAAAACTCGGGTTTTTTTTAATGGAGTCTGGGGCCACCTCAAATTACCCACACGCAGGATTTGCTCTGAAAGATCCAATCTCAATGAGGGTAACACAAATGCATGAAAACACCAGTTGTAAATGCAAAGGCAGGATCACATCTTATTTTATCCAGATAGGGTATCTAGATACAGATCCCATATAACCCCTAGGTGTAATTGAGATGCATCCCAGCAATCTTGCAAACATGTACCATCGAAATAAAACCCAGCCATCAGTCATGAATTTGTGTCATTTTCCCAGGAGTCACTGGAATGTGTGCAACATGGAAGTTTTCTGGGAATTCAGCCCTGGAAGCTGAGTTATGTTTTTGGTCCTGCTGTGACCCAGTGGACCAGGCAGGGTCAATGTACCTGAGGGTTGACAAAGCAGAAGTGGGTCAGCATGAAGGGGGCAACGGGGAAAAGGGGGGAACTGTGTCAAAGTGACGCCCCTGTTCCTGTCTGCCCACCTCCTCATCTTCCTCCGCACCCTCCTAATCCCCCCTTCAAAGTTTCTGAGTAATGAGCTGTTGTGGTAGGGCGATGGGCACGTCCTCCTGCAGCGACGGGATCAGGGAAAGTCTGGCCTGAGTGACAGCAGGGCGCACATGCCAAGGGAAGCCCAGTGGGGGAGGTCCGGGTGTCTCAATAAAGCTTATTAGCAGGGAGGTGAGGACCTCTGCAGTCAGTAACAACTTCAACATGAATCTGAGGGACAGCTCATTTCAAAACTTGGCTTGTCTTGAAATGGCTCCAGATAAAAGATTGAGATGTTGCAGAAGTCTTGAGCTTTAAAACCTAATTATGTAAGAAGTGCCGCACATTGAACAGCGACGTAAAGCTGGCAAGTTTCCACATATAGCAGATGCATTTACAGTGTATGTTCGTAAAATTTAATTTGCACATAGGACCTAATTTGGCAGATTGTACTCAACATTTGCCCATGTGCACCCTGGATTTAAAAATGCTTGTTATCAGAGTTCAACTCAGCAGAGCTTTATTGTTCCCTTGGGCATTTTGTTTGAAGTAAGTTTCAAAAACCAGCTGCTGAATCTCGGCATACAGAGTTGACCACCTAAATACTGGCTGCCTTCTGCAGGGTGCATTTATTATAGAATACAGAGCATCTTGGCTAGTTCATTAATTAATAGCAAGGCTTGATAAATCAACGTAGTTCAGTCTTGTGTCTGAATCCTAGTCTGGTATAACAGCGAATCAGAACCACGTCTTCTGAACAGTGAAACTATGAAAGGATGATAATCACCAGGACTAAAACTCTGTGACAACTTGGCCATGTAATTTTCATTGTTGTACAAAAAGTTAAGAATTACGTTATCCTCAGGGGATTTAATGATGTTTCCGTTCTCATGGTCTTTGCTACAGTCATTTGTGTCGAAAAGCAGAGTTACACAGGCAGTGGCTTGCAAGAGTGAGCTCAAGCTGCGCATCATTAGTGTCACCCTTGGTTACAAAGACTGTAGACCCAGACTGGTCTGTATCCACTGAGGTTACACACAGAAACTTCCAATTGTTGGCAATCCATTTAGCCCTGTTCAACAAAAGACTTTGTCACCCCTTACTAATTTATTGTCCCTCGCCATTCAATTGTGTTTTGCATTCCACTGGCGACTGTTCAATAATATTTGCTCGAATTCCCTGACCTGAAAATCTAATTCAAATTCCTTTGAACTTCTTGATTGGTGGTGCAGTCCTAAATTAAATCTGAATGAATCCCTTTAGTCTTTTTTCAACATGAAAGTAAAGTTTGCGCCACGCAGGGCACTGCTGAGGGTATTCAAATGAAAGGACAGCTTATGCAAAATGATACAGAAAGTAAAGAGAGAGGGAGGCAGGAGACTGAGAACAGAGAGAGTTTGTAGTCAGATGGCTTCCTCAGCTGTACAGAAATCTTTAATTGCTAATTTGGTACAATCACTCAGTAGACCACCCGGCCTTTGGGCTGTTCTTCTAAGGCGATTGAGAGGTCTGGTACATCAATCAAAGGGCTCAGAGCCCTTCACCAGCTTCCCCAGGGATCAGCCTAGGAGGCAACTTTGGTGTTGGACTTCTCCCGTTAACTGGCTGAGAAAAAGGGAATGATGCCATCCACAGGACGGAAATAGGAGACTTCCTATATCCACTCCATTGGGGGCCACTCTAAAGGAAAACAACCCATACCAAAGCCACGTCCTCGAGACCCTTTCCAGAAATTTACTCATTGACATCCCGCCATGGGACAAACTGGTGCCGCAAAGAGGAAACCAGCAGCAAAGAGAGCTCTTTAATCACCATGGAGGGTTTCAGATCCTCAGCCTTTGAGCCAATGCTTGATTTGAGCTAGTGGCTTAAAGGGAAGTAATTTGCTTCCAAAACAGAATGTCTCCTTGGCACGCGCTACATGCCATTCTGGCACGGTCCATATCACTTGCCTTGTGAATAATGTGTCCCTACTAGTGAAGCAAAGGCAAATCAGTTAGGACACATGGGACTAATACCAACTGCTAATACAGACATAGACACATAAGAAATATACAAGCTACAATCATTAACATGCTTGGCTGTTTATCACTACAATCCCTCAGCAGCAACAAAAAGGCTTTGATGAGATTATTTAATTTTTCTGCAACATTAAGTCTTTACTCGAAACATACTTTTCATTGTTTCTATTCACGAAAGTATGCATTTTACATCTCTGCTTGAGACAACTTCACTTATCGCCCTTCTCAGAGATGCTGATCCCTGATGGCAATGTAACCAGCATCAAACACACATTTAAACCAGACCCACATTCCTCTATAATTTCCAATTCACTGTGGAATATTAACCACCTGGGCTCGCTCCAAAAGAAGGCATGCCATGGTACATTCCCAATAAAAATGTGCTTAACTTAGCTTGTATCCAATTAAGAAATGCAACAATGCAAGCTTTGCAACTTCAAATCCATCTGCCTCCAACTGGGATTTATTTCTCTGAGTGGTTAACGTCTGATTAGCTAGACGGCTGCCCGCTTAATAGATTCCATCGTTCTGGTTGTGATGGGATAACACTAAGTCAACATCAATGAATCAAAAGCTGTCAAAGATATGTGACGTCTCTATCTAATCACCATGAGAAGCCGCCGTGGAGCCGTTCCAATGCATCTGTTCTCGGGCTGCCTATTCCTGAGGCAAAGTCATTGCGTCTCTGGTTTTTGTTGGTCATTAACAAGTGTTCACGTTTGATCAGAGCTAATAAAAAGCAATATGCAACGGCTTTGGCCCCAATGGATGTCAGATTATCTGTCTGGGGAATAGATGGGAGATTTGGGAGGGATGAGTTCATGTGGGAAGATCTAGGAGTCTCTGTGGGCCCCCTCCTTCCTTGCCTCATCTAACTTTATTGATCTAAACCAAATGAAGAGTAGTGTCCTCATTACGGAGAGACCCGGAGAGGAGGGGGGAGCCAAGCAGTTAGACAACTCCCAAAGATAGAGATGGAAAAAGAGGGCGGGGCGAAGACAGCGCTACGGGAGTGACATCATGATGACCTCGATGACCCAGGGAGGCAGAGTTAGAGGAAGAAGCCAAGGCTCCTGTGGGTGTGGTGGTTACTTTGGGCTCAAGGGACATCGGATCTGGCTCCCTGGGAAGCCTCCCAGCATCGCAGATGGGGAGAGTCACTGAGAGCGAAGCTGCCCAGTAATGACAGATGGGGAGACAAACGGCTTTTGGAATTCCATTAGCTGTGAAACTCTCAGTGAGGGAGGGGCTGCCAGCACCGTTATACACGGCCATGCCAGCGCTACAGTATGGGTCAGACTAGGGCCACAGCAAACAGCCTTCAGTTGGTTTAGGGAACTTTAGATAACTTCAGTGATAGAAATGGATGATTAAAGGGGAATTTATGTCTAATCAGTGCTGATTGAGCGCAAGCTTCTGATGTACATACAGACATTACCTTGTATCACCACCATGACCTGATTGTGGTGCGACCTCTCCTATCTAACGGAGGCTTACTTATGTTGTTTTGTACACATTTGTAAGTGAACCTGGTTGTTGCATTGTCGTTTAGTGCATGTTGGTGCTGTGTCGCCACAGGTACATAGTCATTCTGTGGGAAACACTGTTCTCAATGGTTATTTGCCCTCTGGTTGTCTTTCCAGTTTATCCCATTTATATAGAAAAGGCAATCCAGGTGTCAAGCACTCGTCTGTCCAAGTGAGAAGCAAAACTTTCATGCAAACTGACCTGTCTCCTAACCCCGGGACTCTCTCGGGGTTGGTGTCGGCGACAGCATCCAACAAAAACTGCCCACCCGTAAAATTCAATGCAGCAGAATAATTTGATTTCTGTTGGCATCTGAGGGCTCCACCACTTGCTGTTTGCTCTCAGTAGCTCAAGTTCTGTATCGTCCCCTCCGGCCATCTCCTCTTGCACAGCTAATGCAGTTGCAACTTCTGCCTTTCTCCACTTCATTTCTTCAACCATATTCTCTGGCTCGAATAAATATGGCTGAATATCCAAATCATCTGGATATCCTGGTCCATCACAACCTCTGCACTCATATTTTTGCTGTTGGAAACATAGCTAATTTGCAATACAAGGGAAAAGAACAAGTAAGTTTTGTTTTTCTGGCACAGCCCCTGGCTACCTAGAGGCAGAGACTAGAAATCCAAGCTCTAATAGCATGTAGTTCTTACTGACCCCAACTACGTCACTGTACACGTCAAATGAAGGTGCCAGAACAGATTTTGCGGCTGGAGAACTTGGCTTTTTCTGTTAATGTGGCACACACTGAGGAATTCAGACGACTAGATTTACCATCAAAACTGAGTGGACATCGACAGAAAACTGGCAAAATCACCTTTTAAGTCATGTAAAGTGTTGCACAGACAACAGTATGCTGGCTTTTTGCTTTCCAAGAACAAACTTCTACTCATTTTATTGTTTCTAATGGGACTTGTGCAACCAAATTACCTCTTGCCCCACTCACTTATTCTCAGTCTCACTTGACTCAACAAGCCACTGGTGAACTCTCATACTTGAGGAAAGTTTTGACCACCTTCTTTCCATCAAAATGCAGTGCAGTTTTTTTCACTCCATCTCATCATCAGAACCAGAGGGACGGAGCTGACTGCAGCCTGTTCTGGTTGATCTGGATCTCATTATGACCCAGGAATCCTCAGCATGTGATTTTTTTAATGCACCAGCTCCTAAAGGCTTCGGCTCCCACTGAGATGGAACATGCTGGCATTCATGCCTCCATCACGTCAGCCTTTTTTCACATACACACATTACACAGACATAATCTCCTCCCTTATTGCCACGACAGTGACATAAAGTCCTTGGTGTATAATAATAAATAATGCTCAGCTATATAATGTCGTCAGCTTTGCTAAAATGCATTGACGTTCCCAGATTTAAGAGATACAGCAAGACTGCAACCACAGCAATGGAGTCTATAGTATATTCTTTGTATCAAGCATTTTGCTGATTATCAGCCGATACTGACCCATTCACTATAGTAACACAAATATACTGAGGATAATATAAGATATACTATATGTGGAAGTAGAATGAGCATAGAATAGGATAAACCAGGAAGCGAAGACTGACTAAACGACCTCGCAACAGACCTAGCCATCAAAGTGCGGTCATATTGGCGTCATCTACAAATGTAATAAAATAAATGAAGTAGCAATGTTTGCTCTCAGTCAACAGCGCATTTTGTAACCTGCTATAAACTGAACGATGGTAGTGTTACACCCCTAAAACACAAACCGGGCTTTCATGACATCATTATCACATACTCAACAGGAGACACAGGAGACTCTTATAAAGCTATATTACTTATTCCCCACAGTGCAAGCCGACAACTGACCCATTCACATGAAATAAAAAGAAACAGTGTCATTTTTCAGGGGCTGTTGTCTCCACGTTGTATATCATTCCTGTCAAACACGTAAGACAGCATACGTCTCAGCCGGTAGGGGAGGAATGTAGCTGAAAGATCCCGCCAAATGTCTAAACTGAGAACAATAACACTCTGGAGGAATTCAAAGCATTTCTCTTATTAAAGCTCCCTCCAAGACCTCTGGGACATAGTACATGACTTCATTTTGACTTCATTTTTCCTCTCTTTCATTCTCCCTATTCCCTGCCTGCGTGTGACCCTGGACTTACAGTATGCTGCCTGCCCCCCCGAAAAACATCCCCAAAAATGAGCGAATGGGGTATTCACTCAGATTCTCCCCCAAACTTCAAAGGAGGGAGTAGAGGGAAACATCTGGGAGCCAAAAGAGATCGTGCCGGGGACTTAGGAAGAGCGGGAATCTGGCATACTGAGGGAGATCGAAAATGGGAGAGAAAAGAGTGGATCGGCATCTGTGATGGATGGAGGAGAGAGAGAGGGATGATGTCTGCTTTTGATTAAGGTCCGGTCAGACATTAAACAGGGTGTGAGCACTTGACAGCCAACTGACATGTGCGGGCATAGCTGTAATATGATTGTATGTGAAAATGTCCCCATGTGCCACTGAAAGTGCTTCCCATGAGGCCTCAAAATAACACACAGAGCTGTCAGGCCGAGTGAGTCTCCACCTACAGTGAAGAGTGCCACCACCCACCCTGCCTGCCTGCGTACAACCACCCTGCTGCTGTTTCTCAAACCTACCGCAGCTCTGGTTGGGAAGCAGCTGTTCATTTCCTCACTTTTTCAAGGCCACGTTGGCTCGACCTGCCCGCAGGGTGGGTGGCACTCCTGCCAGGCTCTCATCTTCATGCTAAATGTGTTTTCATTTGCTTCCCGGTTTTGGTTTTATGGAAGCTTCATTTTTACAACTGGGTGCATGGGGGAATCACACAGCCACCTCAGAGGAGTTTGAAGACTCCTATTTGGTAATCCTCATCAGTTTGGTATTGTTTAGGCCTGTGATAAATGCTGTAAAAATCAACCAAGCATGAACAACTGATTCTCAGGAGTATAACAGGCATCACTGACTAAACACTTTGATATACAGCATTATGAAAAAAGAGCCCAGCTGCATCTTGTTGTTTTTAACCGATGTGAATAACAGTGTAAGAATACCAAAAGATCAACATACCAATAGCACAACAGAAAATAATACCAACAGAATTAGACTGGATTAGAAGTAGATTAGATTTAAGTACAGAGCGGAACAAAAAATCACTCTGATCTGATGGCTTTAGTCAGGAAGGCTTACCTGGTTTGGTGGGACACTTTTGGCACTTGTTTATACCCCAGGAGGCACCCACACTTCCACAGCAATCATCCTGTTTGGTAAGGCCTGGCAGAGGCTTGCCACACTATAACAACAACACACATCTGTGTTAGATCTAAGAAATGACAATGAGTGTTACAAGTTTGTGCACGCACGCTTGTTTGCGTGTGTACGTTGGCAAAGGCAAAATTTGTACGTGTGTTCATCTTAACAGTGTGTGTGCGTGTATACCTATCTGGAAGGACAAAGTGAACCAGACACATCTGAGACTGGTTAGTTGCAGGAGGACATAAACACTGAGTCTCAAGAGCAACCATGAACCTCTTGGCATGCCTCATTAAGTCACTTGGCTAATTGTGAAGAGAGATTCCTATCTGAGCTTACTTATTGGATTTTTGGCCAGTGGAGATTTATGAAATTAAAGAGGTAACAGAGAGCACATTCTTCTGGAGAACAGCACACTGGCATACTGGCAGGAGAAGAGGGGAAACTGCAGCCTGAAGCTTTTGTGCACTCCTTTTCTGAGGCGGTTCTGAAAAATCACTGACTGGAAGGTTTAATTTCAAGCTTTCTATGAAACCAGAGTGGAGAAAATGGGAGCTGCGATTCGGCACAAACAAGGAATAACGCTGGCGAAAACAACTCCACGGCAGATCACTGTGCTGTCGCAACTGCAAACCTAAAGCCTAAGAGTCAAACCTAACACCTTATCACGGCCAAGTGAGCTGATGCAGTATTAAGCCTCAGATTAGCCAAGCTCACGCACTGCCACTTAAAGGGTGAGTCCACCAATTTTACACGTCAAAGTGTGTTTAAAGGTCTTGAAGAGTACTACTGCATAATGTTAAAAAAAGTAGCAAAAAGCCGTTTGTGACTCCAGAGGAAGCTGCAAGTAATCTGATAAATTGCCTTTGGTGATGTCACTCATCGGCTAAGTTGCATTGTGGGTAATGTAGGTACCAGCTTTTGAAATGCAGTCCACTAGTGTTCACATTACGTGCCTATAAAATTGATACAACACAACCAGAGATAACGCCTTTTTTATTCCATGTATTCTTCTTCCTTTTTTAAACCTGGTGCCTACATTACCCACAATGCAACTTAGCCACTGTGTGACATCATTGGAGGCAATTTATCAGATTACATGCAGCTTCCTCTGGAGCCACGGAAGGCTTCATTCTCCTTTTTTTTACCATTTGCAGAGCAGACCTGTAAAGACACTCTAATGTGTAAAATTGCAGAGTTACCCTTTAAGCCCTTCCCTTTCCTAACTTCCTTTTCCCTTAAATGAATGTCTGTTGTGACAGCCATACATTATCCTGACCATGTAAATCAGCGGTGCAGCAGTGCGTGCCATGCTGTACGCACGGTGCCATACGGATCATGAAAGTCTTGTTATTTTAACCACAAAGAGAAGCACATAGGCTAAATTTCTAGCTTAACCTTTTTCCTCTGAATGTGTTCTAACTCATAACATGCCTGTGATGTTGGCACTGGTGGAACATGAGATGACCAGTGTGGTCAGAGCACATACTTCCTGGACATAGCATGAATCATGGCCACTTCCTGTTTGAGACAGCAGGTATCAGAAAAGGTGACGGGGTGGAAGCATAATGGCATCAGTGGTAAAACAACACATTCCTACACTGGTTTCTTAGTTTTTGATGACAGTGTACATACTGTAGTGTGTTTTAATGACTCAACACAATACCTGTCCATCGACTGTTTCCTGAAAGCATCTGCCATGTCCGTTCTGACGGTGGTGCAGTCTGGTGTGGCCATGACCGTTCCCATTGGTGTGTGGGTGCCTGCTGCCATGATCTATGATGAATTCATGTCCATTCGCAGGCTGGGAGCGCTGCCGGACAGAGTGAGCCCCCTCTGTGGGTCTCTGCCCAGGCTGCACCCGAGCAACTTGGTGGATGTGGACCTCGGCCTCTGGAGGGTGCTGAATGTGAACGTTCACCAGGGATGGGTGGAGAGACACTGGAGAAGGAGAGAGAGACAGTTTAAACAATATAGTTTATAGTTGAAAATTTTTGAATAACGTAAGTGGAAGCATCCTCAGCCAAGGGATAAAAGCTGTATATACATACTGCAGTTTGTGAGCTATCAGCTAACATCCTGCACAAACTTGTTCGACACACACTTAGCTTGCTTCATCACCAAGAGATCTACACGGGGAATTCCCAGCAGTGAAGACGTTAGTAAGACTACATAACAACAACAACACAGAGAGTTTTGGATTCTCTGGTTTAAATCAAATCATCTTAAAGACCAAAAACAGATTTGTTGAGGGGTTGAGAAGATGTTGCAATGTGGAGAATGAGCTCTTTTGTCCTCCTGACAGAGGGGAAGCATCTATCTTCAGGGAGTGCCAGGGCTTTTTCCCAGAATCCTGACCCACTCTCATAAATCATAGTCTCACAGACAGACGGCAGGGAGAGTCCAAGTAGGAGAAGTAGACCTTATCAAGAGGCCTGGATATGAAACTGCCAGGGATCGGATTCATGTCATGTAGTGATAATTATTCATGTTACTTAAATGCAGGAGGATGGAAGATTTCTAGGTGGAATATAATTTAACTAAGACAAAGGTTCTGCTTCTACTTACTGTCTGACAGTGAGATGCTGAGTCAGACGCAAGGAAGAAATAAAAAATTACACCAACTTTTTTGATGATCGATTAATTGTTTCAGTAATTATTCAAGCAAAAAGGTAAGAAATCGCTCATTCCAACTTCCTAAATGTGAGATTTGCTGCTTTTCTTTGTAATTTATGATATACTACTTATGATAGACTTTGGGTTTTCGACTGTCGGTTGAACAAAAGATGACATTTTTAGACATCAATTTGGGCTGGGAAATTTAGATGAGCATTTTACACTTTTTATGACATTTAATAGACCAAATGATTAAACAACTAATCGTGAAAATAATCTGCAAATACATCATTCATTATTAGTTGCAGCCAGAGACATTGGTAGAAAGTGAGCAAATCTCTCTCTTATATATTCTTTCTTAAAAGTTCATGATGTTGTTTTGCTCTGTTTCTAATATCCACCCCTGTTTGATAATAGCAGCATTGTGCTACAATACGAGGGCTTCCACTGAGTCATCCATTACTTAATCTGCTCAAAATAGAGTCTGGCCTCCGCTGTTGGCCGGCAAAGGCAGAGTGCAACATGATAAACAGTGTTCAAAATCAAGGAGTAGACATGTGTGATCGTCAGGAGAAGTGGAGGAGTTTGCAAAGAACAAAGGCCCTGTCAGACTAACATTTAAAAACAGTGAATTTATTATTATAATTACTGTGAACAGCAGATTTAATTGTTTTTGTTGAGTTACACCCATCAAAAGCAAGTCATCTTGACAGTGCTGACACTTATTCCATTGTGGACTCTCGCAGGAGAATCGACAGTGGAACAAGCTATTGTCACTTATTAGCTGCTTTTTACCCTACTCTGTTAGAGTATTCCAGCCACAACATTGAAAGGAAGAACAGGCGAGGGGAATAACATTGATTATCTTGTTACAATGCATTGTGCTGCTGGGAAATCTTGGGTCCTGGCATACATGCACTTGAGACAAATCACCTACCCAAACACCGTAGCAATCCCCAATGGCAGTGCCCCGCCCCAGCAGGACAATACACCCTGATACACAGCAAAAACTGACCTAGGAACATGAGAAGTAGCACATGGCATCAACTTGACTTCAAAATTCCCCAGACCCCAATCCGATTGAGCATCTGTGTGATGTGCCAGAAGAAGTCAGATCAATGGAGGACCTTACAACTCACTGGGCTCAAAGGATTGCTGTCAATGCCCTGGTGCCAAACACCATGGGACACCCCCAGAAAGAGTGACCCAAAGGTTAGAGCCAAGTCCGATCCAAGGTTGGGCTCCATGGATTGGACTTATTCTGGCACTTCCCACGGATGCTCAATCGGATTGCAATTTGGGCAATTAGGAGGCTAGGTCAAAGCCTTGAGCTCCTTGTCACATTCTTCTGGCCATTCCTTGCGGCGTGCCAAGTCGCTATGTCCCACTGTAGGGGGCATAACCATAGGAGTGCCGTTGCCAACTGACAATAACTGAGAACTTCTTTTTCCCTCCTCATATGTCCAATCCCCAGAAAAGAAATATCAGGGGGGTAGTCAACAGCACAGTGGAGAGAAAAAATATATTGAGACAAGCTTATAGAACCACATTTCAGGAAGACATGCAGATGAATTTTGCTGTTACACTTTCTGGTGTGACAGTCTCCCATTGGCCACAGTTATGTGTGATTACCTTGCTGATTGGACAGTGGTAGTGTGTACATGGAGTGGAAGGGAGATTTTGGTCCCTGGTGGCTGGTATCCTTGTGGCTGCGAGGGGTGGGCCTGACAGGAGGCGGGGCTGGCAGGTGGCAAAACTTCCCTGTCGAGTTGGATGGACACCAGCACTGGTCCCTGCCAATGCATCGGCCTCCATTAAGACAGGGAATCTGACAGAAGACTGCAGAGAGAAGGAAGAGAATGTACTAGAAGTGAGAGATTCATTAACGTATTCAGCACGCCACATTTAGTTACACAGATTTATGCATCCTGATACACATGGATCCGGTAATAAGAAACAGAAGGGGTAGTCCTAATAGGAAGGGCATGTGCTGAGGCTTCATGTGGACAGGCTTTGTTTGCAAACAGTTAGCAATGGTCATGCTGTTCTCGAATTTGGCACCAGCAGACACCTCATTCCACATGACGCTTATCAAGTTTCAACTTCCTCCTGAAGGCAGAGCCTTGGCACTACCCTTCATGTTGCACCTCCTTAACTGGCATGTTTTGCCTCTCATCAGTAATTATAGACTCCTGTGCGTGGTGATGAGTGATGATTCATCCTGTAATAATTTGGAGAAAATAACAAGTGCACGGATATCTGCATGGAACACTTGCTTGGCTGACAGACGGAGAGAAAATGAGAATTTCCCAAACTATTAAATCTTCAAAGGAGGGCATCTGGCTCTTACCGTGTAAGTCAATTGAATCCCAAAAACGTGCTAAGTCTACAGTTTAATTTATACTTTGTAATTTACCAATGGGAGAGAACAAGAGGAAAGGCCGGTACTGGACAGATGGTGTTTGACAGTACTGTTCTCACAGCCCTTTCATTGGCCTTATCTTTTGGCATAAGGGATGGGTGCCAGCCCAGCATACCTGAGCCTGTTCCCATCTACCAATTCACTCTGACCTGACCGCACCTAACTCAAAACATCAAAGCCTATCAAATGAAAAAAATCTATCCAACCGTGACGAGTAAGAAAAGAACCATTTTGGGGCACGAAGGATGAGAAAGTGAAGTGCTGAACTTATCCGGCTCAGCAGTACCACACACCGCAAATATGAGGCATGCTTTACAAGGCAGTAGAAGATACAGATGGCCCACATACTATGAGATGAAAGAGGACGCAAGTGATGGAAACACGCTGCGAGCTGCATCCCCTCTGTCTCGTCCAGACAGACAGCAACACACTAACAGGGTGAAAGCAGGGAGAAGAGAGACTCTGGACAGTCTCGATGGCATGTAGGGAATGAGCTCCCTGTCACATAGCATTAACAACAGTGTGACTGGAGGAGGAAGAGAGGGAGGGATGGAATAAGAATAGAAGAGCAACCGATACGGAATGAAAGTGATTAGGACTAGATTAAAAACAGGAAAGAGACAACAATTTGAACAAAAAGACAGGGTTAGGCAGACAGAGAGACTGAAAGAGGTCCAGTATGATTAGACATGCTGGTTAAATTATCAGCTATTAAATCCTCTCAATGTGGGATGCAGGTCTGCACTGGTCTGTGTCAGGCCAGTCCCATCTCAACATAGGGGCAGGAACTATTCTTAGACAACAACCTACTATCGACTGCACACCACGCTCCCTGTCTGCCTATCCGTCTGTCCATTTAACAACCTCTAACATCCAAACGCACACACACACACACGCTTCTCACTCAATAAAAAGACTTCTACCCAATCTAATATCAGGCTTTAAAGTAAAGTGTCGCACACAGGGTGCGTATCAAGGGAGCCTGTTGTAATTATCCAGCCAGATTTTACTGCACCGTGTAAGGAACATAACAACAGCATGAGATAACTGTTTGCTGTCCACTTGACATTCCTCGACGAACACGCACACCCCGAGCAATAACAGGATGCGGGGCCTAAATGGAGAGCAATCTCTTTTTAACACACTCTTTAACACATGCTTGAACATAATGAAGGGAGACTTCTCGAGAATTAAAAACGGGGCATAAAAACAAACTCAGGCAGAAGCGGAGGTGCCAGGAATGTAATCTTGCGGAAGGACTCTGCCAGGACGCTGAAGTGTTTGGAATATCTGCAGCATGTTCCAAAGCCCCATTAATGGGCACATAAATCTGCAACATCAACCTGTTTATATATTCATAAGTCGGCTCTCCGAAGAGCCTGGTGCACTTAGGTGAAGGTTGCATGTTCGTGTGACTGTTTGTATTCGTGTGAGATGTGTATGTGTGTGGTATGTGCACCCTCTAATCCACAAGTAGTAATTAGTCTGAGCCTTAGCCGGACCCTTATACTGATGAGAAAACTAAGAAACATGCAGAGGTACGACCCTCCCATTGGCATTGACCGCCCCCTCCCTTCCCATGGACACTCCTGTGTGAATTTGGAGCAAAGCCCCCTGGATAAATGGAAGGTTTAATGTAATCCCTATAAAATCCTGTTCATGCTGCTACTCTTTCTCTCTTTCTGCCTCTCCCTCTTCTCTTTCATTCATTCCTGCTCTCCCAGGGAGCACGTTAAATGGTTAACGGCGGGGCCAACCGCGAGGTGTAAACCGCAAAGAGATGGGGCTAAGTGTTGGGAGCGTGGGACCACCAGCTCCACGTGTGTGTGTGTGTGTGCAGGGGGGAGATTAGCCCCCTTTTACAGAGCCCGCTTTTAATCTGGTCTACCCCCGTCTCTCCCGCTTTCCCTGTTTCCCTTTCTGTGTGACAGTGAGAGTTTTTAGCGTAGCTCTCAGCTTTCATCTGCACCACTCTACCTCCTCTCTGAGCTTGGTATTCAGAACGGACAGCATGCCACTGGGAACCTATTTTGTCAAGCTCACCCCATAAAAAAGCAATGAAAAAGTGGGATGGAGACACAGGAGCAGTGTTTGAGAGAGCAAGAGAGAAAGGAGAAGAGAAAGAAGAAGAAGAAGAAGTAAAGAGGATGACAAGCAGACGAGTAAGACAAGGGTTAAGGCCCTCAGTCGTCACTCACAGAGTCGGAAGCCCTGGTTCTTTGGCTGCTGCTGCTGGTGTTGCGACGTCTCGCTGTAAACTGTGGTGATGTCTCCCTTCTCACAGCTGTTGTAGCAGTGCCCGCCGTTGCACACCCTGCGGCACCGCATGGGTGTGAAGACGATCTTGATGCGGTCCAGGTTGGCGGTGAGGTTGGCCCCTGGAAAGCACACACACACCTGGATGAGAGGGAGCAGCAGCAGAGACAGGCTGGAGACGAGCTGCATCCTTTCCTCCGTCAGCCTCGACTGTGACACACTCCCAGTCTGGGCAAAGGGAGGTTTATAAGTGTGCGAGGGTGTGTGCTGACGGCTGGCCAGTGGCACGCTGCAGCTGAATGAGCGATGTGCCACAGGCCAGCAAATGAGGGAGAGAATACTATTAGGTATCGGGCTGGGCTCCAAGCCCTTTATCTTTGGGAGAAGGTGTTTTGGATGTGTGTATGTGTGAAGGAGACAAAGAGAGCGTGAGTGCAAGTGAACGTTGTGTAATGGTGGGAAGCAGTTCAACAGCCGTTGCTCTGGTACAGGACTCAAAAACAAGAGAAGCTTGAACAGCAGACAGCTGTGTGTGCTGGATAGTGGATCAGAGGAGGATGAAGTAAGGAAGGGAGAATAAAAATTAGGACAGACAAGATCACATTTCTTTTTGTTGTGGGTAGAGGCGCCAGGGTTCAGTGCCTGTCATGTCAGAGAGGTGACAGCGCAGATTCACAACGATATCAAAGCGTGTAACTGACAAACACACACACTAACACACACACACACACACACACACACACACTCCTCTCCAGCAGCACATGCTCACACACTGTACACAGCTTTGATATCAAACGTCTGTCTGTCTGCTGGGATGCAGACCACAGAGGGGGTGGGGTGGGTGGACAGTGGGAGAAGGGAAGTGCAGCTTGGGACGCTGCCAACTTTTTTTCTTGTGGCTAATGTTCCATTTAACGATGACACCACAGCATGTGTGTGTATGTATGTATCCCGGCCTCTGTGAGCTGAGCTGGAGTGGGCTGTGTTTGTTTTGACGTGGCCAGGGAGAGTGGAAATGTTGAATATGCATGTAAAGTGAGAGCAGATCCAAGTTTTGTAATATTCCTCTCACATTTAATTCTTGCTCTTACCTGCTGGTAATAATACGTTGTTGAACTGTCCCTGTAGCTGGCTGTCGCCTGCAGGCCTGTGAGTGTTAAAGGAGTGCACATTGCTGTGACCGCTTCTGTGTCCCTGCCAGTTCCTGTGGCCGTTGCTGTTAGCGTAGCCGTTGCCATTGGGTAGAGCGTTGGAGGTAATAGGCCCAGAGGATGATGGATAACGTTTCACAGTGCGGGAGGTCCCGGTCTGCTGAGGGGAGGAGTCAGGGGGTCCACGTCTCACTTGGGTCCTGTCAATCACATCATCACAAGACCTTAAACATATGACCTCAGACGAACACTAATGTGCCGCACATATATATACACTCTCAAAGATACACCCATCAGCAACGTATGTGCATCACCGTGAAATCCATTCAAGCGTGGTCAGTGTGTGCAGCAGAAAATAATATTCCTAAGAGAAAAACATGCCGTCTGAGGTCATAGCCTTGCTTAATTGATTTTATAGATGAGACACAATGATTTGGAAATAATTTTGTTTTAATTTGATAAATACGACCATATCATTCTTTAAGCACATAGGGTTTTCAAAATGAACATCTGCTTTAAAGTCAGAGAGCCGTGACCCTCACTAATTAATGGAAGATTCTGTTTGACATTAAAGATATTTCACAAGATTTACCATCACCGATTAACAAAAAATATCAGGCAACCAAAGGGAATGAGACTCACAGGGCCCACTATGTGTGTGTGTGTGTGTGTGGCTGGTCCACTTGTCTCAGGAGAAGAGTGTGTGATTAAACACATTAGATCTTTCCATCAGGACTACAAAATCTTTCCATCACCCATTGTGTCTGCTTGACTAGATTATGAACTCCCTGTTCTGTCTGACTGTCTGTCTGACAACCAGGGAGCAACATCCTGAGTGTTACACTGGGCTGGAGGAAGTATTAAAACTAGGGTCGAAGAACAAAGCTCGTCCAGGGCTGCGTGGGGCACGTTTTTTCACCAGTGAGCATTTGATTTGGGTCAATTACTGAGCCCGTGTTGCACGACCTGGAAGCTGAGCTCATGTGAGCGACCTGGGGGAGGCGCGTGCCTCTCAGACAGACAGGCAGACGGGCCTACCTTTGCTCTGGGGGTCTGAGAAAGCCCCGGGAGTGCTGGGATTCAGGCCCTGCAAAAAAGCATCTGGATCCCACTGATCTACCCTGACAGACAGTCAGCAGAGCAAGACAAAGATGGAGCATGTCGGGTAGATCAGAGGAACAGCTCTACAAAGCACACCTGTGGCCCTGTAAGGTAATTGAGGCTGTAATCAAACCCCAAATGGATATAAACCATGCATTAACATTTATAACATGTGGTTTTTAGCCACACACCACGTATTTACACACAGAATCAGCTCTGTCAACCCACAAACATACAATGGTAATCGGGCAAATAAACACTCAGAAATGCATACGTGTACACACAAACACACACACACACACACCCAGTCCCAGCTGTGCTAGATGCAGCACAAGCCTATGCATGTCTCTTTATTCACACAGTACAAACCACATTCCTGCTGCCAAGGGGAATGGGGACGGTAAATGAGAAGGGGAAAAGGGAGACAAACATTTGATAATGGTTTCTCACGTCATCTTTTACGAAAGACGACAGGCAACTCCTATAGCTGACAGCTGCTGACCCAGATCCTGAATCTCCAGGGTGGGTCCCGGAGATAGGATGTGACACAGGGAAACAAGGGGTGCTAGTGTCAAGGTGGTAAGGACTTACACTGTCCACTCTAAATTACGATTGGGTTTTTCCATCGCAAACAGTGACACCTGGCCCGTGAGCATCCTGCCTCGCTTCCCATAGGCTTAGCCAGATGTTGCACTTTCTCTCTCTCTCACTTTCAATGGCAAAGCGACTTCCGCCCTGCATGAGCTCACCGCTGCCCTCTCTGCCTGCAGATCAGGGGGCGGCGAGGGCAAGCACGACTCACTCCGAATGTTTGATGTCATCATTAGGAACTTCAAGGCCCCAGCGATCCAAAGAGGAACCATCCCCCCGCCTTGTTCTGGGTGACTTGAAAGCAATTTTGAAGACCTCTGCCAAGATTACGTAGAGCACGGTTTGAACAGACAGATGGGAAATATGTTTTGGGTATCAAATGATGGCCATACAGTTTTAATTAAATGACTGATGGTGTTGATAAGAGAGCTGCTGAACGAGCATATGGTGCAAAGACTGTAATGAGTCAAACAAAATAATTGGAAAAATATACAGGATTTACAAAATTTGTCTTTCACAAGAGTTCTCATTCCTGGTGCTGTTCACTGTTAACCGAAAGCTTAAATATTTAAAAGCCGTAAGCTGAGCCACCTTCAATATTATAGTAGTTACTATTATCGGACTCTGCAGTTCCCCTAAACTCTACAGAGGTGTTTTGTGTTTAACAGCTCACTGTTTAAGTTTTTATAGCCCCAAATTTCACAGTTTTGGTTCACTTTCACAGCTCACATCAGCGTTGCCACTGAAAAAGCTTTGACCAGCACAGATAAGACAAAGTTAAAGACTAGCATTAGCTGGTGAACACTCACTGGAGCATTTATATAGCAGGTAAAGAGCCATATATTTACCTCAGGAGTTGGTTGAGACCAAAACAGAGCTAAAATAGAGTGAACATCGGGCTTATATTTATTCAGTGGTTATAAACATGACTCCAAATGAGCTAATTTTGCTTTGTGTAAATGCTGTGTTTGTAGCTTATGTTTTGCCCAAGCAGCCATAAAAAAATCAACTATTGAACTTTTAAAAGAGTTCAACATTTTGAGCTGTACACTTCAATTCCCAATTTTTTTTTAAAAGATCTCCACCACTCCATGAACACCGAGTACTTCTGTGCTCGGTTTTGGGCCACTTTGACACTAATTGTCAGACAACCTCACTGTGACATGAGGGTTAGGGCCAGCTTTAGTCCCACACTCAGCACACATAAATGACTTCAGATCTAACTCAATGAAATAAAGTGAATGAGAATACTTCCGAGAGTTTTGAACAACTCCTTTCATTGAACACATGAGCAAAGGCCAAAGAAAGAGCATTATGGACGCACATGTGATGTTGAAATCACGAGGCCAAAAAACACTTAGATTACATTTGGGAGATTCACTCTCATAGTGTCAGGCTTGACTGGGCTTAGTGCATTATATGTATTATTTCATGTTCAGAACATTTGCTAAATAATTCCATTCAAAGGGAAACAATCAGTTTTTATACGCTGATAAATCTCAGTCCAAACACTTGATCAAAGCGTCAGTTTAAATCTGATCGCAAAGTAGGCCTCCAACTAAGACTTAGAGCCATTGGCGCTGTCCACTTTCACTCATCATGATCATTCATTTCATATGTACGGAAAGCAATTTGAACTCAACCTCATCATATTTGAGGAAATTACAAATCAAAATGATGTCCAAGAATCCCCACAGTGCATGAACCACCAAAAAGGCTTCCAACTTAGTTGCTACATATAGTATCTTTGAACTCATCACGGCATTACGACATGTGAATTTTGGCTCTCGTGAAGGAATGACAGGCAGCAGTCCCAGCCGCGCCTTTTGACCCAGATGTGTTGGAGAGGAGGCCATTCAGAGCACAAGCAGCACACGGATAAGAACTGTGAAAATGCAAGTCGGTACCAAGAACTGGGGAACAGTCAAAAAGGCTGCAAACCCTCTGATCTCTGAGTTTCTGCTGATGTCGTATATAAACCATGTTGTTAATTGAACCCAATAGCCAGACACAACAGTAGGTGAACTTTGAAGTTTTCATGAGCATGCACTGGAGTAGATGGGAGGGTTACATGGAGAAAATCAGTAAGGTGGCTTTGTTCAAGTGCCAGGAAGCCCCCGTACTCAGGGTTTGAAACACACCACTTCCAATCATCCCAGTGGTGACTGTGTTGTTTCTTCAAGTTGCCCACTGGGAAGCAGGAGTCTCTTAGGTAGACAGGAAAATTCTCGATTTATCTGATGGTCCTGTTCACCGCAAACATTCACCCACACACATACACGCAGTGACCCAGATCTTCAGGAATAGACCTTCTGTTTACATCTTAAACCATCTGCATGACGCTGCCAGAACAGTGTTTAGATGTGAAGCACTGCGCAGTAACGTATGGGCCACAGCTGATTCATTCACTAACAGATCAGGCTCTGAGGTGCTTTCATTATCTTCTCTCTCTATAAATCTCCACGTGAAATAAAGCACATTTGTCAGTTATGACTAATGTGCTTCAGACAGAGAACCTAGTTTTTCTGGGCTTAGGATGTAGGTTGGAGAGAGGTAAAGGATTGTTATATTAAATGGTTTTTCAGCCGCCCTCTCAGCACTTGAGGCTTAGCACAAGTCTGCCTTGGCAACACTCATTTTTCATTTTGATTTGTTTGAGAATACCAAAGTCCGAACCCACATCTAATGGCTCGGATTGTTGGCTTATTACCGCTAATGCAGAAAATAGACTGATATGAGGAGCTTGTCTGGTTGCTGGATGGAGCCATTTGGCTTTGAACAGACTGTCTAAACAAGCCAGTCTGACAGCAGGCAGAAGTGTCTGGCATGAGCACCCCAGTCTGGGTCACACCGCATAACCCGATAGCTCCCAGCCTTGTCACTTTGTCCCGTCAAAATTCTCTTTGTGTTGGACTAAACCTGACTTCCAGAGTGACGAGTGGCAAACCTCTGGAACCATCGGTGGGTTTAGGACCAATCAACACAAGAGTCGTTCGACCCGGCTGAGGAAAATCAAGTCATTATTCTTTTTTATTTAAACAAAACGTTTAATGGTTCCATTTACTTCTTTCCAACACAGAGCGTCAGCCAAAAACCCCTTATTACATAAGAACTGCACATAATTAGGGCAATTTGAAGGCTACTTGCTAAATGGGAAAGTAAATGAAGGTCATCAAAGACCAAGTGTAAATCAAAGTTTACACACATTCATCTCATTCAGAGAAAGCGTTAAAGACTATTGTTCATTTCAAAGCCTGCGCCCCAATACGTAGATCATCAGTCTAACTAAGGGGAGCAGCAGAAATCTAAAAAATTGTGCAAACAGCAGCTGAAACAATGAAAACTTTGTACTGCTCAACCACTGCAAACACTCTTGGCAACAAAGGAAGAGAAGATTTACGAGTGTATTTGGGACGTGCAGGTTTGCAGTCAAAGAGGGAGGACTGTGAGCTTTGAGGAGCACTGTGCGAGGGGCACAAACAGTTTTTGGATGCCAAAAAGCATGTTGGCCCTATTCCAAAGCAAAGTGTCCCCCACCAAGTGGCAAAGCAACAGTTAAGAGATATGGTTTGCGGCCAGTGATTTCCAAAAACACTTTTCAGGGGGAGGCCACCATTAAACTGGGAAACACCTTGAAACGGACGGAGATAACGTATCTTCCTGCTCTCGATTTTAAATTTGAGAATGTCAAGAGAGAGAGAGAGAGATGTTTTTCAGCAAAAAGCTTAACAACAGATGGTGCTCCACATTTCACAGACTAAAGCTTGCAGGCAAGGAAGGAGAGTGCAGACGGTTGAAACTAGTCCCGGGAGGTGTTATTCAAGAACATTAGCAGACACACGCACTTGAGTCTTGTTCATGTTTTGCTATTCAAAGCCCAACAGTGTTATGAATCTCTGTGACATCCAAGACATTAACTACAATGTAGCTATGAAAAGAGAGAACATTCAAGATTAGCAGTAAAGATACCGATCATAGTTTGACTAGGATTGCTGTTCCAAGTATGACCTGTCTGCAACAGAATTTGTTTTAGCAAAACGTCAGCTCTAATATCTGATATTTGATAAGAATTTAATTACTAATTGGATATTTTAAGCTGATTTTGTTTGTACTTTGAGTGGATGGGAGTTTTTCCATGTTTCATCTCTCTCTCAGGGCCCACAGGCAAAGAGGGGGAAAAGTTTAATTCAGAATTTGGTCGATCTTAACAGCCTTGGTGTATTTTAGGAGGTGAAAAAAGTCTCTGCAGGCTGAGAAAGAATTAATCCTCTCTTACCCACCCAGTCAGCACAACAAACCATCTGTGCCACCAGTGGTCAACCCCACTGTGGTTACACAAATCATTCCTCAAGCTTTATGCAGAACACCCTCATCCATTCATCATTCACCGCTGAGGTCCCTGTGTGTTTCTTTCAATAAAATCCTGAGGTTTGAACTTAAGCATGCACCAATAAATAGGGCATTTTCATTATACTGTTGTTGTGTGTCCCTCTTAGCAACATGGCCATGCAATGGCACGGCTGTAAACTTTGTGTTCATTGGAAATTCAAAAATAACTTGACACCAACCTCTGTCATATTAAAGTCTTACCCTAAATTATAGGTTATTGTGAATGTTTAATCTATGGTAGTAAATGTTTAAACCTCCACTGGTTATTCTTACAGATAATAATGAAGCTTGCACGTGAACTTTGCATCGTATTGTTAAAACTCATGAGAGACCCCTGTTTTGAAGGCATAGTTTAAGATTTTTTTTTGGGGGGGGGGGGGGGAATGTATCCCCTTTCTTGCCAAGAGTTAGCTAAGAAGATTGATACCATGCACTCTCATGTTGATGCGTTAATGTTAGCTACAGCTAGCAGCCAGATATAAATAAAGACTGGAAACAGGGAAAGAACTAGTCTGGCTCTTTTCAAAGGTAGACACCATGAGTACCAAAGTACAAAGAGAAAATGAAGTACTTTGCATTTAGACACAAACTTAAACACGGAACACAGGTGAGCAGGAAAAAAGGGCGGGAAAACAGGAAGTAAAACATGACACATGAGGGTAAACTTTCAACATAAAACAGGAAATCATAGACTAAAACTCAGGACCATGACAAACTTAAGTTTGAAAGTGACACTTGATTTTAATGACACTGACAGCCAAGCAATAGTCCAGCACATAAGTCCTTGTAAAATAGTCAATTGAAATTTTTACTTTGTATATATTTTTGAGGTATAAAGATGGTAGGCTAGCTGTTTCTCCCTTTTATCCAGTCTTTCTGCTATGCTAAGCTAAGCTAACTAGTTAGTGGCTCCATCTTCCTATTAACTGGCATGAGAGTGGTATCTATTTTCTCACTAGGACCCAACTGATACTGGATTTTTGTGGTCAATGCCGAAACTGATATTGGGGCGCAAAAAATTACAATAATGATATATATTGGCTGATATTTTTTACATACACAAAATATTATGCATTAACATTTTTTGTGGTTGCCAAACACAAAAAGATTCACACTTAATGGAGGCAGGGTATGTTACAGCTCGCACTAAAAACAGTAAATTTCACTGGGAATTGAATAATCAGCCCAACCCAAGCATCTTTTCTGCTTTATATTACATTTAAAAAACAGTCAGTATTGGCACATACTGAACAACATTTACACCGATACCAATATATCTGTGATAAAATGTAGTAATAAAAGAGTTAAATGAGGCTGGCTCCCAATCAGCACCACAAAAGCAGCAATGAATGTGTGAAATCTGAAAAATATGTCTGGGCAAACAGACAATAAACAAGATTTTTTTCTCCAAACATTAATAATGAACCAATAATGACATCTGCTAGTGTTCAGGGAATTGTCGGAATACACAAAAAATACAAAATTATTAAATTTTGACAGAATGGTCCATGGAAATGTAATATCACATTGCCAGTAGTCTAATGTGTCCCATTTTATAAACTGGGACTAACAGGAAAACACCTCGTCACAGGAACATGTGCAGCACTTTAACGATAAGCTCCGTTCTCCTGAAACAAGGACAAGTTCTTCTCAAATACGTGGCTGCTTAAGGCCAAACATCGGTGAGCAATTAAGGGCCAGTCTCTCTTTGATAACATCTCTAGTCATTATGACTTGGATAATTGTGGGTCCTGGCAGAATATTTCCCCTTGTGAAAATTTGGGTGTGTCTGAGGCTTATCGCAACGGCCACAGAGGCTGGATTAAATCATGTTCTCTCTGTCTGGACGGCCTTCCAGGAATCCCGCTAGTAGCAGCCAGAGCGGGGTGAAATGAATTACAGTGGGGTTGGATTGATTCAGAAAGTTTTTTCTTTTCTCGCCCCAGGGGATAAAGCTTATATTAGAGCAACAACTGGGCCTAGAGCAGAACTAAAAGCAGCAAAGGTTGTTGAGAAATTTACTTAGCAAAGACTATAATTCGGATCAGCCAAAGTGCTACACAGACAAATGAGGAGATGAAGTTCCACTCAATTTTATAGGTATAACTTCCAGCACCGCCTGCATGAAAATAGATTTTCTGTAAGTTCGACCTCATTGAGGTTTTCAGACGCTACGTGATCAAAACATATTACTACTGCCGTCTACTCTATCACAGGCCAAAAGCTGTGAAATAAACAGTTCCTTTTTTATCTCCAGGGGGCGAGTAACGGTGCCAATCTGTCTGAATTCACCTCAGCATTCTCAAAGTGGGGTTTTTCAAGCTCTAAGAAATCCAAAAAGCAGTGTGGTTGCTGTGGTTCAGGGGCCAGAATCAAAATGCCTGGAGACATGGCGAGCTGAGAGGCTATTCAATACCCTCCAGTTTATTGTAGTTGCTCTGATCATTCACTTAGTAAAATGCCACAAGACAGGTCAGCAGGAAGAGCCATTACAAAGTGCTGACTGAGCCTGTGCCTACGCTGCTCAGTGTCATATGTCGGACTGCTCAGAGAGAAGGGTTTCCAATGAGAGAGGTGATAGTGGGAGTTTTCGAACACGACCGTAACATTGGTTTAAAAAGCAATAAAAACTTTACCAGAGGGTTACAGAACATGAGGAAAGAATGCAGACACGAAGAAGGCCAGCACAAAGTCAAGTTTTGACATCTGTATTTGAAAGAGGAAAATACTGCTGCACAAAAAATCGAAATGTTATCGAAACTGCAATATGGCTTTGATATATATTGATATATTGTTATCATGATATGAAAGTATACTGTCTTAGATTGTGGATATCATCATATTGTGATATGTGTTGTCTTTTCCTGGTTGTAAAGGTTGCATTACAGTAAAGTGATGTAATTTTCCACCTACCAGATTCACTTGTTCAAATATTCTTATACCTTTACTCAATTCGACATTTCATCGACAAAACGGATTATTTCTCCATATTCTTCCATATTATTGTGTTGATACCAATATATATATTAAAGTACCCAGAGGCATCTTTACAACATTGTCGCATTAACGATATCCAGGTATCTGCTCAAAAATATTGTGACATTTAATTTTGTCGCCACCGCTCGGCCCCATAGGAACTCTACATCCTGACATCTGACTGGATTAAGTGGTTCCATGCAGGGCTATACTGCTAATTCATCCTTTCAACACCGCGCCCCATATCTGGGAGATGAGCCTGATTGATGCTGTCTCCATCTGCCTCAGCTCCGGAGCTGGAGGCTGGACTGCATTCTGGGATAGGCGCCCCTCTTCCTATAACTGCTGTACAGTATTTGTCCCTCCAACAGCTGCAACTGCACAGGCCTACTTGATGAGAAGGATTTGGCCGCGGACGCCGGGCTTCGCTGGCACTGCGGCTCAGAGAGTGTGTTTCGGATGGGGCTTTGGAGAGTTGGGATGTAGGGAGAGAGAAAGACATATCTGTCCCACGCTGAGCGCTGAGTTCTCTATGGTCCTTTGTTCCCTCTGGCCTAGCAGGAAGCCAAACACTCATGGGACTCGTTTGGCTCTGTGTTTGTAGAAAGAAAAGCACCAACTCTTCCTGCCCTGGCTCGGTCAATATCGTTGTGTGCTAAGCTCGCTCACATTGAAAAGTCCACAGTAGATTTAGACACACGTATAAAAAATGTCTAACAACATATGCTGAAACAATCTCAGTTCATTTTCTACCATCATATGTTATGCAAAATTAATATATTTTCCCTCGCCTTTTGTAGCATAGAGAGTTCACCTGAGGACAGGGTGGCCTCCACAGCTGAGTCCCCACTTTGTTCGTGTTAAACCGACAGGAGCAGAGGTACACAGTGTCCCCCACAAACACCACAAAACCATGGCAGAGGATGTCCAGCCATGCTCCGGAAAGTGGAAATGCTCACCAGGGACAAGGGGTCAAGGCAAAGGTAAAGTTTAGAGAACCAGCACGCTACACAAACACGCCTGCGATCCACAAGCAGAAAGCCAGTTAAGCTGACCCCGGTCAAGTTCATTCCCAGTCTACCCACCACCCATGCAGGGATACAAATCACAGCTCTACATGCACTGTCATGTGCCTGGTTTAGAAGCGAGATAGAGCCCCATTCAAGTGAGAGCAGCGCATACAACCTGTGGGAATTACCCTGCACTTCAGCCTTTGACTCCATGTTAGCCCGACTCCCCGTCTGCAGGCCTCCTCTGTTTTGGCAGCAGGCGAAAAGCGAGACAAGAGGATGATTCTAGACACGTCCTCAATGAGTAGCAAAGCAGACTGCCAGGTTGTACAGTAAGAAAACTTTCCCAGGCTGAATGTTTAGATATATATTTTAGTCTTAAGAACACACACACATCTGATCAAAGACATCAAGAGTATTATGAGATGGAAAGCTACTGTGGGATTCTGGCTCCTCTTTTAATTTATTATCCTCTCAACTGAGTAATGAGAACACTGCTGAGAGAATTTCCACTCCCACCTTTCAGTGATCATATTTTATTCAAGCTGTATGTTCCTGTTGCAGTGAATGTCAGATTCTCCAGCAGTCATTACTACCGAGAACACTGGTGATGATAGTCAAACAATATTTCTATACAGGTGCTGAGGTCACCCAGAGGGTTTTGACAGTGGCTCCCGTCAGCGCTGGTGGTGTGGTTTGTCTGGAGTGGGAGTGAAAGCAACCAGTGATCCATGATTAACATGGAGAACTCCCACTATAACCACAATTTCCTCTGAGAAACGGCTGTGTGGCTATGTGCAAAGCCTTGAGTCAACAAGCCACATAACCGCCAGCCCGATTAGTCACCGGGCAAACGGTGGGGCTGATATTAAGCAAAACAGTTAATGCAGAGAAAGCAGTATGCATCACCTTCTTAAGGGTCGTTCTGCTCCATGTAACAGGGTGTTTTTGTTTTTCTTCATCATATGTTACTGGGTGTGACCACATCTGTAATCATCCCCGAAGCAAATTGTGCTTTGCAAAATTCTGCAGAGCAATTATTTCACGAAATGGGCCAAGACATTGATGCATTGAAATTAAATTTGAAACATTTTGAATAAAGATAAACTCATCCAACTTTCTGATTATCCGCTGCTCTATCTCCAAATTTAGATTCTGTATACCTCACCGTGTGGGACTCACTGGAATCAGTTGAGTTTCTAAAGGCCCAAACGCATGGAAAGTGTCTGATGTGCACTCCCACAAAAACAGGACCCAGTGACCAAAGCCACAGGTTTTCGGAGAGCTATAAGGAAAAAAAGCTAACGTAAGAGAGAGAGAGACAGATAGAGCGCAGCTGAGCCCCATTCAGGGCTGCGCGACTGTCCAAGTTCAGCTATACTGAATACTTATCTCAGTCCCGTGATGCTGGAGGTCAATGTAATAAAATTCTGTCGCGACTGAGAGGAGACAGAAGGAGAGGAGACGGTTAGAGAGACGTGACGTCAGAGCCGGTGTGAGTTTTGTTATTGGGTTTGAAACGGAGGCTCCACATGTGTGTGTGTGTTTGTGTGTGTGTTGGGTTCCTTACATCAAAAAACTCTTCTTCTTTAACGTTTCAACATCATGGTGGTATAAAAGAATTTAGTGCAAGTATCATCTAGTAATCGAATCTACTGTATGACTGACTTCTAGTACCAGAGCAATGACAACTTGGACTGAATGCAGTGTGACTGCACAGATCTGTTATCCAGGTAGCTGCTGCCAGCCGTCCCTAGTCTGATTATGTAACAGAGACCAGAGAGAGAGAGAGAGAGATGACCTTTGGTGGGACGACCTGCGTACTGCACACATCCTGCTCTGCCCTGCTCTGTTTCCTGAGGACTGATGTCAGAGAGCGGCGGGGGTATGGAGTTGACATGAAGGACTCATAGGAGGTGCTGAATACGTCCTCTGTGCGTTATCGCAGTCCCAGCTTGGCCAGGAGTGTTCACCACTGGCCCTGACCTTCATACTGGGAGCTACAGGATCTCGTGCTGACAGGGACAAGCCCTTCACTGCTGCTGAGCACAGCGCTCACAGGAAACGCTGGTTTTTGCAGTGAAATACATTTGCTCCACAGTAAAGCCAAAGGAAATGGTTATTTGTTTGCCAGCTGCATATAGGATGTACCTATTTTACATTTTATAGTTTTATCCAACAGAGAGGGGCAGCTGGGGCATTCGGGACGCAGTTTAAATGGTCAGAAAGAAGGAGGAAGAGGGTGAGACAGAAATACAAGAAGAGGGAGTAGAGTAGTCGTATTCCCATGCCCCAAAATCCCCTCATATGTTTTGTCCATCCCAACTGGGCTGTCACTCCTAATATGCTGGATTAATTCAGTAGGACTATTCACAAAACAGTTTATCCTTTAAAATAACATTTCAGAAGGCAGCTGTGGTCACACAGGACTGACAACATGAGAGAAATTCCATCTGAGTTAGGCTTTTTCTTTTGGATGGACAAATTTGTCACCATGGATATAGCCAATAGGGATGGAGAAATCATTCTGAGGATTTGCTAGAACAGAACACAGAGCATCTTAATGTTTTGAAGGGCTGTTTCCACATTTTGGTAAGGTACTTTAAAGGAACATTATGTAACCTTTTTACCTTAAAATAGCAGCTTCAAAATCTTCTTGATGGCACAGTGTCTCATAATAGGGTGAATGGTGTCACAGCCACTCTGCCCCCCATCACTTGTTTCTGCACTATGTAGCTTTAGTGAGAGGGTAGGATCACAGCATTACATACATGTTTACTTCACCTGGGATTTGTATTTACAACAGTGGTGATGCACTCAGAAACTGTGGGGGGGCGCCAAATCACACAAAATGCCAATTTCTACATAATGTTGTTTTAAATGCTAAACAAAGCTGAATTCTTTTGGCTAGTTAAAAATATGGCTACTACAAGACCACGAGAGCCTATAATGATATGATGCATGTGCATCAACAAAATAATTTCTGTGGATGTTAAAGAGCCGAGATCTACTTGACTTAAAGGGTAATTCCACCAATAGTATGCATTAAAGTGTGTTTACAGTACTTGCAAGTTCTACTGTACTGTCTGGTTACTCTGTTTGAGGGCAAGTGTTTTGACTACGCTACTCGCTCAATAACCAAAAGAGGATTTCAGCATTTTCCTGCCCACAAGTAATGATTTCTGTGTTAACATTTAAAGGGTAACTCCATCAATTTTACACATTAAAGTGTTCTTATATGTTTTGGCTAGTATGATTGCATATGTGGAAAAAAGTAGAATAAAGCTTTTTGTGGCTCCAGAGGAAGCTGCTTTTATTCTGATAAATTGCCTGAAAATGCTGAAATCCTTTTTTGGTTATTTAGTGAGTAGTTCAGTCAAAACACTTACCCTCGAAAAGAGTAACCAGACCACAAAATCGCTCTTGTGTCTAATCAGAAAAGCCAGTGTCTCGCCGCACAAGGTTGAGGTGCTGGCATGGTGGAAATCGAGTTAAGCATCGTCTGCACTGACTTGTTGACAAACCTCTTAAAATCAACCACAGACACTACACTTTCCCTGTCTGCCGCCTGCTGACATGTGCACTCAGTGGGGTTTCATAGCTGTGAATCAGAGCTGACTGGACAGTGAGACGTGAGGCCAAGCAGCAGGTCTGGAAAGCACAAGTTCAACAGATTATAGCCGATTTCCCGAACAGTCACTTTACCTTTTTCAGCGGAACAGATTACATTCTCTCTCTCTAATTGATTTTTTCTCTTATCATTATCATTGTTTTTGTTCTCTCCCTCCGTGTCTGTCTCATTCCTTCTCTACACTATTTCTTGTTCTTGGCGCCACTTGACAGGCCGGGTCAGTGACAGGGTGCCGCTGATATAACAAGCCGAGCCTGCTCCAAGAAAGACATATACAGTACCTCACACCTTCTCTAGTAGGGACAAATGAAAGGAGACTGGCTGGGTGCTGCATGTATGGGCTGACCTTTGCTCCCTCAAAATAAGTGGGGGCGAGGCCAACACCATTTATCTGAGCCCGGGGGTCTGTCCTCCCTGCTCCTCTTCTTACTGCTTAATTGAGCCTTGGCACTGGTGTTGTCTCTCTATCTGACTCTCACTCTCTGTGACCTCACATTGCTCGTGCTTTCCTGGCTTTGCAAACAGTGGAACCTCAGGCTGATATATGAAACCAAGACTTGCATCCACCACTTCTCCACAGGGAACACTGTTCCACCCCTCAAAGATCATTCTGGGCCGAGAGAATGCAGAACATTTGCGGCAGTTTACGGGGGCTGAGTTTTAAATGTGAATTACACAAGCGCTCAAATAGCTTCCTGGAAGCACCGACGAAAGAGTCAAGTATCCAAATAATTATTTGACTAATGTTTAAGTGAAGACATTTGGCAATTTTGGCAGAAGTGTTTATTGTGTCCTGCGAATTTCACAAAAATCTGTTGGTTTCAAATAATAATTGGATTAGTCTGAGCTGCATGCTTGGGAATTTTTGCACTCCAGTCGGGGGAAATGGCTCATCTTGAACTTAACAGCACCTCTCACAAACTCTTAGTCAGCCTTAGCTGGAATATGAAAAGTGAACACAGTCATAGTGGGAGCATTTGTGACTCAGAAACACTGTCTGCCTCCTACAATGTTGAACCTGCAGTTGTCTCTTTCTATTTGTCCCAGGTCTGTGACTCAGGGCGCAAAAATGTCCTGTGAGTCAAGAACAAAGAAAACATATGCATAGCAACTGTGCAGTCATCAGAGGCCTTGTATTGATTAGAAGATTTACTATGACTCCAAGATAATCGTTTTAGGAAGGAGGATGCATTAAAACTCTTTTATGAACCATCTGCCAAAACATTCAGTAGATTCATTGAGCTACCACAAACATGCTGATGGCTCAGCCAGCATAATTCCACAACACCAGCAAAAGCACAAAATGACACAAGACCTTCACAATTAGCAAGCAGGGCACCATAAACATCAGCTGTGATTGAGAATGTTTAAGTGGTTTGGTGAAGTGAAATTACCCAGATGACAAACTAGGCTAAAAAGTGAATGATGACCTCATTGCCCAAACAAATTATGGTACTTGGTGAGTGTGATTGGATTAGAAACGCACTGGGACTGAGTCCAAAGTGGAGCACAATTTGACAAGATAAGTCTGAACCTGTAAGCAATAACGGTCCATCAAAAATATTCCCGGAAACAATTACTCCCATTCAACATCCTTGATCATGGATATGGTTCTAGTCATGGTAAAGTGATTAATCAAGTCATAAAGTAATTTCCAACAAGATTGAAACTTAAACAGTCAGATGTTCAAGCCAAGAAACTATTAGGCCTGTCTGATTAGCAGTCTGTGGAGAATTTGCTGAATGCACTGGAAGAGGCCTTCGTCTGAGTAATTATTAGCAGGATACATTAAAGTCACAGTTATTCCAATAAATCAAAAACACAAACCTGAAACGGTCAAAGCCTAGAGAAAATATAATCCCCCTGCTCTATTTTCATAGCAAATAGCATGGGTTAATACTTCTGTCTGGTAAATCTCGTTCTATTTTCCTACATTTTGCGTGATTTACTTTAATACTTTTTCAAGCATGGCAGCGAATGGCAGCAAACACGTACTTGCTTTACTCAGCATTTGTTTTACTTAGAGTGAATAAAAGATTTAACATATGAACCCATTCCATCTGGTTTGATTTATTGCAACGATAAACACAAGCAGCGTTGAACGCGAGGGTAATGAGCTACTGCTTGTTCGAGAGCATTTAAATAATTTCCAAGACAAAGTGTACCAATTTGTTTTCTGTGAGCGTCCTGCATGACAGTAATGGTGGCTAGAACAAATATGACTCAGTGAAAAAGCACCAGACCAAAACCACCAAAATACTGTATATTAACATGTATTCACCAAATCCTTAAACAATGTCTGCAAAGAGCAACCCTTTCAAAATAAGACTCTGTGAAAGACAGGGCTTCATTATATGTGCTGAAATGTAGATCTGAGAGCCATTTAACCTTCTTCAATACAACTTTACGGAATTAAATAATGTACAATGGCAATGAATAAATGCCAGATGGGAGTAAATGGCACATAATTGAGAAAATAGAAAGAAGCTATTGTGACTGACATGTGCTAGCATGTCCCTGCCCTACAAGTTGTACCCACAGCATGTCACCACTTTCTGATGACCGGCCATAATTTAAAGTTGATGGAGACTTCTCGTAAAATGTTATTTTTTGACCAATCCTTATTTGGCAGAGCTGAGGCCCTTTCAGGCTATAATAAGCAGAGGTAGGGAAGCACAGCTGCATCACTTACACAGCGTGGACAGGCTGCCTGGTGGTCGCAGGTCGCGGGGTCTGGACCCTGGTGGTGTCAATGGCCTGCCTTTCTGTGGGCCTTCTCCGTGGTTGGTCCCTCTGGAAAGGGTTGGTCCCGGGTTGCACGCGCCTCAGGCCGCCTGCGTCTCGGATGTACACCTGCTCCGGAGCCAGCTCCTCACAGCGGGGCCCCTGGAAGCCTGAGCGACACACGCAGGTATGTGGCCTGCTGCAGGAGCCACGGTTCTGGCAGGGGGGCTGGCAGTCAGCTGAAGAGAGAGCACAGATGGAGATCAAGTTTTCAGCAGGTCATGTTAGAGCATGTGCCCCCCTTGTATGAAGGAGCAGTAGCAGAAATGGCTTTCCCTGATCTCAACACCGGGGCTCACTTTAAATTGATTCAATCAAGGGGCCATTAGTTTCACTTCTCAATTCTTTCTGTCCTCTTCATTCAGTAGAGAGCCTGGAGGGGCTGCCATGTTCAATTTCTCTTGAGTCTTTAACTGCCCTGTTTAGTCTAAATGTATATGATCACTTACATGAACTCCTTATCCAATTTCTCAGTGAGGTAAAGCTTATACTCTAGGTTTCATGGCTCAGTTTTGCGCCGCCGGCATTTCCAAATGGAGTGATTTCCTAAATATATCCCCGGTCACTGATCTAGAATCCAGTGTGAGCTTTCACTGTAACACAGGCAGCTTAAAAAGCTAATAAAAGTAAGAGGTCATAAAAAAAATGAGCGAATGGCAAAAACTGGTTACTGAAGGCCAACTGCAAATAGCTGACACTTCATCAAAGAAATGGCCTGTAGAGCTGCATCTTTTATTTGAAAAACAAACCAATTCTGAAGGGGCTTAGTGTACTTAAAGACGAATGAGCACATAATATTTATCAACAGTCTGCAAATACGCAATGGTGAGGTCATTTCATGGTCATGGAAAAATAATCTGTGTCACTCTACCAGCCCACCCCCAAATCCTCCCAGTCCACTCCAGATGCTTGACGCACTGAAAGACCCGCGGCGCACAATTTCAAGTAAACGGGCTCTCGATCTTGTGACACAAATGTATGTAGTAGACGGCACTTGAGGATTTATGACATTGTCCTCAAACAGTAAATCAGGCCACTGGTCTGTGGTGGCTAAAGCAAACAGCGGCGCTCTGTCAACAGGGCTATGGAATGCTATTGACACAGATGCTGTGGACACTGACAGATCGCAGGCAGGAACGCTGCCACAGCTCTTGGCAATGAGGAGTGCTGGCAGTCGAAAAGGGCCCCACTGGGTGCGAACAGCGCTCTACCTGCTGCACGCTTCCTGTTATTGCGATCCTGCTCAGACTCTGGGGCCACTTCATGTTTGTTTTAGTCTCGAGCGAAAGCACGCTGGACCCCCGAAAAATGCTGTTGCTGGTGACGTGAGGTCAAAACTGTAGTGACAGAAGGAAATATGACAGCGCTGAGTAGCGACTGTATTTCCACAGACATGTTCCCACCAAGAAAGCCAAATCAGGCTCTGTTTTTTAGTTTCCTCAGATCATGTTAATTGAATGACCACTGCATTAGGCATCGTTAGCCTGTGGTATGAGGAGAAAAACGAACAAATTGAAGAGGATTAAATATCAGACACTCTCTTCTGCTTTCGGTGAAGCAAATTTTATTAAAACCAACTCATTCATTCAAGCATTTCCTTTTAACTACTCTGAGGAAAATGTAGCCCCTTTTTTTGATGAAGCATACACATTTAGAGAAATGCGGTTGTGGATTTGTATAACTTGGTATGTGATCCGAATTTTCCATCATGGGATAAAATAGGAATCGCCTGAGCTCTGTTTGGCAAGGAGTTAAATACATCATCAAACTAAAGTAGTGGCTGGCTTGGTGCCACCGCCTTGTCCGGAGTCTGTTTAACCTCAAGTTTGGGGATGAAGCGGTGGATCAAATGGGCCACAGATTCCAGTGACATTACGCTGCAGGGGGAGAACTCGGTAATGTGTGAAACTGCATTCTTCAAATAAACCGTCTGAATTGAAATGAGAAACAGCACGGGGCAGAAAAATAAGCCAATAAAAGGAAGGTTCACGGCTGGCTTACGATGGGATATGCGCACGATCGTGTGACGTGTGGCCCGTTTTTCAGCCGCAGAAGTGACACCAGACAAACATGTCGCCTGCGCTGACAATAGAGAGGACAGGTCAGTGACTCTGGGCCTGACATGTGCCCCACGTGAAGCCCGTTGCATGGCCGCAGGATACACTGTCGCTGCCTGTCTGTGTTGTCTCTGGGCCCTGCCTCTGGGCTGTTGAACACATTGTCGCAGTAATTGCTGTCATGCAGATTTGTCTTGCACATCATTAAAACTAATTGCCTCACATTCCATCCATTTCACAAATATGTGCAGCAATTATTACTTTGCGAGAGTAATAATAAAATGGGAATCCATCGGAAATAAAAGAGGAGAAATGGCAAACATTCCTGGCATTGCCACTTCAGCCTTAATTATGACTAAGACAGACTGGCCAAGTTTTGGGAGATTGTGTCCAGATCCAGTCATCTGAAAAGAGGAGACGATTAGACTGTTGTTGGCAGCTTTGAACCTTGCAAACAAACATGCTGATTCAGGCGAATCAGTTATAAAACACATAATTAATACTGAAGCATTTTCTTTGGGCTTCTCTTCGACTTCTTATTTTAGTGAGGCTGACGTATCTCTTCTCCCTTCCTCAAACTTAAGCTACATAAGAACAGTTTAAGGAGGTTTTTATTGAGTAACATCTACACAGCAGTGCCTGGAGGCTTTAGTTAATGTAGGTATCCATCATTCTACAAATAGCATTTCCATGGGGGTTAAACGATCACTTTTCTAATAATATAGGCTATAAATCGAAGTTATTTCTTGTGTTGGATTTAAGGCGATCACTTAGTAATTCTGTACGTATATTAAAGTACCCCTGAGGTCTTTATTGAGGTAAGTATTGCCCATAATTTCTCTAGAGGGTTACAGTTACCGGTTATAAACTCAGGTTTGCATTTGCTTGTATATCTGGGGAACATTTCCATTCTCGTCCCCCCTGCACTGGACTTTCATTTCCAACTTAGAGCTCATTTCCAGTCCATTACAATCCACCAGAGATTCACCTTCCCCTCTCCCCGACTCTGAGTAACACAACCCATCAAATCTTTACAGTCCTTTCATTGAGCTCGGGGCAATTTGAAACCAATATCCGACATAACTTAAACATGTAGAGAAATCTCTTCACTTTACGTAGGTCAACAGTGCCACCAGAGGTAAGTCGACATTTTTTTGAAAATAATATTGATAATGAAAGCATAATCGCAATAATCTTTCAAAGACTCTCTACAGGCTGAGCCCATTACGTGCCATTATGAGATTTAGAGGCTGGGAGCTGCTCCGGAGATTAGAATTTAGCAGAATATGACAAAAGGCTTGACCAAAGGCCCTTTCAAACCCTGTAACTGAGAGACAGGAAGTTGGGAAGTAAGAATGAGAGATAAAATGGCATTAGAATCAGCCCATTCTCACTCCAAGCGCGTCAAATACAGCAGCCTGGTCAGCAGCCCAACGCTTGACACTAAAGGTACCCCTCTATTTCTGGAGGCGCCCCTCTTGCATTGTGCTATTAAGAATGACAAAAGTCCACATTAGGAGGAGATTAGGGTGGCTGGGTAGGTCAAACACAGGGCTTACACTCAGAAGACCTGAGTTTGAGTCCTGTGTGTAACCAAAATGTATGAGCTGAGCTTTCTGTTGCGGAACTGAACTTACATACTTATTTAACCCAAACTATCATGTTTTCCTTCCCTAACCAAGTAGTTTTGGCGCCTGAACAAAACTGCAACTATTTCACAACATTAACAGTCCAAAACTCATAAAATGCTAAATGTTTGTCAGCAAACTTTATTTTGAAAGTCTGATCAGACATTGCATATTCCACTGCGAACTTGTCCCCAGAGCACTGCCCGTGCAAAACTGATGCTAGAGGGTGTACCTACAGCATCATAGTTTGAAGGTGAAGGCCACTGACCAAAGCCTGACGAGTTGGGAGTGATTAATTTCTGAGTCTGTCATAGTGATAAAGGCACAACAGTATGGATTGCCAGGCTGCAAGTAAAATACCACGGCGGGCAAGTAAATCTAGCAACTGGAGTGAGCCATCTCATTTTCTTCTCATCTCTGTTGAGAGTTGTGCCTGATTGCTACTGTTGCACATGCACAGTACCAATCAGGCACTTGTGAGAAAATGGCAGTGCGTAAAGACATTTATGAGCTGAAGTGCAGGCGAACATTTTAATTATCGTTGAAGCAGGAGTTTAAGGCAGGTCGCGTCACAGGGGATTGGCAGGTTTGAGAGTACGGTGGATAAGATTAAACATGACGATTAACTTTATTCTTTACTGTTATTTGAAAAACCCTTAAAAATCTTTAAAGGGACAAAATAAATATTTACTTTCTGACTCATTAATGTTGAACCCTGTAAGGTCATGAAAAAAAGTGTTGACAACGTAGGTAGAATGTGTGTATATACAGTGCATGCACTTGGATGCAGTGTTTGTAAAGAGGCTAGAGCTTTGCCTGAAAATATGCCTTTCAAATAGGTTGTTATCATTTCTTCATCTTTGAACAAAACTGTACCGGACATCAGAGACAAGTGTTAAACTCTTGTGTCTGGTAAACCTCCTGTGATGACAGCAGGAGCCTCTCTTTAGGAGTCACCACAGAACCTGACAGATCTCATGAAATAGGTCAAGTGTTTGAGATTGTTGGAGTTAGCTGGGAGAGACAAGCTTGAAAATTCTTCTCTCATCCGGACTCACTCTCCACTGAAGAAGTAAGAATTGGTCTATTGAGCAGTTAATACAATTGCCTCTCAATGCTAATCATTTCAAGTGAGTGTTAATCGCTTTACAACATGTGATTTCCACATGGTTGCCAGCGCAAGTGCTATCATTTAACGCTTGCCAAACACTAACTTTTCCCGTCTACCAAACTGCTGTTACCGTAACTCTAAACTTCTGAATCAAAACTTCTTTATTGTTCTAATGAGGACCAGAAGGGTGGGAGACGCTGACGCTGTTTGACTGATCCTTTATTTTCACTTTGTGGTAAATCTTACAAGGGTAATATTTCACCAGATTAAGGTGCCTCTGTCATAGATGCACATTTTTCAATCAGAGTGTGGGTTTTTTGGTCTGATACAGTAGTTGGGGCTTCTTATTCTCCTAACCCACCCCAGCTCTGTGGGGGGATTTAGTTAACCTACAGCTGACCCATGACACTGTGTACATTACTTTTAGCCACGCTATACCGAGCCTCCACCGCACCCCTCAAACTCCCACATTCAGCTTCTAACTAATGAGCCACATGCCGGGGCGCTCTGTGGAGAATATCTGGATCTGGGGGCGTGCGCCCGCCAACTTGTAAAGCTGACTCTGTGAGACGTGGTGTTCACCAAGAAGCCACAAACCCCATCCTCCAGGGGGATCACATCCCAACAACAACTTCCATATGGTCTTTAAGCAGGAGGGTGCTATGATATATGGTTGGCTATGGGCTGCCCTAACAACACTGCGGCCTCACTGAGAGTGTGTGTGACTGAGGGAGAGGGGTGGTTGCTGTTAGTGTTGCTTTGTAAGCGTCAATCAAACCAAGGCTTGCTTTTCAGTCTTACTGCTGAGACATCTGCTGGTGCACGTATGTCTTTATCCCCTGTCACACATGTACTGCTTCCCCCGAAATTGTCCAGACATTACCCAGAGGAGCTGTATATGGACCCAAATGTCCAGTGGCCAGTTGGCACGGGCTTTAAACCAGTGGGTGAGTTGATGACTTTCACGTCAGTGTAGCTGCTTCATACTCTTTTCTGCCTACATATATATTGAAATTTATGAAATATGTGTTTCCCACACATACAGTTTACTTGGGTGGTCCACCCAGCTATATTTGGCTACTCATTTAAGCGTGTTATAGGCTTCTTTTATTAGTTTAATCCGTCTGCGAGAACAACGCCATCCGCGATCGATTAACTGGGTGACTATCAGCCCTCCTCTTCCCCTCCCATCCACTGTCAATCACACATGCTCTGCAGACAGAGAGAGTGACACTCTCTGGTATGACATCCCTCCTGTAAATGCACTGATTGTGATGCAACCTCTATTTACTGTAGGCCTACTTAAAAAAACAGAAACAGGAGAAACAGACAGGAGGTAGAAAACAGGCAGGCGAGAGAAACAGAAAGACAGAGGGCGAGGCAGTGTGCATGCATTAAGGTGGACAATTAAAGCAACGGTATGTAGGACAAATTTAGGCAAAGTCTTCAAGGCAATCTTGAAGAAGAGCAGGGGCTTTTCATTCAATTTGATAGTTTATGGCTCCTGTGCCTCAGCTAAGTCTGATGCTAGGTAAACAGTGTCTTTTCTAATCTATTTTTGAATCTCATGTGTGCTACATGTGGGAAAGGGCTCATATGTTCATGAGAGAAAACAGCTTTTCTTGAATCAAGACATTGAAAAAAGACAGACAAACATGTGTTATTGAAGAATACCAAGTTTGGTCTACTGTCTCTATTATTTCCGTGTTATGACGGCTCACGAACAAAGACGTACAAATAAAACAGAGAAGAAATTCTACAGGAAGACGTCTAGGGACCAGACGCTGAGTAGTACCTCATTTTCACCACACTTTAGTCTATGGTAGCAATTAGAAAAACATGTGGCACAGGAGGCCAAAACAGGACCCAATTGCAACCTACAAACAGACACACCAGCTGGAGTGGAGAAAGCTGGACTCCTGGTTTGGGGAGACAAACGAAGAGCGAGCTGTCCAACATCTATGTTAATGATGGGTTTTGGGATGAAGGGGTGTGTATTGATTACAGGTTCTGTCTAATGGGCCATAACTCTCTACAGGGCTGCCAGGGGAGTGTTAGGCCCCTGAGCTGTGAACTGTGCAACCCCCACAAATCCACACACGACATATAATGCCGAGGAGGGCTCTGTGGCTGTCTGTGTAGCAGTAATTTCAAGGATGTCACCTGAAACACGAGCATTTTAAACGCTTCCTTCTGTTCTTGTAAAACAGAGGATGCTGCCCTTTAAGCCTTTGGGAAAATGTTTCTTTCCTTTTGCAGAAGAATGGAAAATGTATGATTTAATTACAGTTGCTCATCAAACTAAGAAGTTAACTCTCAACTCTACAGCTGCTTATGGGATGTTGTATATTAAAAACTGCACATTATCCACAGGATATTGACTCATCATATATCTACAATCGTCTGACTCGCTGGATATAGACTGTTGGTATAAGCCTGGCATTTCCCCCTTCCTTCCACTGTCTACCCCAACCCTAATCTCTGTCATAGTCCTGTCATTTCATTTTCATTCTATTTGTGTTGAATGTGATTTTTGTGTTTTCATGGGGTCCTCTGCTCTCCTGTGTCCTGTTCCAAGTGTTCTTTCTATCCTATCAGCTCATTACCCTCACCTGTGTTTCTCCGCCTCACTTTAGTTTATTTAAGTCCAGTCTTTAGTTCATTCTTTGTCTAATCATCTGTTTAGTTTCCCCTCGTCAGTCTTGTGTCTCCTGTGTTCCTTGCGTTCCTGCCTATGTTCCCAGTGTTTTGTTGGTTTGTATTCTTTTTTGTTTTTGTATTTTTTGTACTTTGTTATTTGGTTGATTGTGCTTGTTCCCTCAGATTTTTATGCACTGCTGCTGCATCCTGGGCTTTGAACCACCCAAGACAATTGTGATTGGTTTAAATAAATAAAAATAAACCCAATTCTTTGATGCGCTGATGCAGCCAGACCTTCCTCCAGCACTTTGGAGATCTGGCAATGCAAGACGACATCTACAGTAAGTCTCCTGAAACACTAATGCATCTAGCAGTGCTATTGGTGACCTGGTGACTCGGTGGTTCATGTTGCACGCTACATCATGTGCTTGACTCTGGCTCATGACCTCCAGCTGCATGTCATATACTATCCTATGAAGTGCACATGCCGTAACCCCTTTACAGCACAGTTCAAACATTCGTTATGCACAATAAATCTATTTTCTACAATTAAAAACACATACATGTGACTAGTCTAGCTAAGAGCTAAGTATCACAATGCTCCTGATGTGCGTCTGCTTTCGAGGCAACTTCTTGAAGTTTAACATGAGTTGTGAGTGCAGAGGAGAAATCTTACTGTAAAGATCAGGTCCAATATATGTGGATGTTATGTTGTGTGTCAAGGAGGTTAATAAAAAGCAAACTGAGACGGCTTGTATCTATTAGGTGATGATGGTGAACCTACATTTTTGGGTACCGTTTTGGAGGTCAGAAAACGTTCACACGTGTCTGTCCTTGATACTTTACCAGCTGCTTCGCACATGTTGTAGTAGAAAAAGAGCATTAAATGAGTTTCACACACAAGATCTGGTTTAAATCTCAAAAGCGATTGCGATGAATGATTCAACAAATAAAGTAAGAAGGGTGGATTTTATGATTGTGCTATGAATATGCTATTATTTCATTCATTAATTCATATAAAAACCGACATTGTGATGGTGATGATGTCATGGCGAACAGCTGGGTCGAGCCCTTAACATGGCTCTCTCGACACTGGAGGGCTCTAATCCTACTACACTGGGGACATGATGAAGTTAGGGAAGCATGCTACATGTTGTAGTTTTGTCATGGAAAGCGAGGAAAAGTTACCTTGTGATGACAGAGGTGAGCAAGAGTTTCTGCATGAGGAGTTATTTTAGGGTCGGGATGGGGAACTAAGCGGCACAGCAGGCCAAAGAAAGCTGGAAGGCAATCAAAAAGAAACTCCTCTCCACCGCGTTTCACTCTGTCAATCACCAACTGCTTAAGAGACTGAAAACAACTTTATTCCTCCACGTGAATGATGCACCTTTCATCTGCACTGTCTGAGACAGCAACAGGTTTAAATCAACGGCCATCTGTGTGCTTTTTTCTTTTTTCTTTTTTTGGCGGGTCGTGCTCTCACTGTTGGCTATACTTTCAGCATGTTGCCATATGTACCGCATGCTTTCACCAAAATATTGTGATGTATAGTGTGGTGAAATGAATTCTGCTGTAGCATCTAAGAGGCTGTGCATTGGGGAGCACTGTGAGCTCAGGTCGAATGTGAAGCCAGTTCCTGTCTGTGCTGCAGGGAGTCTTTTCCCACTGTTCCCCCGGTCTGAAGTATTCTATATTGTCCCGTACATTAACTCTGTGTGTGGTAGACGATGCCATTAATCCAATTACTAAAACAGCCATGTCAACTGGAGAAGTCAGAGCCACGCAACATAACTCTGATGAATAGTGACCCTGTCAGCAATCCTTGTCAGCTCGGAACATGACTCTATGGACAACAATGTCTGTGTGTCGGTCTGTCAGCTGGTCAGTCCACCACTTTGTTCCAGACGGAAATAATTCAATCATTGGATATTTTTTTTTACAGATATTCATGCACCCCTCAACTTGTCATAACTCTGATCTTTGGTGATCCCTAACTTTTCATCTAGCACCATCATCAGGTCAAACGTTGTCCAATACTTTGTTTATGACCAAATACCTGTGAAACTAATGACTCCGACAGTCTCAACTGTACTTTGTGTTTAAAAGTGCAAAAGTTAGTCAGTCAAAAGGGTTTGGCCAATGCTCCATCCCATTTTCCATCACGATGGCTGGCAGTCATCGACCAGTGAGCCCTTTCCTATTGCAACATCTTGATTTTAAAGTCGTGTGTCCCATCAGAGTCACCATTACACAGGAATAGTTGCAGTTTGTGAGATGCAGGAAGGAAAATAAAAAAGAGCACCACAGTGTGGACATTAAGAACAGCCTCACAGAGCTGCTACCTTGGCTGTAGAGTCTTCTTGTAAAACTAGTAGATATTTACAGTACACTACACTTGCCAAAGAGCTCCTCAGACTGTCTGTGTGCTTTCTAGTAGCCTATAAAAAAAGCCATTTACAGCCAGGTATGAGTGAAAGCCATATTCAGAGGTGCAAAGATAAGAGCGAAGCCTCTGAAAGCAGATACAAAGGAGAACAGATAAAATTCAAATCTATTCTCCGGTAACACTGGGTTTTAAAGATCTTACTGTGTTTTTGGTTTTTCCAAGAAATGTTGTAACCAAAACTACAAAACAGTAATTCTACACTGATTTACAACACATCTAATTGAAGGTTTCTGTATTTATCCTCAAACTTGTCAGAAAATCAAACTTTCATCTTAATTCCACAGCTAAGTAGCTTGCTATTTTGTAAACAGCTTTCCGTGGCTGTTCCTCATACAAACTGTTGGTACAAATTCGACTAAATCAACTTGTTGTTTTCCCTTCCTGGGTAATTGCTGTCAGGTGCGCAACATTCCCACGCCTTACTCTTACCAGAGCATTTTATGAATGATATTGATGAAGTGTTGGCGAAGCCATTCAGAATGAAACCAGTGGAAGACACTGAACTGACCATCTGCAGGAACATTTCATCAGTTTTTGTGTTAAGATGGTGTTGACAGATACAGTAATGCAGCTGACAGACTTCTTATAACTCAGACAGGACTACTGCTGCGCTCTGACTGGGTTAGGCTACAATACGGACTCCCTCAGCTCTTCATCTTAACAAGTACTTTTTGATGAGCAGATGTGAATCCCCACACAGTGGGGAATAAGTGTAAGTTCTGACCTAAAAACAAGATGCTCCATTCATCTCAACGGGAGCTGCGATACTGCCTGCAAGTAAACAGACGGAGGTGCAGCCAAGCTTACACCTGGCCTCGCTTTACTAGCCAAACACAGCACACACACACCTTTGGCTCTTGGCCACCATTAATAAAAACTAATATTGGTTATGTAAAATCTTAGTCACTAATTAGAGCGGTTAACCTCACCATAAGTGAAATAAACAAGACGCAGCAGTGGAAATGCAATGTTCTGTTCTTCTTAATGGATCAAAGCTTTCTATCGCACAGCACTGGCTATTTTCAGCAAATGGAATTTAGTTTAATACACAAACAAGTCTGTTAACCATCCATCCTGAAGCTGAAAACAGAGACAGTCAGCACTGAACCTGCCAGGACGCGGGCAAGACCGTGTCCTCAGAGAGCCAGACAACAATCTCCAACCAGACCCACGGAGACCCAGACGCAGACCGTTTTTATAAACATTTCTAAAGACATGTAGGCGCACTCCCTGGACAACTAGTGATCCAATTCCTGTCATATATTTGCTCTGAGCTCAACCCAATTGAACAAGGAGTTATTGTTAGGAAGCCATAGCTGTAGACACCCAATCCAGCCTCGCGGGTGAAGCCTGCAGCTGACACTTTTAATATTAGACATTACTTCAATCCCTTCAGCGAGAATTTCCCATACGCAGCTCGGCCGCGATATGTTTTTACTTATGCTCCCGCTCGACAGGTTTGTTCCTTTTCTTTCCCCCACTGTGAACATGTTTTCTCATGCTGCCATCTCCTAATAAAGTAGCCCGGGTCTCAGGCAGGGATGGAATAAAGATAGCCTGAGCCTGTTTTCCTCCACGGAGGTCTTCTACGTGGGGGCTTCCAGTCCCAGCTCCAGTCTGGGGCCTTTGTGTTGGCACCTTGCCGGCCATGGGGCTTCACTCAGCTGATGATAGCATAGCCTCCAGTCAGACCTGGGCGAGGGCCAAGCTGTAAGAGGGTCCAGATGGTTGGAGGGACCCCTGGCCTGCTTGGATGCACCGTCTTGTTTAACACAGACGCGTTAGACTGGACCTGTTACTTTCTGGCAGATTAAAAGTATTTACCCTTTTAATTTGGGTAACTGCAGCTCCATGTTAAATGTAATTTACACCTTGGTAAGTGTGCCTTTAGCTGGGGCTTGAGAAAAAAGTGGAAGGAGGGATTTGCACTGGGCAGGAGGGAAGCAGATCTAATTAGGAGGCTGCTGGGGCCAATCAGCTTGTTGTGTAATCGACTGGCTGAAATGTGTGTTAACTGTGTGTGTGTTTGTGTGTGCGTGTGTGTGTGCGGGTGGGTGGGATAATTAGCAGAGAACAAACAGGGAATTCAGTAAACAAGTCAAAAAGAAGTATAGCTAGCTAGTTGCTAGATAGGGGAGACAGAAAAAGAAAAAGACAAGTGTGCTGGTGAAGAGATGCCAGCTGCCGTGTCGGTTTTACTTCACTTGTAAAACTTAAAGATAACTCCCCCTAAAAAAGCTCCAATTCCAACCTGTTATTTGAGTCTATGGCAAACAATGGAGGCCATAAACATGAAACTGGAACATGACATTAGAGTAAATCTGGTGTAAACTGTGATAAGACTCTGACATACCAGCCCAGTTCTCTTGAGAGTCTGCATGCAAATTAAAGACAAGAATGTCTATGTTGAAATCTTTTTTTTTTTTTGGTCAATATTGCTTTTTAAGAAGCAGCCTTAGTGTCTTCCATTCCACTTTTAATTATCTGGCAGTTAGAATATCCAATACTGCTGTGGTCAAATAATAGAAGAAGCGGTTCCACCCATAATTAAGGGCCTGTGTCAAAAAGAGAGCCAAGTGCTAAGTGGTGGTAATTTCCACGCGAGGATCCTACATGAGAAGAAAAGGCATGATGAACATGGCCATGGGGGCAATAACACCCTAGGAAAACTTTCATTGGGCAATTCCACTTGACAGCATAGTCATTAGTAGCCATTTACTGTGTTATTTTTCGGTCTGTGTGCATAAAACTGTAAAGCCTCTCTGTCTGCGAAGCTTATACATAATGCTTGTCAGTGTGCTCGTGTGCCGCTTCAAGACTTCATAAAGTCTTGATTTTAGTCTCTGAAGAATAAAATGTATGTCTTTTAGAGTATTCAGACAGATTACATACAATTTACACAGGTTACGTTTTTTTTACTTACGTTTTATGCAGCGATTGGTTCCTGGTGCCAACGCCCAGCCTGAGCAGCACTGCTGACCTCCACAGACATTCGGCCTGAACAAATGAAGACAGGGTGAAATGAGACACTGGCGGTACTGTTTTAAGCATCCACTGATAAAGAGGGCCTCTTCATAATCCAAAGAGCAATGACAGTCAGGGTGGAATCCCTCAAACCTTTGCATGACAAACTGATCTGATCGCGAACACTGTTTTAGTTTCAGATCACTCTGATGTGGCTGGCCTATTAATACGAACCCCTGAGAGAATAACCCTTTAATTGCATTTTATTTGATAAAAATTTCAGGCCAAGTCATGAAACTCTATCCAAAGCCAGATCCGCAAGCCCCTCTTTCTGTCATGCGAGATGCCGAAGTGAATACAGCGTTATCCGAGCCTTGAAAAGGATTACGCGAGACACGCGGGACATGAAAAGCACCCCGCATCTTCTATAAATCACTGCGCAAATGAGAGATGACAAGTTTTAAACAGTTATAACTGTATTCTTTGCACTCTTTAATCCGCACTTACAGCACGGGCCAATCCTTGCAGCGAGATAGATGAAAAGGCACCAGACCGCAAGAGCAACTTCAGGGCAACAGTCAACGCGCTGGCATGGATCTGTGCCCCATCATCTTTTCACAAGATATTACAGTAAGTGGATGTCTGACTCACGGTGATTCGAGGAGATAACGGCTAAGTTGACTCATTGACCCCAGTCGGATCGGGCTCATTTGATTCTGCGAGTGTTACTGAGGCGTCACAGCGATAACATGCAGTTGTTTGGGCCCTCTGGCGAGCTTAGCTTTGTCATAAATCAAACACATCAGGCCGGGCCCGTGCCAAAAACATCAGTCATCACATTCAAATTCCATCACGGGATATTCTGTATGTATGTAATGGAGAACTTTATACAACACCATGAGGATCATGCCCCAGGTTAAAGTACAGATAACATCATGTTCACACCTTCTTATATTTTTATTTAAACCCCAACATGAGGCGGTGGAGTACTATTTCACCGCTGAGATATCTGAGTCAGTCAGACGTCTGACAGGTGCACTGCAAACAGAAGGGGAGTCATACTGAGTCAACGTAAAGGGGAGTTAAGTGAACCCAGCGCTGCCAGTGCCGGAGGGTACAGTAAAAGAGTAAGCCGAGTGGGAAATCCAAGAGGAAATGTGTCACGAAAACACTTTCTCTCACAAGCGGCGGATGATTCATCTGAAGCTAATGAACCAAAGTGTTCTACTGTAAGGTAATGTTCCCGCAGAGCTCCGCGCAACACCACCTTCATGCTCCTTTAAGAACTCAAAGAGCACCATTCATTCAACACTGGAATATGTTTTTTTGGCAATGTCAAGCGAGGCATTCACACCGCGCTGCAATAAAGCATGTTGGATCTAATACCAAAGGCAGCTATTTTCTTTATGCGCCGCTTTAAATAGAGAGTGCAGCAACTCAGCCGTGCATAAGTGCAACTGACTGGCTGACGGATACGTTGGGAAATGTTGTTTTTAAGGTGGGATGGATCGGGGCATGTTAACGGTGAATGATATGACACATTTATTCCGTGGACAGAGTCGATTAAACGTTGGCTATACATCATTTCTCTTGGGTGTGAGGTATAAGTATCCTGCACCACAGAGCTATCTTAACAGAGTATCTACAGCTCAAGAGCAGATGGGTGAAGGGGTATGAACTGAAATGTACAGTCAATTAGTCCTTGCCCTCTTGGTGTTCAGACTTAGGGCAGGTGAGTACTTTTTATATGTGCCTACAGATGGTGAACCAATTGGCTGAATCCTCCTGTCGCTTGTAAAGCATTCACCATAAATTGGCCGTATAAATAATCAATTTCCCAAAGGGCAAGAGGCTCTGTTAAGACACACAGAACAGACACTTCATCTTCATTTCAGCGTCTGCAACCCAAGGTGAGCCATTCAAATCCCCCTCTGATTATTATGTAAACACTTTGTCCCTATGGAACAAACAGGACTGGATGCCAGAGGGTTCATTGAACAAAAAGAAAAAGGGCTTTAATGTGGAAACAACCCATTGTCCTGTTTGGAGTTTTAAATAAAAGGAAAGGGATTTGCAGCTTTGAGAGAGGAGCCATCGGAGACAACAGGTGTTTCTGATCACCAGGCGAAATTGCAAATGTTCAACAGCCGATGCTCCGTTTGAGCCATTACAATACTTGGCCGCAGGCAACAGCACAAAACTGGGGCACACACATTGAAGCAGTCTGCAGCCACTCTCCTACTACGATTTAAAATATACTGTAATGTGTAGTAATGGGAGGAAATTGTGATAATGCAGTGTTGCATTAGTCTCAAAATAGTTCAGATGCAGTTCATATACATTTGCTGCTCATTATCGGCTTCCACTATCAGCCTGGTAATCAGCACAGAGTTTAACCTCGGCTATTATTCCATGTCCTGCTGTGACCCTGATGACAAAATACATATGTTACAGCAATTCAGATTTAGCTGGAGTGCAGCTCCTTCACCTCCTGGATGACAGCTCCATGCACTTCATGCAAGCAGCTTCGTGTTGATATGAAGGAACATTTTGTAGCCATTTTCTGTGGCTTGTTATGTTACATCATCTCTTGGTTTGCCTTACAGGAAAAGAGATTCTTGCTAAAGTGGGCCACCACCACTTTACAGTAAACCACATGGACTCATACAGTAAAATAGGTCACACAAATTCCTTTTAAAAACACAGCTCACAACAGTGATGCTGAATGGCTTGAACAGCTTGATAAAGTAAAAACACATTTATAGCAGACTGTAAAGCACATGGCTGGCGTTCTTACCCAACAAGTCTCCTTGTGCTGGCAGAGTTGGGTCTGCTGCTCTGCCTGCGGTTCACTTTGGTTCTGTGCTGCTGGTTGGCCGGGTGTCTGGCGGTGCGCAGCGCACCATCCCGCGGCGCAGACGCGAGGTCCTCCCGGGAAGCGCCTGCAGTATGAGCCGCTCCTGTTGTGGATACGTGCCTACCATCCCCTTGGGATGATGCGCCCCTGGGCAGGCGGACATGACTCCTAGAGTGGCTGGACCCAGGAGAGGTTTCACCGGATAGTCTGGAGGATGCACCGTCCTCTGGTCCCCTGGGCGAGTGACCTTGACTCCTCACCTGGGACAGCTGCTGGTCCCTGACCGCCCGGGCGGCCCCTGCACCCTCTGTCCTCCCACCTGTTGTGTCCTTTTGACTGTCACCAACTCGCACCAGCGCAACAGTCAAAACCATTAAAACAGCAAATCCTGCACGGTCCATTTTGAGCATGCAAACTTTTTGAAACTACCGCGTAAAAGCGCAGATCGCGTTATGGAGAGCGACTGAAATATGAGCAAATAAAAAAACGCGATTGGGCTACACGAGATCAACAAGACGGCATCCTCTCCCAGGAATGAAAAAAGCCTGGATACCTCTTCATAATGGCCAGGTGAGACTTTGCGCAGAATGTCTTCAGGATGTCAAATCAGAACTTCAGTCCAAAGTGAGAAACTCTTTTCTTCTTCCAGCGCTGGGAGAAAACAAAAAAGTTATTTTAAGCAAACATTAATCCATCTGTTTTAGTTTAGGTTAAAGCAGGGAAGTGGCGCAAAGAGAGCAGCGCGCTGGCTCCAGGGCTGCTGAAGCTGGTCTCCTACTCCAAGTGAGAGAGTTTGAATCGTGCTCCCATGAATATCACCACCTCCTTGGATCTGAAGTCACCGGGAATTTTTGTAGGGATTGCATGCGCTCTGCAAGAAGAAACTCCCCCTTGTCGGCTGTATTGTTGCTTCACTCACGGCACCGCTCGGTCCATGTGCCCACACGCACTTTCCCTTGCCAAGTTACATCATGTTCCTGTGCGTCTTTTACTGTGATTCCCTTTGAACCACACTCCTAAAAATGATCACGAATGCAGCTGCGTTAATAGTAACCTTCAATTTGAATTTGAATTGACAGGCTACTACAATATCATAAAAATGTAGAAACCAGATGTTTTTCTTTAGGACTCCACAGCACTGATTACTGGATTGTTTAAGTTAATGCAGTCTCTTCTGTGATGATTTGAATTAATTTGGCATGGGGTTTATTATTTCATCTCATTAAAGTGCCACAGCACAGTGTGATGCACTTTGAATGTTCAGTTTACAACATGTAAAACGTGCGTCCTGGCAGTGTGACTAAATGAATGAGTAAAACAAAGAATGTATGGGAAGCTCACAGTCCATACTCAGTCTCAAATCTTGGAAAACTGGTCAGGTTATGTAACAGATCCCATTCATCTCCCCCACTCACCCATGCTGCATCATCACTTTCCCTCTGACTGTCTGGAAATAACACATTTCTCTTCTCCCATAAGATCTTAAACAACCCAAAGAGAGTTGGCTCCCTCCTCTCATTCAGCCCGCAAAGATGCACGCCTGTCTCTCTCACGAGTGGTCCCCGAGCACCATTAGCCTACCACTCACCGGACTGCCATCCAAAACACACAGCAGCAGAGAGGAAGACTAGTAGTCTGCTCATTCATTCTCTTTCCCACATTAGCTCAGATACACAAAAGGGGATTTTTTTTTTACGAGAAAAACTTTAGGTTAGTGAATGAACACTTTGCAGAGAAAGAGGTGTCCTTTTTGCAGATCTCCCAGGGAACATCATGTCTGTGTAGACACTTAGGCAGAGTGCCAGTTGATTACAGCACATCTTGCAATCCAGGAGAAATCTAATTAGACAAGGAGGCTGCATTCGTCTTATGACTGTCCACCAGTCTCACTCCACCCCCAGGCATGTTGCCTGGCTGGTGTCGATGTCGTAGATCATGGCCAGTTGCCCCCCCAAGCCCTTTTTGAAGGTGACCAGGGCATGCACAGACAAATCCATGAGCGCTATCTGCTCAGTGACCTGTGTGAGCGAGCAGCTGGCTGCAGCTCAGCTGTTTCTGTACTATAGACTCAATCAGTGTCTTAATCTGTTTAACTGTATCATGTTATAAGCCATGTGTACAGCAGTGGTTCCCAGCCTTTTTTGCCAGATGTACTGCAGCAGCCCAGTCAGATGAACTCATACTTCAGCAACACCACCTGTCATCCTCCAAATGTGTTCATTTGAAATGATTTTTTGACAGCATGTTATTCAACACTATTAATTACACAAACGTTGATATTGTTGACATAATGTTTTCACACATTTTTGTCCGTGTAAAGCTCGCATTGCTTGGAGTGGCAGAAACTGGACATGTCAATTAGCCTATTTTTCCATTTTGTTTTAATTATCTACATCTGCGTTTTTATACATTAGTTTGTCTGCCTCATTTCTTTCGGTGACAGGAACAACTCATGTATAACGTGATACAGTTCAACAACAACACAAGCTGCAGCCTCCAAAATGATCTTACAGTTGAATCGGCACCTCTCTTTTAGCAGAAACTGAATGTTATTATAAGACACAGGAGGGAAGGATTTATTAAAGTGGTGTTTATCAGGCGACATTAGTTTCAGCTGTGGCAACTGGCAATAAAATGTCTTTTAATTATTTATCTATTACTTTTAGGCAGCCTATTTCAACCATTTATTCATGACTTCATTGCATATGCATAACCTTTAGCTGAGCAGACTATTTCAAGTGTTTTTCCATTACTTGCCGAGTGTTAATCCATCAGCGTTACTTTTAGATAGTATTTCAACTAGCTTCTCTATCCAATTACGTTTAGTTGTTTCAACTATTTATTCATTAGCAACCTTAAACATTGCCCATTTCAAATGTTTATCTATTACTTTTGTGTATTTCAAGTGTTTATCTACTACCTTTAGCAAAATGTTAATCCATTCATTTTAGTTAGCCCATCCATTTCAACCACGATTACAGCTATTACAGAAATAATTTAGGCTGTTTAGGCCTATTCGTTAACGTTGCTTTTACTAAGTTAACCTCTGTGCTCATTTGCTAATTAGTTTTCACACTCTCAAATGTAATACATAGTGTCCAGGTGTTACAGCTGACTTCTATATGTGAATATATTTCTAAATTGCCTAGTTTTTAACAATAAATCACATAAATAATGAGGCCTGGTCGAGCTGTTCAACAGTCTTTCACGTACCACCTGGCAACTGCAGAAGTAGCCTACCCCCTGAGGCACGAGTACCTCTGCTCGAGAGTCACTGAAGATCTGTGGAGCAGCTATCCGTGTTATGAAAGTAGGCTTTAATGTGGCCCAATTTGATACAATTTGCAGCATCTGGAGGAACTCTAGAATAAATACCAGGAGGATGTCTCTGGCTATGACCGACGCCTCTACACAAAGAGTCCTTTGAAAACTCTGGCATGACAACCAAGCCACTCCTATCATCTTTCAAATGCAGAGCAGAAATATAACTGCTTTACACTGCACAGTTTCTTACACAGCACAGGGTCATAGTAACAATAACAAAGTCTGGTAATTACACTGATGCAAACAACTTGTTTGCATGTGCGTGGTTGGCTAAGAAATCTTATGGTGGATTTGGCTTTTTCTCCAGGCTACTTAGTGGTTTAATTGCTCAATTTCCTGGATGGTTTTAGGTGTATAACTGTGAGGCAAATGTTTCGAGGCCGCTGAACGCACATTTGATGCCTCCTAATGAAGTTTCTCAATGGGAACACACTCTACCTGTCGGCATGAACATCCCGAGAGAGACACATTTGCATCCATTCAGTCGAAAGTGGCTGCCTCGTCACCGCTGAGCGAATGACGGGTCAGAGTTCAAGTGTACCCATTAGAAAGCCAAACAGTATCATTACACCCAGAATGTAGGGCTCTCATTATAAGCAAGTATCAACAGTGTATTCTTAGCCTCGCCTGCAGAATTTTAAGTGATCCATGTGAATCGGTCTCTGTGATGACTTTCAATGGGGAGCACCAACAAGGAACGTCAATCTCCTCGTCAGCTACCTTTTGCTATTTGTATCAAAGCCCTCAGTTCTCCTTCCTCTTTGCCCAGGAGCTAACATAATACCGACATTGTTCAGACTGGGCAGCAGTGAGGACCTGGGGGAAAACGTGGAAAAGGGAGGTTCATTTGGCAGAGAAGCGCTCCATAAAAACTGAAATTATGAACTTTTATTAATGTAGCTTTTTTTTTTCATTGAACATGACAGCTTTTCCTTGCAGGAATATCACAGAAGACCTACATCGCACGTCGTTGCAGGTTGAGCCGCGCGCATAAAACAGGCATTCACACAACAAGAGGAAACAGTTGAAGATAGAGCAGGATAAATGTAATGTGCTTAGGCCAAGCTCGTATGAATGAGGTGCTGTCAGCTGTGTAATAGAAGTAGGTCACATGGGCGTTATTTAAGACAGGCACTTCCACTTCACCTTTCATGATATTCATGCTTGATTTTTTTAAAATGGGTGTGTGAGAACTGTATGCGTGTGCTTCAAAGTCATACTGTACATGCGAGGCCTTGTGCGATATTGTTATATAATGCTGGAGACACAGGGAAAATCTATCATCTCCATTTCAAATAGCGGAGCGATCCAGAAACATGTTATAGTTAGACAGACTTTAGCACCATTGGCTGCGTGTCTGATGCATGTCATAGCACTGGCAACGCATCCACCCTGCATTACTTCACGGCTGAGTGATCGGCTCATTCATTTATGGGTGTGAGTTGTTAACTTAACAAAGGCTTTAAGCTGCCCGGGATGTCATTGCTATAAGAGAAATTGTCAAGAAAGCTGCAACAAAGATTAGATTAAGTACTTCCCATGTACAAATTACCCCTTTACCCCCTCTTAAAAGCCTTTAGCGGTTTTGGCTTTGATACAGAAATCATTATGCATCATATATTGCGGTAGAGTCTGTTATATGGATGGACTCACAGCAGTAGAATAACCAAGCGGGTGCCAACTGCATCGAATGATAACAAGCCTCATGTCGGAGGTCATGCTGGAGAAACAGAAGAGAGCACATTCATCTTTGTATATTCTAGGTTTTGTTGATTCACTGTATGACTTGGTGATATTATCAACCTGAGACTGTGAGGTTTAAGATGAGGTCGAATGGATAGTTTTAAGCCTGATGGGGGCTGAACTCAGAAGCTTCCTTGTTCAGGTATCAGTATTTTATACTTGAGTATTTATTTTTCGGACAACTTTTTACTTTTTACTCGTTACTTAAGTTTTAATGCATTTGAGGGGAATTATCGATTATTTGTATTTTGCGTCATCGCAGACCACCTTCCCAACATCACAAGACTGATTTCAACCTATCAGTGCATATCACAGATGTAAAGGGCGCTCCAAGATGGAAACAGACAGAGAGGGGGACTGGAAGGGGGAGAAAAGACGTGTCATGGCAAAAGCAGCGAAATGAGTGAAACTGAACCAGGTAACACTGCCGACGACGCCGGAGCAGATTCTGAGAAGCAAGACATTTCCAGCCCATGGCCTTACTGAGGCGAACTGTTGGAAGTTGCTGGCTCCAAGAAACAATACTCTTTTCTTTAATGCTTTGAGTGTACTGCAGAGCCTGTACTTTCTTACTTTTTCTTGAGTAAGGAAGTTGAATCAGTACTTCTACTTTAACCAAAGTCTTTTTTTCTGTACTTCTACATGAGTAAAGCATGTGTAGTGGACAAGGGCAAGGCAGTCACTCTAGTTATCCAGTGGCACATGAACTCCTGCATTAGACAGCGCCCTGGAAAGCTCTGCTCCCTGAATATTTGAGTGGGCACTGGTTCCTCAGATAGGAATTCTTAAGAAAAGATAGACAGAGAGGCAGATGTTGTCTTCCTGCTTCCATCTAGGGGCTAAATATGCAAAAAGGTCTATCATAGGCTATGTTGAATCAGGGTCGTTTAGCAGACAGAACCATCTCTGCTATTTGAAAGGTAATCCAGGAAGCAGCAAGAAATCTGGTTTGTTTGGGAAAGGGAGTTGGTTTCGGACAGAAACTGAGAAAGAGGAAGATTCCTGTGGATTTATTAGAATTTATGGTTCTAGTTTATCACATTAAAATTGTTTTAGCTACGGCAGCCTTGGTGGGCTTTTGAAATATGCACCGGCTAATGTTTCACCTCTGGTCAGATAGAAAATCTACTGCTCAAACAATTCTGTAAATGTTTTCTAAATCTACCACTTCAGCCTTGAATTTTGTGGTGTAGTCCTTATGTCTCTTGAAGCTTGATTTAAAAGTGTCTCCTATGAACAATACACACAGTGATGTCACACCACTACATGATAAAAGCCACTGGAGCCGAGTCAAAGGGTGGATCACGCTGGCAGCCAATTAAGTAGAATAAGAACTTGCCATAACTTTCCAGACAACATATATTTTCCAAAGATGTGGGGCCTTTAGTCATTAGCCAGATGTAGCCGAAAACGTTCTAAATCACATGAAATCAATCAAAGCATAAATCGATACTGGCAGGAAAGTCTAAATAAGTGTGGGATAGAGATTGTGCCCTCTCGACATGCATTCTTGTAAATTCTGAGTGTTTAGTCATCGTGTTTTCTTTGGCCCTTAGAAGAATTGACAAAAGAAAAAGCAGAGGGAGGGGTTAATGTCTGTAATAGATCATCCTGGCTTTTCACTCGGAGCTTTCTTCCCCCTTCTCCCCATTTTTTCTCTCCCCTCCCTTTCAATTTTCCTGGCCCCTGACGCTCGATTCAGCGTGCCTCTCGAGCTGTTGGCCCGGGCCCCATGGGCTCTCCTCCTTCGGGTCCTGCTGGCTGTGACATGGCCACAAGGCCCAGCCGGACCGGCTCAGCTGTTTTTTGTCTTGGAGGGGTGATAGATGGCCGCGCGCCCTGCCGCTTCACGTTGTTTCATGGTGTCTCCAACAACGGACCATGGAAAATCAAGGTCAAGCATTTTCCACATTAGCAGCTTTACCAGGAGGATAGAAATGGATATCTGCTCCAATTATCCTACAACTCCCCCCCCTTCCACAACAGGAGAGAAAAATGCTCGACACACTTATCTCGCAAAAGTCCCAACTGATGGCTCTATTCAACACAGTTTCATAACAGACAACATGAAGGATGCAGAGGCAATATTAGATGGGATATTTTAGAAATTGGGGCAAAGGTGAGACAGGCACCTCTAGTTCATGCCAACTGTCTGGCACCAACCTGCCAACGACTTTCCGGTAGTTAACCATCTAAATCCGCCGTGTGCAATATTCAGAAATGCAATAGAGAGCAAAGAGATTTACTGAAGCCTCTCCGGTCATAATGCAAAACACAATCCCACTTTTTCACCAAGCTGACAGGCTTCATCGCACCTATTTCCTCTTTTTTTCCCCAACTTTAATGAGTGTCATGCAGATCTTATAAAAGTGGTTTTATTTTTGAACCAGGACCTGTTAAAATACTGTTCACACTCACACAGAGAGCGTTATATTCTACTCACTTACCTCCCTAATTGCCTCCAGAGGGTCACTCATTTTTCAACACGTTTCTACCAAGAAGCTATCAACAAAACAGCCCATAATGTTGGCCGTTCACAAAGTAAAACTCATAGTTTGCCTTTTAATCTTTGTGTATTTGTAGCACAGTCTGATATAATTCATCCCCGGAGGTTTTGTGGAAGTGGAAGTTTTGTAATACTTGCTTGTCTAGACCTACAAAATTACATGAGGGTTTCTAGAACAAACAGTTGCGGCACAGAAACTGCTCTTGTCTGACACTGAAAAACACTTTTTTTTGTTTTCAATTTCACCCGTAAGCCGCCTACTCAACAGTCCGACCGCACGCAGGATAAAGGACGGATTTACCAAACTGTCAGTTGTTTTCATATTAGGCTGCAGTCTGTTGAGTAATGCAGGTTAAGGTCTGTTTACCTTTTCTGCTGGGAATGGATGATGCATAAACCACATTTGCTGGTTGACTCACTGATGACACGTGCCTTCCAGCCTCCGACTCGACAGCACATCAATTTGGTATGGCCTGGGCCAAACTAATTGCTAGCTGTGTTTTCAAGCAGCGTTCCCCTTCCCATATGTAGTGTTCAGTTTCATGTAATGTTCATATCTGAGGGCTGCTGGTCCCGCTGGACGGGCCTCATGCTTGGTTAGCTGTGAGCAGGGAATCATGTGCTTTCTCCTCAGCAACAGTTAGGTGAATGAGAAATCTTCTTCACTGCCCCCAATTAACAGTGAAGGTCGAGCGCCAGAAAGTTATGATGCGATTTAACCCCCCACATGAGCTCAATTTGACCTGAATAGCTTCCTATTAAGCATGATAAATTTGTTATTTTTCAATCCATTAAACCTTTTCCCCATAGTCCATTTAGTCAGAACAAACCGTTGGCCTGCCGTAACCTACGTTTTCGTTCACTGCGGGCGCGCTTCAAGGAAAAAGGGGATGACACGACAATTAGCTGAGATGACTTCAAAGTGTTTTCTGCCACAGGCTTTCCCTAATTATCAGTCACCAGTGTTGGGTGGGGATCCCTCCAGCGCGAGGGTCAATAGGGTAACACCAACAGCAGCATATAACAAAGACTAAACTTCAGTCTAGCCGGTGCGACGGCCATCAATGAAACCTTGTTATGACCATGGGATCCATGGGACAGGACCGAGGGGAAGAATAGGCATATGAGGCTCAGGGAGGAAGCCTCTTTGACTGCGCTGACCTGTCTGCAAGAGCCCCCCGGGCAGATAGACACAGAGGCCTCCGACAGATGTTTAGGAAGACTGCCCCATTCATCACGGCACTTTTGTGGAATCTCTTTGAACTGCTTTTTTATTTAGTGTGGAGCTCATCTTAGGCGCTAGCAAATAGAAAGATTCTAGAGTCGCAGATAGAGATAGAGACGCAGATAGACAGTTTATTCAGAATGGGATTTCCATGCCTGTTAAGTAGACCTCAGTTCCTGGATGTCTTCCGTCATTGCCCAGTTCATAAATCACGCCCCTCAGGGAGCTGTTGGGTTGGAAGTGTTATTGTGCAACACTGTCTACAAGCCCACGCCACACTCAACTTTGTCCAGCGTTCACATAAACACACACACGGACACATACACAAACATAAATTGGCATGTTCACAATGGAGTGTGAAGTCATGGCGTGGTTGCAAGGGTCTGTCAGCCCATGTGGAACTGCCTTTTTCCTCCGACTCTCCCATGCTGCTGCAGTGGGGTTTAAATCACCCGAGGCAAAGATGACAAAATGACAACGACAAAACCATAAACAAGAAACATTCAACGAACCGTGCCAATGAAACCCCCCCCCCCCATCAGCTCGCAAAATTGATTTCCGCAAAAATAAAACATGGAGGAAGAACCACAGAATTTATTCTGCGGACTGTCTTTTGTTAACATTCCAGTTCACTGTAATGTAAAAGTGTTTATATGACTCTACCCCAGCCTGCCGGTACAGCTGAGTTTTATACTCGAGCGCTCCGTAGGGAGCAGGAAGAGAGGCCCCGTGTGTCCAGAGCCCCGTCTCCTGAGCAGCACTAAGCACTCAGCAGGCTTCAAGGGCGAATGTTCATTAGGGAGCCAAGTTTTAATAAGCCCGCAGACAGACATGCTGCTAAACAGCCTCAAGTGCCAGAAGAGGTGAGTTTACTTATCCTGCTGATCCTCGTGACTTCGCATGGCATCATGAGCAACGCATCTACATAGATGACCCAGTGGTCACCTACTGCACATCATTTACCATCAGGTCAGGGAGTTTAGGATGTGAAGTTCATTACATACTTAGATTGTGGAACTGGTGTTGGACGGATGTAAGTGAGACTGATGGGTCAAGAAATGTATATAATTTTTCAACCTTTGGTTGACTGAACATGTCCTTCACACTCACACAGCTGTGCAGTCACACCAGCTCAGTGCAACCAAGGTCCAGGTTAGGGTTAATGCCTTGCCCAAGGGCACTTAAGACAGGGAAAGGTGTTAATCATTCACATGCCCATAATCATTTGCCCAACAGGTCGTGGCATTTAAACCTGCAATTAGATGATACATCTGCCATTAGGCCCTCAATTTCTCAACAGCAGTGGAAGAGGTATTCAGATCTGTTTCTTAGGTAAAAGTGGTAATACATTTAAAAAGTGAAAAATAATTAAGAATATTTAATTCACTTTAAAGGTCTGGCATTTATGATTTGACCTAAGTAAAAGTAGGAAAGTATATTAGTAAAATGTACCTACCTTCAATCTGGAACAATGCATCATGTCCTATTTTTAAGCTCTTAGGCTTTATATGTCAAAACTGAATGGAATGGTTTGGATTTAGATGAGGAGATTGATGCCACTCTCATGTTTGTTCAATACTAAGTCTATAGCTAACGCTCAGTTAGCTTAGCCTAGCACAAAGACTAGCATGGGGAACAAACTAGCCAGGTTTTGTCTGAAAGTAACAAACTCCATCTACTAACACCCCTTAATCACACTAGTTAACATGTTATATTATGTTTGGTAAATCAGTACGAATTACAACAAATACAAGTGTAAAAAGCGACAGGATGCTGTTTTATTGCAGGGCTTACGCGCTAGACTTATTTTTGGCTAGCTATCTGGCTAGACTGTTTTGAATCTTTGTAGCTACTAAGCTAAGCTAACCGGCTACTGGCTGCAGCTTCACGTTACGGACAAACATGAGAGACATCCATCATCTTATCTTATTCTCTGCAAAATAGCAGATAAACACGGCAGCACTTCCAAAAGTGCTTTGCGTTCCTTTAACCTGAAAAGTAGGGCTAACTATTAGCTTTAGCGTCAGATAAATGTAATGAAGTAAAAAGGATGTCCCTTATAAATAAGTACGGTCTTTAACATTCCACCTCTTTTCCTCATATATTCAACCTGAACTGCAACTGTCACACATTTATCAACGAACTACAAGAGCAGCTTTTTTATTTAAATAAATGATTCTCTATAATCTAAAGATAAGAACAGGGTCCCTCCCCACTGGAGATTTGGCCTGTTTTCTGTGACAAATGTTGAGATCCACGACACCAGCAATATATAATGTAACGAAACACGAAAACACAAGAGCATATCAAGGTTGTACTTTATCACTCTGTCATTATGGAGTGAATTTTAGTATGATAACTGATCCGGTGTTGTTTCTGTAATCTCAAAGTGCTCTCAACGCAGCATGAGTACCCAGCTTCCTTTCTTCATGGATCGTCTGGGCACAGTCCAGACCATTGTTTATCTAAGGAAGAAGTAATTTACTAAATGAATAAAAACAGTATGACAGCTGAGTAGAAAAATACATGATGACGGACATGACAATTATCAAGAGCTGTTAACAAAACGATAACGCCATCAAATTGTCCTTCAACTGTTTCTACTTAACTGTGCTGGCCTCCGAGATAAGATAACCTAGAGGAATCAATCACAGGGCCCATATAATAAGACAGACCTTGATATAAGGCCATTGCGTGGGATGTTTAGATAGATTTTGGAGCACATTTTGGCTTAAAATCTTGCACATTTTGTTCCGTACCAGTTTAATTGTTTGGGAAATTGCATAAGGCTGCAGGGGATTTGATGATGGGCAAATGGAGAATGGAATGGAAGGGTGTAGTTGATACTCATAAACAACCCTGTCTCTGTTTGTTGTTTGTAGATTGATCCAGAATATGTTAGGCCTCCCCCTGAAAACAAACACATTCTGTGGCATTCTAACAAATCAGCAAAGACAGATGCAGTCTGTGATACTATCCACAAAAAGGCCTGGCTAATATTAGAGTCTGGGATGGTCGAATTCCTGCTAGTCCTACTACTGTTCCCCCACCACCTTATTGTTTTCCTCTCACCAGTTGATCGTGTGTGATGAGACGTTTGGTAATCATTGGCCGTGATTGCTTACAGAGGGCCCAAGCATCTGTCCACCATTTAGCATAAAGAATGATTCCATGTTTGCGGCGAGGAGTCGGATCTACTTATTAGATCACTGCGTCATCCCTTATGATGATGGATAGTGTTGTGTAGGGTCACTCTTTTACTGGTGAAATTGATCAAAAAATTCACTCCGTGTGTATGTGTGTGTGTCTCAGGCCAAGCCACATCTGGAGGCAACCTGGGGGCTGTTAATCACAAAACTAAACAGAAAATAGCTCAATCTCCTTGTCACAAACACCCAGGAACTCCTTGAGTTGCATAACAGCCCCTATTATATTATTTTCATGCTTAGCAGAAGACAGAAAATGGAAGGTTTTCATATTTATGTGGTAATAAATACAGGGTGTCTGTGAATTTTGACAAAACTTCAGACGTACAATTTTATTTGCTTTCAAGTTTGTTTCCATGCAAAACCTTGGACGAGTCTTTCTGGGTAAATTCTTTGCTGATGTAATGTTTACTTTGCCACAAAAAACCTTGCCGTTGCATTCTCTAATGACTGCAATGAGATCGCAGATTAATTCAGCGGATGGAAAAAATCTCAACCGCACTCCGTGGACAGCGTTGGATGTCTGACAAAACTTGTATGTCCTTGTGGAGCTGTTGGCCTGTTATGCAAAGGCGTGTAGTGCTTTGAACTCGATGACGGCGGTCTGGAAAAGAACGGCGGCTTCAAAAAGTCGGGAGATTCCATCATGTCCGTGAAATATGTTGGGAAAGAAACAAAGAGTGAGTCTGGGGGCTGGGGCGGGGGCAGGGGGGGATGCAACATCTTAACAGGCAATCCGATTGATTATGATGACAGTCTAATGGCAGAAGATACAATGAATACAAATGTGCTTTTGTATGTTCACAGCCTGGACGGTGTCACCGGTGGGCCTTCTTCTTCCCCGTTTGTCCAAAATGAAGCAAAATCAAAAGGCGTGTTAGCGTGTCTCTCTCCTGTCGATCAGCCCAGAGCAGCAATACGTATTTTTCTTTGACTGACCTTGTGCTGGAGTTTACTGGCAGCAAACCCCTCTCCCATTTGGATCTCAATCACAGTCTGTTGATGTGCTGTCTGTCGAAAACTGTACAACATAAATGCATTCTTTGTCTCGTTAGCACCGCATGACTCTTATCTTTGAGCTCACAAAGACCACGAGTACCCTCTTATAGCAGAAAACACAAATGACTCTTTTCTTTGAAATTACTCAAAGAGAATGAGTCATGTTTCTCATCATGTAAACAAATCTGTGGAGTCATGTGCTCGAGAAGCAAAAGGTCTCCAAACACACATGTTTGAAGGTATAGTTAAAAATACGAGTTTGTTTACATCTTTCTCCGTGATATTCTTGGTGTAGCAGTGCGGCGACCCTTGATGGGGGTTCCTCGTTTCAACCAGTCACCATAAAAAGAAAAATATACAGGCAGATCCTCGCATAGCTCACACCCGGAGCGAAGCAAACACTCTCTGCCATGTCCGTGGCCTCTCTCATGTCCTCACTTGTTTCGGGCCTTTAATGTCCTCCCCAGAGTGTCCTGGATGGTATCCTCATCATCCCGTTGGGTGGCTAACACCCCTCGAACAGGAAGGGACTCCTGCCATGACCTGAAATGCTTACACAGAAAGCAGAGAGGAGCCCTGGATGAGTTACATCACATCCTGTTCACCTGGAACATGATAACTTTATGAGAACGGGAACCCACAGGAGAAGAGATTTCAAAGTGTGGCTACAATGAATCGGACTTTTACACGCCGCAGTGACTGTCCAGGGGAGTCATGTGAATCTGCTATTCATGAGAACATAGCTGAAATGAAATCAAGCTGAAAACACGCAGTCTCCTTTTCAAAGGGTTAAGGCGGCAGCCTGCCATTATCTAAACTGAGAGCTGGGCACGTTTTGGAAGCAGCAGCTGATAGGATGCAGTCGATCTTTCTGTCAGTCCGAAAGGAGCCTCACCCTTTTCCCTTCTCTCATCGGGGTGGTCCCTCCTCTACCGACCATCTCTTGGCAGCGGACAGGAACACGCTTCTCTCAATCAGCAGTTTCAAGCAGGTGTGCTTCGCCTCTCTTTTCTTTCATTCACATCTCTAACACACCAGCTCCTGGCAGTTCCCCTTGAGTACATTTAACAGTATATAGTGTGGCATGTGGTGTCAGCCTAACCATCTCTCAGTCGAGATAAATGTGCGAGAATACAACCATTTACGATGCTGCTGTCAAACTGTTTTTCTCTCAACAGATTCGACTTCACAGCACAGAGGTGAAGGTGATATGAGGCTCTTCACTGTAAACACACTGTAAACTGGCCATTGCTGATCTGTACACAAAAAGAGGTGGCACATGTGCAAGCCAGATGTTGCTACTACTGCTGCGTTTTCACGGTTGTGGTCATTTAAAACCTCATCCGCAAATGGGAGAAAGTATGTATGAATGAATGAATTCCCCCTGAGTTGACAAACTCTGTAATGACTCAAAAGATGACTAAAAGCTGAACATGGATGTTCATTCAGATACTGAGCCTTAGGTATAGTGGTGTGGTGCTGTGTGATACTCCAGGTGTGGCTACTTTATGGGTTCAGGAACAGCAGGAAGATAAACATCAGGCTTGTTAAGAAACTCTTTAAAATGTAAATGTTATACAAACACATAGTATTTTTAATCTAGTTTTCTGTCAAATTAGCAAAGTGTGCACAGAGACCTAGGCTCTGCCTGGTGAGGAGTTACAGGAGCAACCCAGTGGCCTGGAGCTCTACTGGCTTGAAGTGGCTGCGGTTGGAAAGAAGGCCAATGCCAGGCTCGTTACTGGCCAATGCCAACCAGAGGGTAGCAAACATCCCATCGAGTCTTGCTTATTTTTCGGTCATGTATAATGGTGGGAGTTAGGATTAATGTCAGTAACTTCGCTGATGACCTTGTGACCCTGCGACAGAGCTATGCAGCCTTTCATCCCATTGGGAGAAAGTATAGTAAACCACCCTGTTCTTCTCCACGGTTCAGGAACTATATGAAGAATTTTACATGCATGTACAGTTAAAAGGACAATTTGACATGGGGATGTTTATGAGCAGACGGGGAGATAAGACTACAGCAGTCCTCTGTGAGGCTTTACTTGGCCACAGCAATGCTTTGAGATAAAAGTTTATTATGCTAACAATTAAGAAGTATAATATCAGCCATATCTTGGTGAAATGTGTTAGCATGCTAACAATCACTAATAACACAATAACACAAAGCACATCTGAGACTGATGGAAATGTCAGGTATTTGGTCATAAATCAAAGTATTGGACAAATTATAATTTTGGCCTGATTGCAGCGCCAGATCAAATATTAAGGGATCAACAAAGTTATTACATTAATCCTGAGAGGGACTTGGATGCCTGTACCACATTTCATGGCAATCCATCTAAAAGCTGTTGACATATTTTTGCGCAAAATCTCATGGTTTTGAAGAGGAAAAGTCAGGGAAAAAGTGACTATGCTTCATCCTGACTCACATCCAACCAACCAAATGTCTGTACAAAATGCAAAATGTGGTGCTGGTCGTGCAGCAAAAGGCCCAAAGTCAGTGTGAATTATCCTCTGGGGACCATTAATGTTTGCACAAAATGTCATGGCAATCTATCCAACAGCTGTCAAGACATGTCAACAAAAAATTGCCACCCTTGAAAAAAAAAAAATCAGCGAATCATCAAAGTCACCAGGATTTCTCCCCTGTGGACCATGAATGTCCCTACCCAATGTCGTGGTAATCTCTCCAATAGATGCTGTCATATTTTGCACATAATTTCATGTCTTGCAGAGGAAGAGTCAGGAAAAAAGTGATTACGCATCATCCTGAAGAACATCCAACAATGAAAGTCTGTAATAAATGAGTTCCAGTCCATTGGATAGATGTTGAGATATTTCAAAGGAAAAGAGAAACTACCTGCTAGTAGTGCTTTAGGAAAAGGCAAAGGATCACCAAAGTCAGTAGGATGAATCCTCTGGGGACGCATTAATGATGTGCAAAATTTCATGGCAATCTAACAGTTGTCAAGACATTTCAACCAACAAGTACAAACCTTGTGGTTTAGCTGGAAAAAGAAAACCAGAGGCTCATCAAAGTCAGTGGGATTTATCCCCTGGGGACCATGTCCATCCCAAATGTCATGGCAATCCATCTAAAACTTGCTGACAAATTTTGCACAAACTCTCGTGGTTTGCAGAGAACAAGTCAGAGAAAAAATGATTGTGCTTCATCGTGAAAAACATCAAACAATGAATGTCTGCACAAATTGCAAAATGTGGTGCTGGTTGTGCTGCAAAAGTCAAGTGATGCCCAAAGTCAGTAGGCTTTATCCTCTGGGGACAATTAATGTTTCTACAAAATGTCATGGCAATCAATCTAACAGCTGTCAAGACATTTCACTAAAAACGAAAAGGCCAACCTCATGGTTAAGCTATGTATGAAAGAAATTGGCAGATCGCAAGTCATTAGGATTTATCCGTACGCCATGAATGTATGTACAAAATCTCATAGCAATCTATGAAATAGTTGTGGAGATATTTAAATCTGACATACCTACAGACTTTACTTCCATCCTTAGAGGCATGCTGCTAGCTAGCATGGCTGAAACATTTTCTGTGCACTGACTGTTTGCTGAACTTACACTGTACACTTACAGGTGGAATCAGGATGACAGAAAACAGGAGGACTTCCTGACTGTAACTGCTTGTACAATTAAAGGCTGCAAATCAATCAATTCGTGTGCTCCTTGGAAATGTGCTGCCCTTGAAATGAGAAGCACCTGATTCAGCCGCATATTGCTGGAACATGAGAACATTGTTTCACTCGAAATCAAGATGAACCTCACAGCCTATTCATACCTGCGATAGTGACAACAGTGCTGACAGTAAAGGCGGAGCGGCACGGGGGTGTTTGTCAAACAGTTGGACAGTCTACATTAGACACCTTGTCTTTCCAGAGGAAATATAAGGAGTGAAATGTTTGCCGACACACTGAATGTAATACAGCTGCACATCCCAGCAGGACAACTAACCCCATGAATCAATAGCCTCTCTCCAACATCATATATAACAGAGACAGCCATCAGCTGGGGGACACTTAATCTCCACGCTAGCAGTTTTCCAAAACCGCTCGCAGCAGTAAGCTTCTGCTCGTCTCTGACCTCAGCTGTACGCATGGACGTTTATATCATTTTCAAAACAAAACATGTGTTGCCAGTCCTGTTTCTGATAGAGGAATGTGCTTTAATGACTTCTTTTCATCTGTGTGTGGCAGCTCGTACATGTTGTTCAGTGTGGACTCGCGGCATCCCGGCTCGCGTGCTGAGAGCCAGGTCTCAGCACTTAAATCACAGGGGATTGATAGAGGCAACAGAGAATCTGTGAAATAGCCAGAGATGGGGAGAAAAAATGTCTTTAATCAGCAGCAGCATCCCATCCATACATTCCTTTGCTGCACTTCGTTGCCAGACCATTGTCATCACTGTGATGTGCGTTTCTCACAGCCGTTTTCCACATAATCCTCCACCACCACGCTGTCAGCAGTCATAAAGGGAGCCAGTTACGATCCTGATAGGGCAACTGCAGAAGACACGGATGAGGCAGAAATTCCCCCAAAACAGTCAAAGTCATTTTAGTGGTCAGCTGGCATGAGAGGAGTGAGAGAACTCTTCTTTCAAGGTCTCAGTTGTTTTGGAGGAGGACACTGCATGCTCATGCGGTTTTCAACCAACATGGTTTCGTTCCGGTTCATGTACCTAGTTCTGAACCAGCATTTCGGATTGGGAAAGTTAGTTCCCAGCTGGATCCAAAAAATGGCAGGTTTGCCTTGACCCAAAGTGCGAACAGATGTGTGCATGTCATATCCACCAGGTCATGCAGAATGCAATGCCCTCCACTGATGATGCATCCTTGATTTCAACAGTTCCTCTCTAGACTGCTGGAAAAAGCGGGCTTGTTCACTAGATTAACCTGACGCGCCAGATGGTTTGTTACACGTAACCGTCTGGTTGGTGTTGCTAGAAATCATTTGGAAAAGGGCAGACAAGAAAAATACTTGGCAGGTGATTTGACAAACCATTTATCAATCACCGTCTATCACAGCTGACTTGAACCAATCAGATCAACAGCAGAATTGGCTGGGTTTCTGGTGCGCTGCTCGGTTAGGAATCCTGTCTTTGGCTAGCTCCGGCAAAGAATGAAAAATACATGTCAGAGTAAACTATCATATCGTATCGTATCATATCGAAGGTGAGTGCTACCACCAGCGCAGCCAATTGATCAATCAACTCATACCATCGCCAGTTGGTAGAGGAGTGAAGACATGTTCTCCATTGAGTTAAGCCCTGAGTGTTGTTCTTTGCTCTCTTTTTAATGAAATGTACCCTCCAGTTCTGATATAACTGATGCTATAGTAGCATCTATGCTAACCTCCATTGTTGTTTTCAATCTAGTCACTTCTTTTGCTGGTTGTCGCATCTAAAACCACGCTTGGAACTGCCATTAGTTATCCATAGGATGCTGATTGGTTGAAGCCTGGCAAGATGAATTCACAAAATCACATGATCATGTGATCTTGCAAATCCAGCTGCTTAGCAAGGTAAGCCACAGAGACCAGATGTTTTCCAGTGTTTGGACTGAGGCCTGAATGACCTTTCGCATCTATCATGCATTCAGTACATTATGAAGTGAAAGGTACACTGAACTTCAGTCCAGGTCTGCAGTTTGAGCGAGGCTCTCCTGTCCCCCGACGACCCTGATTAAGATTGGCCCCTAAATCGGCACAATCATCACAGATGATGAATACCTGCAGCCAATCCAGTTGGCAGCTAATCAGCGGCGTCCAATCAGGTAATGAGGAGCTGCATGTTGGAATGGGAAGCAGACAACCCCACGGCTGCAGAGCAGGAAGGAGGGAGAGCAGTCATGTTCTAAAGATACTCAAGGCGTGCCACATTTGTGTTGTCTGCTCTGTGAAGATCAATGTCTGCGGACAATTATCTTTGATCAGAGAGACTGATCGACGTCTCCTCCGAGGCAGGGTGTCTGACTCAGAGATAGGAAATGAGGCACTACATTTTCGATTATTCTTTGGTTGAGGAGAACCACCCATAAATGGACTACCCTTGGAACTTGGCAACCCTGAACCCCAGAACTGAACTGCATTCAAGTCTGGAGATGTTTATAGACTCGAACATAGAAGATTTGTCAGGAAAAACATGTTTTCCCAGCGAATTAGTAGCATCACATGGATTTACAAAAATGCACAGTATTGTTGCTGAATGATCTCCCGCAGGTTCTCTTGGGAGGGACATCCGTTCCAACATGGTACATTACTCTTAGCGAGCGCCAGAGGATGACTTTCTGATTTGTGGTCCCTCTTTAGCAAGCATTCCTGGGGGAAATCTGAGAGAGACCATTATGCAAATCCACAGGTGCATGCCAAGACCAAATAACTGGACTGCTGCCTCCAAGTACTTCAAGATGCCTTTCTGCCTGCCCCTGATAGCGTTCAGACCACAGTGTGAGGAGACACGCCAGGAACATGTGGGTGTAGCATGGAGGGCCTGCATGTCCACAGCCTTCAAGCAAAGCAATTAAAAAAGGATCTTTACTCAGAAAGTCAGACGCTGTATGAGTCAGGAAGCAAACATTCAGTCATGCTAGAGTGTGTTCCTATAATGTGCTGATATGGCTGGCAGTTATGCCACCGTCTCCATATGGTGAAAGGAGAGGCAGCCTCTGTTTCCTGGTTAGGTATAACCACATTCTATACACAGCAGAGCTCCCAAAAGACTGATGTCATTACTCTTTCAGCTGATGTGAAACCAGCAGGTTTGAATGAACTGTTTATTTTAAAGTATTTGTGAGGTATCTATTATATGTGAGCGTGGGGGGGGATGAGAGGGCATTCAATTTGTCCTGCTGTCTGTGTTTAAGACTGTAAGTGTGGAGGTTCAGCTGAAGACAGGAAGGCTCCTCATCCTCCACTGCTGCTGAGCTGTCCCGGGAGATGACAGCAGAAGAAGCATGTGTCCTCTACTCATGTCACATGTAGAGCCACTGCCCCCTTGTGTCTGAAACATGCACTCTGCTGGCCAAGAAATAAACTGGACTTGATACAAATGAGAGTTTGGCGGAAGTCTTTTTATGTATCCATCTCGTTATGAAACAGTCAAATTAAATATGCAAATCAAAAAATATCTGAAAATGATTTTAGTTTCTGATTAAAGAGCGTTTAACTTCACTTTCTTCGTCCATTGCAACAAATTCCACAACTATCCAAACTTACTGAAGGAGCTAGTCTTCAGTTTACATTGACGATTACTTTTATCATTGATTAATTTGGTGATTATTTTATTAATGGAATAATTGCTTTGTCTATAAAATGTCCAAAAAAGTGTGAAAAAGAGCCAAAAGTGACAATTTACCATCATAAATGACAGAAAAGTAGCAAAGCCTTACATTTAAGAAAATGGAACAAGCTAATTTTTACTTTTTGCTTGAAAAATTACTGAAACATTTTTCTTTTCAATTATCTAAGTTGGCATGAATTTTCCTTCAATGGATGTTTTTGTTGCTATTTTTATGCATCAAACCCTCTTATGATTAAAGACCGTTCCATGTATTAAGACAACAGGGCTACCAGTGATGAGATCTTCCAAGTCATTACCTCAAGTGAAGGCAAAAACATTGTGAAGCTTATTTTCATTATATTGAGAACACTTTTGGTCTTCTTTCTCAGATGACCTCTTGGCAAATTTTGGAATCACTGGTTTGTGTGTGTGAAACCCTTCCTCAAGCCTCAAGCAAAATGTCAAATGCCAAGTTTTAAAAGTGCATTTTCTTATCTACCAAAGCTTTTCCATTTTGAGTTTATTTTTAATTGCCTTTTTCAATTTCACATTTAAAATTTAAGCTTTCAGTGTGAGCATTTTTTAATTTTAATTTGCTTTTTCCATTTTTTTTAAGTTTAATTGCAACCTGATTGTCCAAGTAGTGTAGTCAAAATGATCTATCCATTTAATTTTATCTCTTTACATTTTCTATTTGGACTTTGATTTTGACCAAAAATATCCTCCAGTTCTTCTGTACCCCGTGCCAAATGCAAATCCAGGTTTAAAGTGTAAGAAGGTTGCGTAATCACGCTGTTTCACACAATCCAAATATGATGCGCAAAAAATAAAGTGAGATAAGGTCATAAGAATTTAGTCCATCATTTTTATTCCCATAAACAAAGGGCCTGCAGTGCAGAGAATCTCAAACATTCATCAGCAAAGACTTTGCCATTAAAAAAAGAAAAGAAAAAGGGACCCCAGCTTCAAAGTCATCGGCAAATATTTCACAATATCTACAATGCTAAAAGTCACACTCATGTCATCTAACCCAGAAACAACCTAAACATAAAACAGAGTAATAGATGCTCATGAAAAGCAAAAACATTAAACAAGAACATAAAACTACAGGACAGACCTCCTTCATATTTGTTTATAATGGTCCTATCTAACGGGACAGCTAACACATGTGATGCTTAAACTACCTTTTACTTCATATAAATATGATATCAGCCATTGGTACTGGTGCTGAGAACACACCCTTCATGAAACATTTTCATAAGCACTTATAACATTTTCACTTGTCTCCTCAGCACATCAGGTCAACATTGCACAACCCAAACAAACATAAACCCTCTTATAAACCTCTTAACACTGTAAAAAGCCAGCTAAAGCACAAGCGAATACCCATCAAATCCCAAGCGGACGCTGCATTGGCTCGGGTGAACCGATGCAGTTTATCCCAACCTGCAGCAACTACAGTCAGAATGTGTCATCTTTGCCTTTGAATAAAAACAACATCGAATCTCTTAGTGGCCGAGTCAAACTTTCACTGCCGACTGTGAGAAAAATGTGAGGAGTGAAACTGCATCCAGAGTGCTCTGAGGGGAAACGTGAACATAAATACAAATATTAATGAGAAGATGAATCCATTAATGTTTTCTTTTTTGTTTCCAAGTCTAAACATGAATTTTCCTAAACACTCTGGCAGCACACACTGTTAAAAAAAACATATGACTAATGAACATGTAAACTCTGGAACAGCAAAGGAATTGCTACAGAATTATCAACAGAAAAAAAAGAGAAAAAAAACAATTGTTGGCTCAGGATATTGACAGTACGGACAGCATTGAAGATAAATAGTTTTACAATAACATAAAGGATAGAAACGCCACTGATATAATGCTTTAGTTTACTGAGGATGTGGGATAATATGGCTAAAGGTTGTATTGTCAGGACTGGAAGGAGGCAACTATGAACAAACTATGCTTTGCTATACATGTGCTTGAACAGAGGATGCAAAGGTGGCATAGGAGATTCTGAGGTAAACCCATAAAAGGCTGTGAATGTAAAAGTAAAACGCATTCAGCATATATAACAACATTTTTGTTATACATGGGCTCTCCCCAACATCCAACCAACACTCACATCCACAGTGACCCCTGCATGTACTAGAAGAAAAGTCAGAATATATGTATTACCTGTTGACTACGCACCTCTCTGGATACAATCAGAGGCAAAGGGCATGAATAAGGCAGGTTATAAAACAATAACAAAAACATTTTCCCACTCCAGACGAACATATTTTAAACAGTAGGGGTCAACACAAATGTTCTTTCAAGACACAATAAGTTAAAAACATGTATAAACAATAGAAATTACTTGGCTTTTTTAAAACCTATTAATTTCTGAATGAAAAAAAAAAAGCTTATAGAAATCATATAAACTCTCAACCCATCAAACGTGCAACAATAAAGAAATCCCTTCTCCTTTAATGTCAAATCAAAAAAAGGTAACCAGATGAATATAACCAGATGTATACACACTCCTATGTACAAGTATTGAAATAAAAGAGTGATATTATATATTTACATACACACATCAGTCCCTGATCGATTAAGGCCAAAGTGCTGGAGATGCACGCGTCACCCACGTCACAAGTAGGCTGCCGTTGCACTTAAGTGTTCCTCAGTTTGCAAAACGCAAAAAAAAGTAGTTATACAGTAATACTCAAGGCCTTTGCTCTAGTCTTTCAAACATATAAAACTAAGCTAACTTTAGCATTAAGAAATAAAACTAGCCCAAACCTCACCCTTTTCAGCAGTTCCTGGTTTCTTTTTTTTTTTGTACAAAAGCAAGATATTTATATACATACAGTAGTACAGGAGTTCACATCATTGAGTCCCGGGATCAGGTCAGCCTTCTTCCTGTAACGCCCTCTCATCCTGAGAGAGTATTTAGAGGGAGTCTGGGTGATTCTCTGCCAAGACGCCCACTGTTAAATGCAGATGAATGCAGGGAACAGGTACACTGGAACGGGCAGTGCTAGCTCCTCTTGTACAAGTGGGCCCACAGTGCCAGCGATGGGAGAGTCAGAGCATGCCGAAGCCCTCGCTGCCCTCACTGATTGCCAGCTTCAACATCTTGTGCAGCTCCTCGTAGGAGTCGTAGGTCGGGAGGCACAGCTGGTTAAAACTAGAAAGAAAAGAGGACCATACAGAGACGGCAAACATTTAGATCCCAATAAAGCATTTATTTAACTGTGATTTAACCATTTGACAATCTTGAGAATAAATGTATGGTGATTTAAATATACTGTATATATATATTTTTCTTAGTGTTAACAAATCCAATGAAAAGACAGAAACCAACAATGACTTAGTTGTAAGCATTTCCTGTCCTGACATATCTTAGTCCTCTGTACCATAGAGCTCCATTGTTGCCCAAGAGCTATTTAAAACACATCAATAAGCCACACTGTGCACTGGGTGACATGTTGCGTCATTACTAAACACACAGCAATTGTAGTTTATTTTGAGTTATTCCTACATACATTTATTAAATACTTAATAGAGGAACTCATATGTATTCATCTGCCTCTGAAAATTGATGAAGATTAATTTATTGTCAATGTACACCAGGCACAATATACCCCTTTTTTGTGTAACTTTTGCAAAAAACTACAGTGTCCAGCGGCCATACTCATAAATGTTCCAAGTAAGAATTGCTCCAAGTGACGAAATTCTAAGCAAAGTTTTAAGACTAGATCCTTGTAGTTATTCACAAAGCATCTTAGCCCTGAAGTGAGAAGGAGAACTTTTAAATGCCTTAAGAGTTTCTTAAGCAGAGGAGAAAATGGTGGAAAAACGAAGAGGGAGGAGAAATATTCTCCAAACACAGAATGACAGTGAGTTAATGAAATGTTACAGTTTAGGGATAATGTTTGCGGTCGAACTCATTAGAGATGCGCCCACATCTCTGACACGCAGTAATGCTATAAACAGCAGAAATCAAAGTGATCACAACACTGAGATATTTGGCAACTGTAAAAAAATGTTTTAAAAAAAGTAAAATATGCAACAACAACACAGTGAGGGCACACAAAGTACAGCTGAGGTTGATGGGAATTCTCAGATTCAGATTCTTATCTGATGCCTCTAACAGCCAGTATTACTGGAGAGATGATGGGAATTGAGGAGGGGAGAACAAAGGCCTCCAACCGGACTCAACCTGGAACAAATACAGTTTTGACCTAATGATTGTGCTAAAGAAAAAGCCAGTAGTTCACAAAAATCATTGGGATACATCATCTGGGAACCATGAATGTCTGTACAAAATATCTGCACCCATCCATCCAGTAGATGTTGAGATATTCCACAGGAAAAGTTAAAACTATGACCTGTTGGTGGGGCTTGGTGAAAAGTCAGTGATCACCAAGTTGGTAGAATTCATCATCTGAGGACCATGAATGCCAGTACAAAATTTTATGGCAATCCTTAAAAAATGTTTCATTGCCGTTTCAGTCTTGACCAAAGTGGTGGACCATCCGACATTGCCATCTCTAAAACCTCAAGTCTTTTGTTTTGCTTGTGTTTTCCTACTCACCACGTGTGTGCAGTGGGCAGGGTGCTGTGTGTGGGGGCAGCGATGATCTGGAAGGAGGGGCAAAGGGTGTTGAATCCTCCAGGTGGAAGCTGTGAGGAGCCGGTGGTGAACTGCAACAGACGAGCCAACTCCTCCTGGGTGAAGCTAGACACCACGGCCCAGAACCACTTCATCACCTGCGGAACAGAAATTCAACATACTCAGACATTTCTGTCACTGACCTGCTGTTAAAAGAAAATGGAAACAGAGAATTTCCATGACATACTTTCTCTCTGAAGTGCCACGATCCTCCGACAATCACAGCATGGGCCTTGAAGTCCTGCACGTTTATATCCCCGGTGCCACACATTAACAGCTGAAAAGATTAAACGGAAAAATTCATAATTAGCCAGTGGCATTTTAAAGATCAACAGGATTTCATTATAAACATCACACATACCTCCAACTCATTCTCATCAAATATGGCTAGCAGGTTTTCTGGAACCAGTTCGTTCAAACCTGCAATTAATCAGGAAATGACTCTAATTACATGAACATTACCGGAGTTCTCAAACGAGAGAAACTGGCAAAACATATCAGACTGCAGCTGTGCTGGTTTCCTCACCTTTCAGGAAGTGTTCCACCTCATCTCTCACCTGGCTGGCCAGTCTGTACTGGGCCAGCAGGTTGAGATAATGCATCTTGTTTTCATTGGTAACAGCAATCTGAGCTCCCCCTGATATCAACTCCACCACCTGCAAGAGAACATGTGGCAGGATGTTAATGTTGGCCAAATTACATAAGAAGAATGAAACAGTTTACAAATCTCTTGTTGTGTGGGTCTCAAAGACCAGTACAGGCAAGGTGGCAGAGACGGGATGAGAATATGAGTTCAGTAAGAGTTTACAAACTTTATTGACCTGTAAAATCTAATAGTACAGGTCTGACACTTCAAAACAACAACAATCCATTGATGTATCGATTCAGCATTCATAGTCTAATGTGATTGATGCCAAGTGACCTTTGATCTATATCATCATCTTAAAGACACATCTTTATTTTAAAATTCCCCTGGCACGTCCGTGTCACCTACACCATCTAAGTGCAGCTCCTTACTAAACATTCAAACAGTGTTAGCGCCGGGTAGGTAATGGCAAGTAGAAAAGAACAAGACGATGAGGATATTTAGTCCCCTCTTGTAAACAATTCATCAGTGTGAAATATTTTGGATTTCTGAGAAAAGACGGGTCAAACTCAAACAGGAGATCTCAGCATTTCGCTCTCACTAAAGCAGTATTAACTACTCTGTTTCAACAGTGTTGTCAATTCAAGTGTGGTGTGTTAAATTGTGCTCTGTCACAAGATGCAGTGACTTAAAGAAACCGTGAAAGGGTAGTATAAATAATACATGTAATTTGTGAAGCTTGAGTAAAGGAACTGTGATGAACTGGCGACTTATCCAGGGTGTACCCCGCCATCGCCCAATGTCAGCTGGGATCGGCTCCAGCCCCCCCGTGACCCTGAAAAGGATACGCGGTTTCAGATAATGGATGACTGGATGGAGTAAAGGGAGTCTGCTAACCTCAAGGCTAATTTATGCAATGTTAAATGCCAAATTGTTCCGTGGCAGACTTTGTGATACTGGAAAATACTGTATCATTGAATTTAAATAATACAATATTGTATCGTTATGAAACCTGTGATCGTGATTTACACACCTACTAACACGTGTGTGTTTGGTTGTCCTGCACTTTTATGCATTAGTAGAAATGTTTGGGCAATATGTCTCTAATTAATAACAAGTGGGTTGAACTCTGTTTCAACATGGGAAGTCACACATCCACTTATTGTGTGGTATTTTTATAACCGAGCAACAAAGTTTACAAAGGGCCAAGAATACCAAACTCTACTCATCCACCTTTATGTAAACTCAACACTCCCCCTCTTAAAGAAAAACGAGTAGCTTGCCAAACAACCAATATGGTTCCTTTTGCTTGGTTTATTGCTCCTATCTCCTGTGAAATTACATCAGGGATAAAAACAAAGGTTCCTTTCCAAAGTGTTGCCTCACCTTCTCCAGCTGTCCTGACTTGCTGTACTTCTCCTCGGCGAACACCAGGTCCATTTCGCTCACATCATTGTTTAGGATGAAGCAGACTTTAGTTTTGTAGAACTCCTGGTCGTCCGTCTCAAAGTACTGCGTGTGGAAAACAATACGAAAACATAAGAAAATGAAGTTCTTAAATAAACATGGCACTTAATCTTCTCGATGGAGGGATAAAAACATGATTGAGTCGGCTTTAGTTCTCTGCTTTGAAATCTTGGGAAGTTGGATAAATGGCAAAACATGCTGGCTTGTTCTCCACGAAATAAATAATGCCAAGAAAGACGTCAATGAGTTTCTTGGCTTTACGATGAAAGTTTCAAGTGATGAGACAGACCAGCTGACAGCAGAAGGTAAACAATCAAAACCTGTACTGTGTTCCATACCTTGTAGTTCATCCTGAGGCCAATAATCTGGGCCAAGAAGGACCGTGTAAAGCGAGCTCGGACCAGCTGTTTGTAGGCCCCACCCAGCGCCGACTCATACAGGCACTTCCCTACGATGCGACCCGCAAACTCATACATCTTTAGACGCAGGTGGGCTGGGCGTTCAGCGTTTGGGTGCACCTGGAAAATGAAGATGAATGCTCTCTTTTATTTTTTCTTAATTGCAGCCACAGGTGATTTTGAATGTGGTTTATGTGGTAATAAAGAATAACGTACGAGGCCCTGGTTGTTGTCGCTGAAGCGGGTGAACAGCTGGTTGGAGGTGTCAAAGAGCGTCTTACAAATCAACTCAAACCACTCCCTGCGAGGCCCTCCCCAGTCCAGAGCTGCAGGGAAATGTCAAAGGTTTTAGCGGTGTGGTCACCTCAATGAAAAACTGGGTCTGTAACTTTCTATTAGGAAATTTTGAGGCCTTTTTGTTTTTATGTAAAGTGCTAGCAGCAACAGAAAAAGTTTAGAAATTTTAACCTAAAATGGACAGATTGCCTCACAATTAAGATACGTATTTATCGTCTTTCCTGTGGCGCTATTCATCCATCTAGATTATTTGGTGTGAGATGCTGAGTTTTGAAGATATCTAAGTTAGAGATGTCTACTTTCTCTATAACATAATGGAACAAAGAAACACTCAACAGCAATGTCTCTCTTCAGAAATCATGACCCAGTTACTCGACATAATGCAAAGACCTTGTTCTGAGCAACAACAGGCGAGCTAACTAAGCTAACTAAGCTTCCAGAGGAGGCAGACATCTCTACAGCCTGCATCTCCAACACTCTGCAGCTCACACCAAAACAGTCTTGATGGATTAATAGTACGACAGGTAAGAGAAAAGATATGTATTTTTGATTTTTGGATGAACTGTCCCTTTAAAGGTACACTGAAGACAGCTTGTACCTCAGTTATATTCAAATGTGTCGTTTACCTTCCTCATCCTGAAACACGACCTCAAAGTTCTTACTCCAGTCTGACACAGAGAAGTTCCTCGTTGCCTTCAGGGACTGAGCAACAGCGGGAGAGACAGATAAATGAGAGAGTTCAATTCACTGGAGCCACATGACTGACTGATTACATGCACATATGTTTTATAATGCAATGCTTATGAAACAGTGTTATGAAGCAGCACTCACTGAATCTAGAATGCAGTGTCGAGTGATTTTTAGGCAGGTCTTGGTGCGAGGTCTCTTGGAGTGAATGTGCCTGAGTTCACGTTGAAAGAAGTTCACCTTGTCTTGGAAGGTTTCAGAGCCACCTATGGACAATATCATCAAATTACTGCTGCGGTCCACATCAAAGGCAGTATTCACTAAGTGCAGCTTGATGCAACAGTAGTAACATTAGACTGAGACGAACCAATGTTCTTGTGTAGGAAGCGAATGAAGGTGGCAGCCATGATGTTCCTGTCTTTGCAGCTGAGCTCCACGGGAGGCTGTATCCCATCATCCACCACGAGAGTTAGGTACTTGTGAACCGGGTCAGGACCATAATAAGTGAACTAGGAAGAGAGCAGGAGATTATGGTGAGCTTGTCAAACCAAATGCAAGTGGGCCTGTTTTATATATTTTTTTGACATCAGCACTGCTTACCTTTGTTCCTGGACATACTCGAAAGGTGAAAAGGCGCCACGGAATAATTTTCAGGTAGAACTCCTTCACGGATAGTTGCTGTTTGACATAAAAGTCCAAGTTATGTTGCATCAATGTTGAGTTCAACCCTCTCAAATACAGAATCTCTTACTTTATTACAGTGACAGAAAAATCACACTAACTAAAACTAACCTCTATATGCTGGCCACTTACCTTTGGCGATATGTAACAGTAGACCTTTTTTGGTTTCTTAACCTTCTCAGGTTGTCCCTCCACAGGAGAGTCGTGCTCATCCTCCTCTTCTCCCATGGAGGGCCTCCTCTGGGGAGCTAGCAAAGAGGAGGCTGGTAACTGCCATGAGGAACTGCTGTAGTTCCCACTGCTGTAAAGGTATGCCTCAAAGTAGATACTTATGCCTGGAGTGGAAACATTCTTCTCCACACAGGCCTTCTCATTCTCTGAAATATGTAATGAGAATATGAGTTATAGACTTTGAAAACACACGCTGAAGGAACAAAAATAAATCTCTTCAATGCACCCAAACGTTATTAGAAAAGTGCATTGCATTCCTGGAGCCTCATTACAGACATTTTTGGCTAGTCCTGTATCTTAGGCTTCAAATATAGTAAAGAAAACCCTATCTTCCTATTACTGAAGCAATTACAAAACTCAGGTTTCTATCCTATACCATCTCAGACTTCATATCTTACCTTAAACAGCCTTACATTGATGTTAGCTTATCAAACAGGATAATAACAGTGTTAGTTTCTCCAACAGTTACCGTTTCAGTAGCCTTTCAATCCAAATATGTCGGGGTGTATGTTGTTCCCCATCTTCATTATCATTGCCATACAGACATAACAACAGTGCTGCTGCAATTATTGGCAGTTCTTTTGAATCTATGCCACCTAACTTAGTTTTTGTAACTTCTTTTCAGTTAGGATGGTTCTGTTACAGCTAAAATCCTATCCTAAGATAAGGTATGTAGTTAGGAGACTTGTTTCTGTCATTCCAAAAAATCTAAATGTCATCCTAAACTCAGATAGGATATCATTTCAGACTTTGGAAGTCTCTATAATGAGGCCCCTGGGACAAATTTCTTCTATAGTAGTGTATTTTTCTTCAGAACGGAAAGAATGCTCACCATTGAGAACAATAATGTCAAATTCCCCGTTGCTGAGTGGCTGGTCTTTGTAGGAGATGCGGGCCCTGAAACAGCCCGTCCTCCTTAGGGTCAATCTCAGCATCACTTGACACTGCTGCTTGTTGAGTGAAACTGACTTACTATAGTACCCCTCCAGATTGTCATCGTCCGCTGTGCCCAGCTGGAAAAACAGGAAAACTAAAATAAATCCCAGCTTGGAACAGACTAGTAAGTATCTATTCTGTGAAGTAGGTGATTGTGCAATTGGGAAATTAAGAGTGAGGAGAAATGCTGGCTTTCATTTTTACATTTGTAATCAAGACATTAACGACAGTATAACGGATAATAGGGAAGGGGTTTGTTGCCTTACAGAGTGCACATGGACGCTGTAGTTGGCTTCATCTGTCAGAGACGTGGAGTTACTGGTTGGGTTTCCATACTCGTCCCGAGGTTCAATCTGCAAAGTGTGCTGCTGGCCATTTGTTAGCACCAGGGTGGAGAAATGGTAGGCTATCTTGGTTTTGGATGGGACAACTGTACCTGAAATGAACAAAAGAGCACAAGAATACTCAATCAACACTTGGCAAATTAGTAATTAAACATATCAAATCATGGGTTGGATCTGTAACAGATACAGTAGTAATACCTGGCTGGAATATCTTGTAATAAGGGCTGTATGCCACATTGAGGCCACCCAGCTTGACGGCAACCTCATAGCGTCCGGCCTTGCGCACTGTGAAGGCCACCTTGACTACGTTGGACTCTGGTTCTTGCAGAACCTCCTGTGTAACAGGGATGTCCAGAGCCAGTTCAATGTGAGTGATGTTGACCCTCAGTCCCACTGGCCGATGAGCCGGGAAAGGCTGGCCATTCTTGTAGAACAGCTGAGAAGACAAAAGGACAAACTGAGTATAATTCAATACAGAAAATAAAAAAATCCATTCTACATTGATGAACTTAGTTTTGCAACCCAATATACCTGGACCCTGAAACTCATAGTCTGTCCAACTTCCTGCGGCTCTTTCCAATCCCAAGACACCTTGCAGGAACGTGGGTCCAGGTAGTTGCCCCGGACATAGTCGTAGATGCTGCGGTCACCGCGTCGCCCTGGATCCTCATTCTGCAGGAAGCTGACCACCCTCGCTGCAAGCTCGCAGAGGAACTTGATGGTAAAGACAAACGCTATGATGGAAACAGTAATTCCACCTGCCACAGGAAGGGAAGAAACACAGGAGAAAGGTTGTTGGCAGGTGTTTGCAATAAACATAAGGCATTTATTAGTTTTTTTTTAAATAAGTTGATTCACTACTAAAACAGAGATTTAAGTTTGACAAAGATTTATGAGACCAAAATTTTATAACAAACCCTTCTGTACAAACACTATGAAGCACATTTGTAAAACCAGTACTACTACATCATCAGTATATGCTTGCATGAACAGTATGAATGAGCCACCTAGTAGCACCTACAGTACCACCCATATCAGTCCAAACTCCAATCACAGCAACAACACAGGACTCACCAATAACGTAAAACATGAGGTCCCTTATCAAGAAGCACAGCGCCACAGTACAGCCAAATATGAGAGCTCCCGCTGAAAAGACAAGAGGACAATGCACCAATGAATAATTAAGATGAAGACAATACACTCTTACACGCTGTCCTGTCAAATGAAGCAACAACAAACAATGTGTGATTTATGTGACCAGTTGTGAACTTTTGTAAGGAAGTCAAAAACCACACTCTGGGCAAAAATATTAATATAATAAGGGTACTATGTGTATAATAACAAGTAATATGGTTGTGCATTAGGAATGCCATTATGTTGCCCTACATTTATCCTTAATAGGACTGAACACTGTGTTTTCATGAGGGAGAAAAACACAGAAAATCAAACAGATGTTAGGCTGTACATTGAGATGAAGCAACACTAAGATTAGTGTTCTCCAACACTTCACTTGAGCTACACTCAAATGATGTGTGACTCTTGTTGCAACACCATTTATGAAAACACTTAGCAGCACGTAGCAACAGTGCAATCCATCGCATGTTTATGTCTTATATCAAAATGCCTCCTGACATTTTGCAGCTGTGGAACGTGACCCAAACTACAACAATTCGAAGGCAAGAAAATGATCTCACCAATTGACCACTTCTCATTCAGACGCCTCTCAGCAAGGCTGTGCACCAGCCGGATCTCGTAGTCCTGGTCACGACTCCCCCTGGACGTCTGGAGGATTTTGATGCCTGTAGACAACCTTATGTAGTCTTCGTAGTAGTAGCCCCAGGCAGCTAGAGACAGCTGCAGTTGACTGTCAAACTGTGACAGGTCATCCAGATTCACACAACCCAAGGTTTTCAGTCTGTGTTGGGAAACAAAAGCGAAAGTACGTGCAGTTACGTAAAGAGCAGGTGTGGCAGCAATGCTTAAATACTTTCCAAGTAAAGCCATTAGAAATACAACCCCATCATGATTGCTCAGTGTTGCCCTACACCAACTGAGCAATACTGCTGACTGAACTGCTAACAGGGTGTCCCACACACAAAACAAACACTGTCTTTTTGTGAAACTCTGCAAGAATAACCCGGATCTTATCAGCTTAACTCTTTAGTTATGTCAACAACAAGGGTGAGGTGGTGCGGCATGCAGGGTTCTCCCTCCCATTATAAGGCTTAGGTACAACATCCAAGCCGTTTTGGGCACCACCTGAGCCAAATGAATGAAACATCAATGTGGAGAGCATCAAAACAAACTAAATGACTTTTCTAATGTTTCAATGTTCATAGTACTTATATGTAGCACCATACAGAGGTCTAGATAAACGCAGCAGAGGAAAATGCTAAATAAATTGTTTCAACCAATAAACCCAAAACAGAATCTCCTATAGTAAAGCTACTATTGCAGCATTGCATCTTTGTCTGTTGACACTAGGAACAGGCTAGTGTGGAAATTAACCTTAGTGTACCGTAGTGTAATTATAATGGCCACACATTATTATTGTAATAATTACTGAAATAAGATGAAAATCTTTTAGCTGTATTAACACATACTTTAAGGGCTAAACATTCACAGAAAACTTTTTCCCCCTTAGTAACATTTAACATCAACAAAATATAAAAGTCATAGTTTATTTTTGTACAGAAAAATAAACATGCGACTTTACTAACATTTTTAAGCAAAGCTCATGTATGTGACATTGTTTCCTTTTAATGTCATGTAGAATATGAATTAACAAGCATGCTGCTGCGTACAGTTCATAGTGTGTGGTGTGTAAAGACCTGTTATGACAGTAAGTCACTGAATCAAAGCTCTCCCAGAATCTTTGAAAAAAAAGGTATACAGTCCAATGAATAAAGATGGAGGCAGCGGTAGTGTGACAGCCACGACCTTCAGAAAGATGACACTGTGCCCCCTTATCAATGTCAGATAGTTTTGCTTATTAACATGATAAACAACTATGATATGATTCTGTGTTTGAGACAGACAACTGACCTTTAGAAACATTACAATTGACTTTCCCTCCACTGAGACAGGGCAAACAGGCAACATTTTGATAAAGCAGCAACTACTTATCATAGCCGGCGGTGATTGCATCAAGCACCCAACACACATACACACAAACATCTGCATTGCTGCAGGGTCTCACGCTAACAGTCTCTAAAGAATACTTTCTACTGCAGTGACCCTCTGAAACACTGCAGCCTCCACAGCCCAGTGTCAGCAAACTCAGCTAACCATAAATGCAGAGGGTGCCCTCAAGTGGACATATACAAATATAGCTTGTGTGAACCAGCATTAAACATGACTGTAAACACATAGCCAATTCAAGACTCTACAGAAAAAAGTAACAAACTTTCCGGGAAAAATCGACATTTTATGACACGCCAACAAGAAATTATTCCTAAAACGAAAGCTGCAAATGACTGTATGTCAGATTGGTGTAGATGTTAGAGTTAAGACCTTTCATTGCTTACGTATGGTAATAATGCTCCAGGTTCTGGGAGCAAAGCCACTCCTGGAAGGCAAAATCTCGGAGCAGCTGGATGTGGGCCTCTGCAATCTCCCTCCAGCGCTGCTGTTCCTTCACCACCTCTTCCAGACGACTCAGTACACTCAGACTCAGTTCCTCCAGTGTCTGTACATCTGGATGACACATGAACAGCACAGAGAAATCCCCAATCACATAACTTTCCAACAAATCAACATTAGTACTGCTTGAGCACGGGCTTAAATACTCATCAAAGTCTATCATAATGAGCATTTAAGCCTGTGCTGATTGTCCGTGCATGCCACAGGCATCTCATAAGCCTGAATATTCAGTGTTCAAAACCAAAAAAGTGACCAGGGTCAAAGCAATAAGCAAAACGATCTCCTTGCATTAATCATAGTTCAAGTCCAGTTAAACATGACACTTATCCCTGGTATATCTGCTAAAGGTGAAAAGTGCTGGATGTAAGCTCATGTTTTGAGAAACCATCCTAACCAGAAAGTTCCAAGCAATTAGAACTTTTCTTGCAGGTCACTGAATCTACACCTGCTTACTTCACCCTGGATTAGACCATCAACCAAACTTCTATGCTGCAACGCTCATGTGAATCTCAAACGGAGATGACTGTAACCCACTGACCTTCGAATAAGTGTCCGTACTGAGAGAGGCTATGTCCTTGGAGCCATTCCTCAATCTGACTTTCTTTTCCTTTCTTCCAGCGCACTTCCCAGAAGAAGATCCACGACACAGAGCAGAGGAGGAAGGTCAGGAAGAAGCGGCGGTCCATCAGACCATCTTTCAGCCTTCACTGAGATCCCTCCGTGCTCAAAGGAAAAGTGCCTCTCACCAGGGGGCCAGTCAAGTCAAGGATCCTATGAGTGAAGAAAAAACTGCTTAGGCTCCAAACAGCTAGACCAAAATACAGGAATAAATGTTACATTTTCAGCAGATGAATTCTTCAGAGGAACAATGGTCAATTAGACTGTATATGATGAGAGCTTCACAACAACCTGCTTTGCCAAGAAAGCATGAATATTTAAGTGTCACCTTGGAGAAGTGTTGGCTGATGGGAGAATAACATTACATGTAATCTACGGCACTGAAATATGTATGAAGAACTTGGCTAAAGAATGGTCATAAAACTCTAACTAGCATCTGTTTGGCGAGGATAAGCTACCTAACTCATATAAACCAGGTCTAAATTACACTCTAAAACCCATTCAACAATACCAGTTCAGACGATGGTGGTATTGATAATGACGTGTTGTGTAGAAGTGCTAGCTCAGGTGTCAAAACGTTTCCAAATGTCATCCGCTGCCACGGTCATAAACAACCAGATGGCCAACAAAACAGGCTATCTAAACAGCCAGCTTTGGTTGAGTTTTGCCGGACAGTTGCATGAACGACGGTTCAAAAGCCAGAAAACACAGGGAGCAGAGCATTGCGTTTAACAAGCTAACTGCAATATCATCACTTCTCGCAGGTCTATTGACACCATGAGCGCAAGGTAAAGCTGGAGGCTAATGTTAACAACTGTTAGCATGGTACTGACAAACTGCCACGGTAGCATCAGTTGTACAGCGAACACCGACAGCACAATGCTACCTGCTAGCCAAGTTAGCCAACAATGTAAGCGAATTTTCACAAAGCTCGTCGCAAACCCACGTTGTTTATCAAGACGAAAGTCGCAACACGTCCACTAGACGTCTCTTGCAAATGCACGGCTACACAAAGCAAAACTGAACATGCAAAAATGTCATTAATCTCTGCCATCAAACACTGCATCTACCTTCGTCTGTCAGGCATTAGCTTAGCACCCGGAAAATGCGCAGAAAAGGTGTCGCTTTTTGATTACGTCACCTGTATGCGCATCGATACACGAGGGGAGCAAGCTCACTCAGCTGTAGTCTCAACTTTAAAATATGGTATGTAATCTCTAACTGTGTTATAGTTACACCACGGCTCTCCTTCTAATTGTTGTACCTTAAAGTGTACTGTTCTGTATATCATTAAGTAGGCGTTGACGCTTTTTTGGCAGACAAGCCACTGAGCTAAGTTAGCTAACTGTTAGCCTAGCGCATCAATGTTAAGTAAGCTAACTTGTGCCTCACGTTATAGCTGCTGAAAGCAATATTCAACTTAATATGTGATTTACATTTGTCACTCCAAAGGTTTTGGCCACAAAATGAATCAAATTCAGTCGGCAGTTGTCAACCTGAGACGTTGTGACCACAAATGTAGCCCTGTGGTTAGATTTTCAGTGTTGAGCTAATGAATTCGGTGTTTGTTTTGTAAATAACTGTATAAGTCGTATTCATATCTAAAGAACAGCTTCAATAATCAGTTTTGTTTCTCTGTTACTAAACTTTGAGCTGTTAAAGACGGTAGCTGAATACTTAATCAGTAGATTGCTGATGTTGTGCTCGAATTCTCCATTAACACTGTTTAACAGTGTCCACTCCTGCAGTAAAATAATAGATACTGTTAGTTGTGATATCTTGTTTGTAACCAATTACTCTGTGTTTCATTTGTTCGGTCTAGGGGAAGCAGAAAACAAAGAAGTTTGCTGTCATGAAGAGAATGATCAATCTGAAAGATCACAGAATGTGAGTTTAAATAATTGCTACTCACCCTTGACTTAGCCATCTTATTTGTTAGCTCTGTACAGTTTATTAATCAAGCTTATTCTCATGCACAAATGCAACAAAACAAACAGTAAAAGCAGTTTGCGGATCATAAAGGACTCCTATTCTTTATTTTTATAGAAAAGAGAAGGACCGAGCCAAAGCAACAGAGAAAAAGAAGAAAGATCCCTCCGAGCTTAAGGAAAGAGAAGTGTAAGTTGGACACACTACAGCTTGCATTAAATGATGAGTTGTGGTGGATGGCTCTTTAACTTCATTTCTTTTTGCACAGTTCAAAGCACCCATCATGCCTGTTCTTCCAGTACAACACTCAGCTTGGTCCACCATACCACATTCTTATCGACACAAATTTCATCAACTTCTCCATCAAGGCCAAATTGGACATCGTTCAGTCTATGATGGACTGCCTGTATGCAAAATGTAAGTACTGCTGCCAATTATTATTATTAATAACGATACTTAGTGAGCATGGAAATAATTTTTTCCCCCTGCAATTCTGTCCAATCCAGGCATCCCATATATCACAGACTGCGTGATGGCTGAGATTGAAAAGCTTGGAATGAAGTACAGAGTCGCACTCAGGTACAAGCTGCTGAATATAAATTAGCACAAGGGTCATCAACCTATTCTGTCTTCTTAAAAATAATTCTTCATATATGACATTTTTTGTGTGTTTTGTTTTTGCAGGATAGCCAAGGATCCGAGGTTTGAGCGCCTGCCGTGCGCACACAAGGGAACATATGCTGATGACTGTTTAGTCCAAAGGGTAACACAGGTAATTTGCTTTAAAGTACAACTGCAGCTTTACACACGTGTAATCGAATGTCAAGAGTTCACTTCATGATGAACACTACAGTATGTTGAGTAAGAGTCGTTTTCAGCTGATCATAGCAGGAAAAGCACAGTGTACTGTAATTGACTCCATTAGGTGAGCTACTTTAAGGGTCCTTGTATTGTGCTTTAAATACTATTTGCTTTAAGTATACAACATCTGTGATTTTCCTGCTATGAGCATTAAAAGTGTCTGCCGCGGAAAAGGTCTATAACATGCATGAATGGTGTGCACAGTAGCAGCAGCAGTGTGTGGAAAAATAAAGATAACATCATGATAGTTGCATTTCTAGGTCTAGAAGGCCATAAGATGTATTGAATTACTTTAGATGTACAGACCTGCATTGTACAAAACTGTCCATTTATCAATATATCCATTCATTTTACTCAGAGGTATCTTCTGAATGAGGCATACATATTTTCATATATGACCAGATGGCAATCCTAGTTGTACAGTTATTCACATTTAGGATGTTATTATAGTCGTACGTACAGAAATGTGTCAAGAAACGTGCATAAAATTATATATTTTATGCAGAAGAGTGCATCGCATTTACAAGTATTTTGACTGCTTTTTAAAGCCTGACCTGCGGCACAGATAATCTGCTTCACATCCTTTAAATCTGTTCAAATTGTCATTCTTCTGCTCTTACTGTGTGTGAAGGTGCACAACGTTGCAGCAAAGTAACTACATTTCTAATACATGCTGAAAACAGGTGTTGGCCCCTGAAGTTTTACTGTAATTGTAAAACTGATAACTGGGAAATTCAATGATAATAAAAAAAACATTATGAGATGTCATAAACAAAAGTTGGTTCACAAAGAGACTGTAAAAATCAACTGGTACAGTGTGTAGAGTAAAAGAGAAGGCAATACAACTTAAAAATCATGAATTAAGAATCACAAAGCTGCTGTAATTACAAGGGCATTTTGATAAAAGATGCTTGTCAATATTTGCTCTGTCACAGATTTGACTAAATGCTGAATGTAACGATGTCACTTAAACTGCTGTAGAACTGCTACAGAGTTGTGGTCACTACTTGCTACAGAACAAGCAATAAAATTAACTGCTGGTAGTGCAACAATCAATTCATCATTGTGGGTAAATGTATATCATATAACTCTATGTAGTTTTGGCACTTACTTACATAAAAATATTTCCACAGCACAAGTGTTACATCCTGGCTACCGTGGACAGAGATCTGAAGAGAAGGATCAGGAAGATCCCCGGGGTGCCCATCATGTACATCTCAAACCACAGGTAACACTGCTCCAAAATATAGCTTTAACTATGTGGTAACTTATGATGTGTGTGTTTTTTCTTTCATAACATGTCACACACATTTCAATCAGCCTCATTCTAGAGTAAGTTAAAGCTTCATCAGAAACACAGCTGTATTAATTTTGTTTTGTTTTTTTCATACAGGTACAACATTGAGCGGATGCCTGACGACTATGGTGCACCAAGGTTTTAATATTCCTACAACTGAACCGGACCTGTATATAGATGGAAATTTCCTGTTTGATTTTGCTTTCCTTTTTATATATATATCAAGAATATTGTGAGGTTATGAAGTTTGATTTGGTCAGGATGGGGAGTGTTTGATCTAACTGCAAATCACTTTAAGTTTTGTTGTTCTTATGAACCATTTTGTGATGAGAATAAATGAGTTGTTGAAATGCATGTTGTCTTCAGTCTGCAGTTTTTCCAACACCAAAAATGTATACAGGCATGTTGATGAGCAAAGATACAAATTTACCACGGCAAACAACCTAGGCAAATAGTTTCATGTTTTGCATAGTTGTGGCTGTCTTCTTTATTATACGATTATGTTAGTTTATTCTAGTATAAACAATAAATAAATGATGATTGAAATAATTTGTTAAATCTACTGTAACATGACCAGTGCATGTTGGAATTTAAACTGAGGGTAAAAACTATACTTTGTCACTCTTTGGCATTTCTTGTAAACAACAGGGTGTCTGCAGATCCTCAAAAGTGTTAAATATCTAAAATTCAATTAGGTCTTAAAAGTCATAAAATGATACAAATCAATAAACCTACCTCTGAACCTAATACTGGCTTTTTACTTTATACTTGCACTTACCTGTTGGTGAAATGTAAATTAACCCAACTCACTCTAATAACCATAGCCCTACATAAAACCTACCTCTGCACAAGACCGCATATAAGCTACATACTCTGTACCTTTTAAAGAGGAGAAGAAATCAGTGAGGGAATTCAGACCTGGTATTAACACCCGTCCGATCCGATTACAAGTGGACATCTTAAAGCCCGTCAGTTTACATCTGGCATTAATGTGAATCGTGTGAACACTTTTGATTGGACCTCACTTCCTCGCTCTATATGCAAATTAACACGTACAACGTTGGGACGAACAGACATGATGTTTTTTAAACAAAGAAAGAAATATCTTTGTATTACATTTACTGAATTTACAAGAAGACCCAAATAGTTAAGAATGTTGACAGTGTTTTACAAAGTTTATAAAGTTTCTCCTAACTCAACAACTCACAAAATTCAGCAGATCTTTAAGGGAGTCTGGGTATTTTCTCCAAGGCCAACAAAGTTGCTTATATTGGTTACTGCTTCCTGTATTTCTAAAATTTGACATGTTTCTGTCCATAAAATGTTTACTTTCTTTCATAAATTTAGTGTAAACTGGGAAATCAGTTGAAACAGTGTGTTCAAACAGCTGCTAAATGTTGGCAGGTTAGATGGACTGTAGACACAAAGCAGACAGGCTGGTACAGCAATGCTGTGACAAACAGACACTTTTTACAGGGAAATAAACAACTTAATGTTTTGCATTCAATTCCAAATTGAAGGCATGAATGATTTAGAATTTGCTGTAGCTGTTTCGAAAATTTTAAGTTTCTCCTCACGCAGCAATTCCTAAAATTGGGCAATTTGTAAGGGAGTCTGGGGATATTGAGGTTACTCGTCCAATTGTAAGCTGAACCACAATCAGACACGTCTGCTTCTAAAATTGGCAGGTTCAGAGAGCCCAAACGCTTAGTTTGCATTACAGTGAACTACATGAAAATCAGTGTTCAGTGTGATCAATTCTGCCTGTTGTTGTGGCTTCTTTTTTTCCAGCTGAGGATGTTATTAAAGTAGACGGTCCTTCAATGTGGCCCAAGACAAAAGAATTGTGGTCACATGCGGCCCAGACCACCTCTGACTGTGGTCTAAGCAATCAGATCTCAAATGTGTCCTCAATGCATCTTGGGGGTATTCACACCTGTACTGTACATCCGTCCACTTGTGATCAGATTACTCAAGACATATGTTGATATCAAGTGTGAACAGGGTCAGTGTGTGCTGACATGAAACCGAAAAACCACGACATGCAGTGAGAAGCATAAAGACTGCAGAAACAAAGCAGCGACTTGGAGAATAGGTGAAAACATAACTTAGAAGTGTTGTTCCTGAGACCACTGCAGCTAAATGCTCAACTATACCTTCTGTTAATTAGATTAAAAATACAAATTTCTGTTGAAAGATCTCAACTTCATAAGTAAAATCTTAAGCAAGGCTGCAGCTGTGTGGTAGGAAGGTATGTTTGTTAGTCAAACACGTGATAAAAGCACAATGAACCATAATAGCATTCCAAAGACAGGAGCCAAACAAAAAGCCTTGAACTTTGAAGCAACTAAAATCAAGATTGTGCATCCCTCTATGATAATCAGAGTAGAAGTTGGGTGTAGTGATCAGAATGACTCATCTGCATTCTCTCATGGAGAAACCTCAACCCTCAACTTCTGGTTAAGGCCATGGTCAGGTGGATGCTGGGATGCATGATGCATATGTTCGTAGAATCTGAAGTTTTTATACGAATCTTTGTAGTTGAATAATGACACATATTATATTCATGTGGTCATATTTCACAAAAATAAAAAAAATTAAGTAAAATAAATCTAATAACATTTATCATGCGCAAGTTACACTCACAAGCACGTCTGTGTTGTATGGAAGCCCTGAGGGGCAAGTGAGAATTTATTTTTTTATTTTTCTGGTGATCCATTCTCTAAATCTGATCTTAATTATTTCCTCTTTTGTGTTAATGACTTGTAATCTTGTGGGGAAAAAAAAAAAGTTTTGCCGGGATAATCTTTCTATGTTCCTTATTTATCTAAAATGTTTGTTTTTGTAATACTCATTTTAACCACAAGAGGCTGAAGTGCACAACCAACCATGTCCTAAATAGGGTGAAAAGCTTCCATGTTCTTCCAAGATGCATCTATTATGTGTTAGCGGGTTATGTAACATGACTCTCAGGTCTTTCTTTTGGCCAGGAATGTGTCATACTTAGTGCTAATCTGCGTAACGGGTGGAGTACTGTGTATTATCAGCCTTCTCATCAATGGTTCCCTGCAGTGAATAGTGAATCACGGCCACAACCAAGAGGAAGACGAAGAAAATGCATATTTCTGACACTTAAAACGAGTTTGTGTCTGAGGTGAAGGTTGGAAAACACTTGTCATTAATTCTTCCATTCACATTGTCCTGTAGCAGTATGAGGGCAGTGGAAGTCCACGCATCCATCAGCATTACGCACGAGTGCCACCGCGGTATTTCTATGTTTACAGCGATCAGACTGCAGTGGCACTATGCCACACCAGTGGGGCCCGCCCCACAGTTTTAGAACCACTGGCATATACAGTAATGCGCTTACTAGATCAAACAGCCAAATTCATAAGAAATAGTATTCCAGTATGCAAACCTCAGTTTTCAGGTTGAGTTATAACAAGGTCCTGTATCTGCAGAGAGAAAATATCTGTTCTTGTCCCTCTGCACCGAATGTTGTGGCACATTTGGAGTTGAACCTAGCCCGTTGTAAGAACTTTTAAGAATCTTGTTCTTGATTTTTGTTATGTTTTTCAGACTGGAACTAACATGGTTGACTACCTGAACAGAGCAACAACAGAGTACCCATATGTTCTTATGCTGGGGGAGGAGCATCAGTGTTCCCAAACATTTGTGGTAATAAATGGGACAGTCATTAAGCACCCATCTCTTTTGGGTCCAGTTGATGGGTGTGTCAAAGCATTTTTTGCTTGATTTCACTGACCCAAAACCATGTGTTCAGGTTTGGGAGTCATTCCCAATCCCAAATGCAATAAAGTTAATATGAGCTCAGTTAGCTGTGATGTAAGGAGGACATTCTGCTAAGGCATTGTAGGAGCAAAGCAGTCCTCCAATATTTCAAGGTGGGTTACTTACTAAGTCTTCATGATGTGAGCTAAGTAGGTTTCAAAGATTTTACGGTGCTTCACCCCAGGGCTGTGCAAGAGAAAGATGTTATATCGCTGTTGAGATTCAGATTTTAGATATGATTATATGGTAATATGTCATGAGAGTTGTCTTTTCCTGGTTTTAAAGGCTCGTTAGAGTAAAGTGATGTAATTTTCAGAACTTAGCAGACTGTTCTACTTGTTCTAATACCTGTCCTCACCCACTTAGTTATTATATCCACATCATTGATGATTATGTATAGACCTTGTACACTTCTCAAACTCAATCAAATTCCTACTAGATCATGTTGCTCTTTTTACTTGTGAAGCTCTTCAAAAACATTTTTTTCCTTTTTTTTGGTCATCTCATTAATATTTTCTACTTTCATTTTCAATTAAGAATCAAACCCATCTAAGGATCTTCAATTGAACTTTTAGGGTAAAATAAAGTTTCTTTTTTGATTCTGCAGACAGAGTTTTGGCTGATATTCCTGAAAACTTACAGAAAGCCACTCCTACTGTCTTTGGCACCTGCTGCCTATTAGTTTTACGACTGAATCCGAAACATTCTGACCCAGTTGTTTCGTACTAGAATCTGTCTCAGCTATGTTAAAGGTTTGTTCTCTGAGGCACGAGAAATAAATGTGGTCCCATAAATTCAAAATATACACTATGAATGCTTTGACATCTTCTTTGTCTCGTCTCTCTCTTGTTAAGTAAATTGCATTTCTTTGCCAAACAACAACTTGCTACACACTATGGATTCTGTCTATGAAAGCTGTATCACTGACTGAGCCAGGAAATCATTCTCGAGCTTGATTCCTCAACAGCTGCGTAAGTTATTTGTCTATATCTCCCAGCCATCTTCATCCAGCTGTTAACACTCTTTACCTGTGGGGGTTGTTGGAGTCAGTTACCTGCTAAAATTTTATTATTTCAGACATGAGCCAAACATTAAGCCCATGATTCACTCAAGTTTTGATGAAGATAGCAGATAACCCAATCCCACATTCGTGCCCTTGTCACTGCAAAGTATTTGTAGTGTAGTTCAAATGATAATCACTATAATACTCAGGCATAAACCTACGACTGTCCAACTCAAAGCACAATACAGAGAAGAAATGACATTGTTCACACTACATGTAATGCCTTCGTGGTGTCAAACAGCATCAACTTTTCCTATATCCAGTTGCAGAAAATCTTTTGCAAAATCAGTGAAAATTATGTAATTTTCCATTACATAACAAACCACTGGCCCTCATCTCATTATCAAACAAATAGTGTTTTCTGTACACGTACATGCTGCACTCCATATTCCATATTCTTTTGTTCATGTGGGAGGTGAGCGCGGAATCTGTGAGAAGAGTGACACGGTGTGGTGGAAAGTGGGACCAACCTCTACCTCCAGTCAAGCACTCAGTGCTCAATACTGAAGGGCTGGTAGGGTGTAAAGTATAAGTACTGGTCTGTTAAGGTCCCATGTACAGTAGGCTATGTGGTTTTTATATTTATATAGCCTATGTGGACTGGCATTTGATAATGGTCTGAGAATACTTTTTGCAAATGTATGTATGTTTATGTATATGTATGTATATGTATATATATAATTATTTAATTATGCAATTTAGGTGGTATATTATTCATAAATTATGAATAATCTGCAAAGTATTTCCATAGTAATACTTGCTCGTTTTATTTAAAGATTTACTTTCCTATTTAAATTCATGTGTGCATTTGCATCCGTGTAATAAGCGGTGCTGTGATCGTTAGTATTGCTGATGGATGCTGTGGCTGACCTGCTGCTCCGCTCTGAAATGCATACAAGGCAAGCCCGTGCTGGGCTGTCCAAGAAACCCCATCGACGAGACAAAACTCGAGGCGTGAACGTGGCAGCCATTTTACATCATCAAGAGTGAATGACTGAAGCCGGATCAGTGCCGGGAGTTTTACACTTTTTCTGTCTTTTAAATATCACATTTATCTTCCTAAATAATCAACACCATACACGTTGGTGGTCCAGCGGCAGGTAGGGCGAATGCTACTAATTGGTCACGTGATTGTTGCTTAATTGATGGCTAAAAAGTCTGAATCGTGTGGTGCTGTTTCAAACAATGTGGAAACTGGTGGTGGTGGTTGGGAACGAGTTCTCCAGACCGGCTTTTTGAAAATGGACTCTTCCTATATGGCGGCACGTTGACAAACCACGCATCTAGCAGGCTAAACCTTTAGCTTCCCGGGCCTCGTTTAATCTATTGCAATTTTAAAGCTATACTCGGGCATTTGGCGAAGTCCCTACCGACAAATGACGTTGTAACAATGGCCTCACTCAAATTCCGTCCGAATTAGCATGCTAGCTTATGCTAGCCTATTTTGACAGATCATGGAATTGGCATGCTCATTGTCATCGTATGCTAACAGCAGCCAGTTGTCAAAAGCCTGTTATCTTGGAAATAATTTTCGATCCCGCGCTACTGTTGTACTAAATGACATGCTCCCTGCCCACTAAAATGGTGAATGCAGATGCACTCATAGAAATGCATACTGGCGCCTCATGTTATTGTCCCGATGAAGGTCCCTGTTAGCCCGATTGCTGTAACATTAGCTGTGCAAGCTAGCCCGCTAGTTAGCTAGCCTCAACGTGTGCGAGCCAGTCCCTCCCCGCTAAATCTAACGATATCATTAACATCGGATTAAAATAATGTATTCGCGAGGATCTGTTAATGTTAGATAATCTAAATTCAATGTTGATTTGCACCGGGGGTTTACAGCTACTTTTAAGGTTGCAGAAATGTTTTTAACTACAGAGAAAGCACGTGCTTACGATGTGAGACACTACAAGATAAAGGTTGTGTGGTCTGTTTAGGGTAACAATAGCGAAGTTAATGTTAGGCCAAAACAGAAGAGTGCCGTCCACGTTTTGCTGAGCCTAGCTTTGCTGAATTCAGTGATGTGAACATACAGCCGTTAGATTGCTGCTTTACACAAGTTCATGCCTCATTTTCAGTCGATACAAACACATGGGAAGTAATGGCTGGGCTGGGCATTAACATGATAATTGGAGTATTTACCTTAGTGTCACAATATGTGCTGTCAAAGTGTCAAGAAACTAAATGCTAAAGGGTGCATACTTGGTCGGCCACCGGAAACCGGGGCTCACTCTCTGATGGAACACGTGTATCAGCTATCTAGCCTGTGCTGAAGTCAGCAGTGAGAAGGTAAGCTAACATGTAATTTAGAGACCAAAGCAGACCAGGCTTCTGCACCAGCAGCGACCAAGAGGGCTGTGATACAGGCGTTAGCAAGTGGACTCGGCTCCATTTGCACAAACTTCCCAGCCCACATCAAACCAGAATGGAAAATACTACTATATGGACACACGCACAATAGTTTTCGTTGTTTTTTACGAGATGTCATTAAATTGATTTCTGGGGGGAATTTGGTATGTGCATTGTCAGTCTTGCGTGCAATGTTGAAACATCTGTCAACTGCCTATATGCAGGTTTCTGGGCTTCTGCCTCATGCAAGCTGAGAGCTGCAAGTGTTAACTCAGGATTGTGAAAAGTCTCTAGACTGTGAGGGACCACATAATCATGAGGACTTGTTTTGACAATGGCGACATCCCATATTTATTGATAATATGCGCTTAATTCTATAAAAGTCACCTGTATCAAAGATAATTAATGTTCAAACCATTTTTTTTGTATGTTTTTCCAAATGATTTTCTTGACTCGTCTGAGACTTTGCACTCTCCTGAACACATCCCAAGTCTTGCCCTTGACCCAGGATTAATTTGGCTCATTGCATTTACACAGATTTCTGGAGACATGGCCACAGAACATATTAATGGAAATGGTCCAGAAGAACCAATGGACACCTCTGCTGCAGTTACCCATTCTGAGCACTTCCAGACTTTATTAGAAGCTGGTTTACCACAGAAAGTTGCTGAAAAACTAGATGAAATTTACATAGCAGGTAAGGCACAACGAATATACTTGCATATTCAAATATGCAATTTTCCATGTTTATCAATTTCTTGCATGTATTGTCATTTTATCACCTTTTTGAATGGGGGAATTGGGAACCTGAAGCAACTTTTTGTGGTTTTCTACCAAAATGGGTACTGCAGTGCTACAAAATAGTGAATTACACATTACAAGTGTGAAAATGTGTAAATGATTGCAGCATTTGCATTCCCAACATGGTTGCATGATCACTGGTGTCAGGGCGAATGAATAGTCCTCTCCTTAGGAGGGTCTGGTGAGCCTGTCCAGTCTCTCCATTCATTCATTTCTGTAAAGTTTCTTTGCATCCCATAAAATTAAGATTAGGTGCAAGTATGATGTCAGCTACAACTCAAGTATCTGTTGCATTGGTCAGATCTTTTCTAAGTTTATGTGGGGTGGCCTGCAGAGACAAGTGTGTGTGTGTGGGGGGGGGTCATTTTAGGACTTGTTTGGTCGGTCAGATCTAGAGAAGTAGTGGTCTGGTCTTTTCAGCCAGATGGGACCGCGGCAGAAACAATGGCAGCAGCTGTCTGGTGTGTGGCTGCCTGGGACAGGTGATGGCCCCTCCATAGAGGAGAATGCAGACCGGCTCATTAGAAACTCCCAGCCACTGTATAGAGGGGCACTGGCATATCGAGTTGCACTGTCACATCTGTTGTGATTAGTTCTGCAAAATGTGCTGGTTGGAGAGTAAAGTGCATCCCGACTCCTGAATACAGCTCCATTAGATTAGGCTGCGCCCACCCTTCACTGTAATAGCCATTATTTATCCATTTCATGATTTTAAAAGATATTTCTAATGCAAAATGTCTCATCTTAATTACTCTTTGATCTTCATACTTTAAATTTCTGGGTTAAAATAAGAAGTTAGTAATAAAAACTTTCAGACTTTCTTGTTAGTAGCTCAACATTTCTCTCCGTTGTCCCTCCTCCAGGTTTGGTGTCACACAGTGACTTAGATGATCGAGCGATTGAGGCTCTGAAAGAATTCAACGAGGAAGGTGCTCTGCAAGTCCTGTTGCAATTTAAGGACAGTGACCTCTCACATGTTCAGGTAGGTGTGCGGCACTCTTGGTGTATTGTTTAGATCACTTTGACCTTGGATTTATGATACTTTCATACAGAGTGGATGAGTATCCTCTGTGCAGTGTAATGTATAATGGCATGATGTAGTTGTGGTTGCACAATAGCTTTTAGCTATCATTGATCTCGTCTACAAGATGGACTCTCACTGACTTGTGTAACAGCTAATTCTTTCCTTGTTGCACCAGGAAGTAGAGGTTGTCTAAATGATGTTAACATGTTTTTAATTATTGTTTAATTTTTTTTAACTTTAGAACAAAAGTGCCTTTCTTTGTGGCGTGATGAAGACGTACAGACAGAGAGAGAAACAAGGGACCAAAGTGTCAGACACCAATAAAGGACCAGATGAAGCCAAAATCAAAGTGAGAACTAATCCTGTGTTCTAATATTGATTTTGTATCTGATTTAATGCTGAGGACAACATGCTTTAACAATGATGCAGTGCTTTTAAATGCAAAAATAAAGTTCACCTGTATACCAGGATGCTATTTGAACATAAGACACATTAAAATAAAATATTCTGTCTTTTTCTTCAAATGCGTTTTCCCAGCAGTTTGCTTTGAAACATATCTAGAAGCCTTTGATTTATTTTCTGTCACATTTTCTAATAATCAGGCTTTGCTGGAGAGGACTGGCTACACACTTGATGTGACAACAGGCCAGAGGAAGTATGGAGGTCCCCCACCAGAGTCTGCCCACTCAGGGGCCCAGCCAACCATCGGTACAGAGGTACAAAACTTGTCACCTCTTTGAGTTGTACTAATGCATTCTGGTTTCATACGGTGTCCACATGATGAAACTTAATGATTCTCTGTAGTAACCTTGGTTACACTGATAGTTTACCGCTAAGAACTGATTGGATACCTTTTATACCTTAATGTCATCTATGCTTGCCCTTGTCTTTACTTTACTTTAAATGAAAGAGTTGCTCTCATGAACCATATTTCCCTCTCCTCTCAACCTTGCAGATATTTGTAGGTAAAATCCCTAGAGACCTTTTTGAGGATGAGCTGGTTCCACTGTTTGAGAAAGCTGGCCCCATCTGGGACTTGCGCCTGATGATGGATCCTCTCAGTGGCCTGAACAGAGGCTACGCCTTTGTCACTTTCTGCACTAAAGAAGCTGCACAACAGGCTGTCAAATTGGTACACATACTGTTCTGGCAATAATCATAAAAAGTTGCTATAGACATTTTTTTGCCCCTCATACTTATCCTCCATGTTTTTGCAGTGCAACAACAATGAAATTCGACCGGGTAAACACATTGGTGTGTGCATCTCTGTGGCCAATAATAGACTGTTTGTTGGCTCCATCCCCAAGAGTAAAACAAAAGAGCAGATTGTTGAGGAATTTGCAAAAGTCACAGGTGAGTCAGCACCTTCCTTTGGTGTAAAATGTATTCAGTGCCTTCATCCCAACATTTTAATATTACTTCCTTTTTTCCTGACTATTTTGATGAGGTTTGCTCTGTATTAGAGATTTATTATGAAAGAATCGGTGGATGAAGCTTTTTCTGTTCGTGTCCAAATGATGACCTCATTACCAAGCTAAGTGACTTAGGTTACTAATGATGGCTTACCGCTAAGATCTGACTGGACACTAAATATAATGAAACCAATTTTCTGACTTTAGACATTGTTTGCACTCAAATTTCAGTTGTTTTTTTTTATGAGTAAAAGAAAAAAAAACAATGTGAAGTCTTAATTTGTCTTTTGATCATTCATCTTTTTGAATCGAGCTTTAAAATTGCACCTGTTTAATGACTCTAGTTAACCACCTGCTGCTTTTTCTCCACCTCTTTCCCATCTCTACAGAGGGTCTAAATGATGTCATATTGTACCACCAGCCAGACGACAAGAAGAAGAATCGGGGCTTTTGCTTCCTGGAGTATGAAGACCACAAGACGGCAGCTCAGGCCCGCCGCCGGCTGATGAGCGGCAAGGTGAAGGTGTGGGGCAATGTGGTCACCGTGGAATGGGCTGATCCCATCGAGGACCCAGATCCTGAGGTCATGGCCAAGGTAAGGCACAGGGCCACTGGTGATAAATGGCATCAAGTGTCTGTGGGACCAAAGTCTTTGTGACTGACTCATGCATTTGTATTTGTTCCCCTTTCTGCAAAAAAACCTGAACCTTGTGTTTTCATTACCAGGTCAAGGTGCTGTTTGTGAGGAACCTAGCCAGCACTGTGACGGAGGAGATACTTGAAAAGGCCTTCAGTCAGTTTGGCAAGCTGGAGCGGGTGAAGAAATTGAAAGACTATGCCTTCATCCACTTTGAGGAAAGAGATGGTGCTGTGAAGGTACGGCCTAAAAAACTCACTACAAAGACATATGACATATTTATCACAGGGCTGGTTGCTATGGCCTTCTTTAGGCTATGTCACAAGACGCTATATATCTTCGTATTTTTTAATCTTCTCAAGCACACTTAAATCTCACAGTATAACTGACCAAATACCTCTATTGTGACAAAATTGGAGGGATGGTACTTTCACAAAATATTAACACAATGACATTTGATAGAAAAGAATCATCAATGATGTGGATATAATGTCGAAGTGGGTGAAGGCAAGAATTTGAATAAGTCAAACAGTCTGCTAAGCTCAGAACATGATATCATTTAACTGTGCTGCAGTCTTTAAAAACAGAAAGACAACACTTAATGCCATTTCATGAAATAGATTTGTTGTAATTTAACTAAAAGCATGATTTCATTGTCTTGATCAATTTGTAGGCGTTGGCTGATCTCAATGGCAAAGACCTTGAGGGAGAGCACATCGAAATCGTCTTCGCCAAGCCCCCGGACCAGAAGAGGAAGGAGCGCAAAGCCCAGAGACAAGCTGCTAAAACACAAATGTAAGAAAAAACAATGAACTCAAACCTATGGCCTTTTTGGCCAAATCGTTATCAAATTTAAAATGGTGATTATAAAGCAGGATGCCATGTTTATGTTGAGTCTGCGTTGCCTCTTTCAGGTATGATGAATACTATTATTACGGGCCTCCCCACATGCCACCACCCACGAGAGGCAGGGGCCGAGGCGGGCGCGGAGGTTACTCCTACCCCCCTGACTATTATGGCTATGAAGACTATTATGATTACTACGGATACGACTACCACAACTACCGGGGCGGCTACGATGACCCGTACTATGGCTATGATGACTTCCAGGGGTCTGGGAGAGGACGAGGAGGGAGGGGAGGAGTCCGTGGTGGTGCTAGTCAGACCAGGGGCCGTGGTTCTGTCACACCAAGGGGCCGATTGGGCTTCTCCCAGCGAGGAGGCCCTGGAACGAGCAGAGGTAAATTACAATTTGTTGCCCGACACTGTTCAAAGTGGGTAAAATCAGATTAGTCGCACAGTGGTGACTAAGTTTTACTGTATTGTTCCCAATAATTACTGCTCACTAGTGAAAAAAGAGCTTGCTACGTGGCTCAGTTTATGTTGTCGGTGCTGCTTTAGAAGTCTTTCTAGAGTATTAAAGAAAAAATGACTACTTGGCTCAGTCTCAGTCTCGGCATATGTTGTGGGCCAGTTATCAAAGCAGGCAGTTCAGGGGAATGACGTGAATGGAAGAGGTGTAAGAGATGAGCAAATGAAAACAGCTGTAGTTGGGGAAATTTGAAACTTAAGTATTTGATTGTTTTAAAATGATGTCAGGAATAGTTAAAGGTTTGTCTATCATTTCATGTTATAAGGCTGCACTTACAAAAAGTTACACCTGCTTTTTGGCCTCATAAGGAACCTTTGACAGGTGTCAACTTTCAGAGTAGTCAGCTTGTTTGCCAGCAGACAAAGGTCATTAACGACATACTATATTTTTAAGAAGGCCAGCTGAGTCCCACCCTAGTGGCAAAACGGTCTCCAGCCTAAACTTTGTGAAATTTCATTAATCTGTCTCACTAAAAGGGAATATGTACAGCACGGGTGCCTGGATTGTTTCTTCCAATTTGAATTCTGTACTAATTTTGTCTTTCCTCATTGATCCAGCAGGGAAACGGGGCCGAGGGCGGTCCTGACCTGTCACAGTGGATACTGACTTGATGTGTGGGGTTACACCGTAAGCTGCAATGGATGTTAAGAAAAAAAAGCACGACAAAAAGGTCCAATGATATTCCAGCCTTACAGAAGAAGCATCTCCCCTGCCCCTATGTTTTTTATTTTCATTTGTTTCTGAAACTGCCACCTTTTTAAAAGATGATCGGAGGATTCTGAATACTCGCCACAGCCTCTTTGCCCCCAAGCCCTTGTACCCAGCCCTGATAAACAGGGCTCTATGTATTGCCCATACAATCTCCCCCTTCCCTGTCCCTGAACATGCCATTTTTTAAATAATTATTGAAGAATTTGCACTTTTTAAGTTCTTAGGTTTGAAGTGGCTCAAATGAGCTTGATGCTATTGTATATTTTTGTGCTAATCGCAATTTTTATCGTCGGAATATCCATGTTAATCTTAATCGTTTGATCTGGATGTTTGACAGAGAACATTTGCAGGTTTTTAGGGTGTACCCACCTGGCATGGATAAGTCAGGCATTCCAGGAAAGTGGTTCTTTTCAGAACTTGTCTTTAAAGGGTTGGTTGACTACCTCAGTACAGAGGACTAAACTACCCGGCCTGTACTGTAAATAGGGAAACTATATTGATGAAAGCAGGGCTTGTTTTCATACAAAATATGCACAAGAGCTGCGGCGCAAAAACGATGTACTTAATGTAATATAGTCATTTCAGCTGCAGCTCTGACACTGCAAACAGTCAAACTGGGCATGCAAAACAATCTCATATGATGAGTCTGAACAAGCCCTGCTTTTATCCTATTTTGAACTGAATTAGCCGCCTTGCTTCTTCAGAGTATGTAGTTACTGGTTGTATAGTTTTTCGGATAAAATGTTACTTTTGTAAAGGCTTCAACGTCACAGGCATCCAACTGCCTTTGATTTAAAAAAATAAAGAAAAACAAATAATGCCCTGCAGTGTCCCTTTTGTGCCACTGTATTATTCCAGTGGGTTTGTTTTTATAACAATACAGTACATTTTCAACAACAGAATAAAACAACCTAATCAAATTCTTCATCGTATAAAATAATGTTAATCTCAAATGATCCCTTCCCAGCTCCCAAAGACAGCAACTATGTAGAAGATCTTTCAAGTTAATCTTGACAGATGACTGAATTGCCATATTGCCCTGCCAGCGAGCATGTGTGCCTAATGTTAGCTGCCATGATTTGGTGAGGGATCATAGTCATAGTGGTAGAAGGGATACTGCAGTGAATGATTTCTATTTCCGGGTATAGCAAAAGGAAACTGCTCTTCAATCCCAGTTTTCTATACAGTTAACTCCCTCAATAAAATCATAACAACCACCTTTTGAAAAAAAGATGTTAGCAGTTTTAAACTATTGTTGGTGGCCAACAACGTTTTTTGCATTCCTGCAAATAAATTGTTTTATACTGTAAAATGGAGGTGAGTGTAACTTATTTTTGTAATAAAGTTTTTGATTTCTATCTGTGTCTTACTCTTTGGATAAAATCTTCATGAGATTCAACTTGGCTGGTGTTTGATTCAGTTTGGCAGCGGGTATATCATTGAAATGTGTGTGTGTGATTGTGAAACACGTCTGCTTAGTGTGAAGAAAATAGTTTACTGTTATGTCATTGGTTAAAAATAATTCACGTTGTGGATCAAGCTGCAAAGAAGAAGACTTTGTTTATGACAGGTGAAGGAATACTACTAAGTACAGTTACCATTTCAATATAAACAATGCATTTCACTATTAAATTTATAAACATGGATTCAAGCAGGTATTTGTAGTCAAAGCAGATAGGGGGGAAAAAAATCAAAATGGTGTATTTCAAGGAACCATCAAGACAGGCAAATATAGGTCAATTACTGGGATCGTGGCCCAAAATAATACAGCTTCAAATGCATTCATCTCAAAACATCCATGGAGTAGACACACTGGTGCCTTCAAGGTCCGTGGTAGATTTCATTCACTATTAACAGGCACGATTGTTCTACGTAAAAAAAAAAAAAAAGATTTCCAGTTTCCCTTTTTAGTTTTCTTGCGTAAATTGTGGGTTATTTACCACAATGCACCTCGAGCCCTTCATCTGAGACAATTAATAAATGGCGGAGGAGCGGCACTCCCACCTCGGCGTCGCCCCTTAAACCTCGTGCGATTCATTATTTATTTGAGGAAGCATGTAGCTGACATGAAGTAGCTGCGTGTCTGTCTGTCGGCGGGTGAACTACAGTACAGCAGGGCCGCCCGCTGCTGTGAGCGCGGCGGAGGTGACATCACGCGTCCCCGGCGCTGACGAGCAGGCAGCGAAACGTTACCCCCTCGATGGGGCAGAAATGACAGCATGAGCAGCCGCAGCCATTATCTGAACACTGTGGGAGTTTATTTATTTTTTTAAGGACGGCCCGCACACGCGTGATGCCGCGTAATTGCCTCTAATCCTGCTGCGGTTTACATCTGTGCGCGGCGCCTCGCTCCGTCCTCAGCTGATCCTACAAACCTGCGTGTTGATTCCGCAAAATTAACGACGCTGCCTGGACTGCGTTGAGAAATGGCCCCATGACATCCACAGTGCACTGAGCGGATAAATAAAAAAATCACTGCGAGCAGCGCAAAATGACTTTGGATTTTGTCCCGTGTCGCCTCTACACGCCTTTATTTATTTTTTTGGACAGTCGCTCCAAGATGCCTTCTTCTTCATTTGACAGTCAAATGCAATAGGCTGCATGTGAACAGGCTGACGAAGATGGGATGCATCGGGGCTTGTCTGCAGAAAATAAGACGCAGGATGAAGCTGGACCGGTTCAGAGAGCTGGGCCGACAGTACCCAGTCTTCTGCTTTCTGCTGCTGGTCCTGCTGCTGTCCACTGTGCTGTTAAACAGGCAAGTAAACAATACATGTCAACTCCATCACTGCAGCTTCATCTATGGCACCCCTCACACACATATCTAGCCCTTTTATATGCTATAAGGGACTATTATGTGTTTTTACTCGGTTAAGAGCTGCGTGTTTCTTGTGTTTTGTCAGATATATACACATTATAATGGTGTTCTGGTCCTTCCTGGCTGGAGTCGTCACTTTCTACTGCTCTTTGGGGCCAGAGTCTCTGCTTCCCAACATCTTCATCTCCATCAAACCAAAGACCAAGGTGGGTCAGAGAATCTGAATGACTGAGTTCACATTTTATTTGTGACTCAGCCTTCATCATAATAAGAATATTAATAACAATCTGACAACATTGTAGCACTTTCTAATAACCATCATTGATGAATGGTAAATGTATAGTTAGTTGAACTTTAGTTAGTAGTTATTTCACTGTAAATAAACTCTAAAAATGTATTCTGATAGTTACTAATTACCTGTAGTCAGTAACCTAATCCAAGTATCACAATATAAAGTAATGTCACTTGATTACTCTCAGTTACTTTTGGATTCCTTATATACCAAATATGTTCAAATAAAGACAGAAGAAAATAAATATTCATAGGATGACTTTTTAGGATGACTTTTTTTTATTTTTATAGTTCTCACAGAATAATACACACTTGTGTGTTCACTCGAAACCTTGATTTTAAAATTGTAATCCTGTTAGTAATTCCCTTTTTTACTAAATATATCTGTATTCTAATTAAATCTTTTTTTCTGTAACTTTACACAGGTCCCTTTTTTGATATCCTAATTATGTAATCCCGTTACATGTATTCCTTTACTCCATTAACCTGACAATAAATGTACCGCTTATAAATGATGGTTATTATGAAGTGTTACCGACATAATTTTTGCTTCCACATGATAAATCTAAGGTTCATAGTGATTTGAGCATGTTAATACTTGTGACAGAGGATGATGATGGATAGGATCCCTGTAAAAGCTGTTAATCTACAGTATGTTAACTTTCTCCGGCAGTCCTACCAACAGGAGCTGTTTCCACTGGGCCACAGCTGTGCTGTTTGTGGAAAAATCAAATGCAAAAGGCACAGGTGAGATACCTGGTTATGTTGTGGTGCAGCTGTAGGAAGTTGCTGTATTGTGACCTGATCACATGTGTCAACAATAGCTATGCTGAGAAGCTAAACTTAATGCCCGCAGACATTTACTTAGTTAAAGAAAAAAAAAAAATCAGTGATTAATTAATTACATTTTATTAATCCCATTTTTTTTGTCTAATCAAAGACAGACTATTTAAATCTGCCTTTATTTTATTGCATTTGGTTTGTCATCATGGATTAAATGTGATCATCACACACTGTTATTTATCATCAAGTTATGGAAGGTGTTACCCTGCCATCTAGTGGTCAGACTGGACTCTTGCACTTTGCGTTATGTAGAAGTGTGTGTTTTATTTATTTGTTTCTCCAATTTATTGGTAGACCGACTTTATTACTGGAAAACTATCAGCCGTGGCTTGACCTGAAAGTTCCCTCTAAGGTGGATGCGTCTCTTTCAGAGGTAAAACATGCTTCATTCTTTCACGTCATTATTACATGGATACGCCAAATTATCTGATGGTCCTTTTCTGTTTTATTTTTCTAAGATCCTGGAGCTGGTTCTGGAAAATTTTGTGTATCCTTGGTATAGGTAATCCATTTTTCTGTATTTTTTTGCATACCACGATTTAAAATAAGGTGGTGCAATAAGGCCTGTATAATATGTTATATGCCGTGACGGATGTGACCATACAGTGTTTCTTTTCAGAGACATCACTGATGATGAGGCATTTGTGGACGAACTGAGGGTGACTCTGCGCTTCTTTGCAGCTGTGTTGGTCCGCCGAACCCAGAAGGTGACAAATGAGACCGTGTGGCAGAGTTAAAACCCTTTGGATGCTGATTGACTCATCATTAGTTATTTGAATTTTTTTCTCTCTCAGGTGGATGTGGCGTCCCTCATCACACAAAAGCTTCTTAAAGTTTCCATGAAGCACATTGAAGTAATCAGCAAAGCGAGACAGAAAGGTACCGCTCACATTCAGTCTTTTCTTCGTGTGCACCATCAAAAACAAAGAAACGAACCTCTCTGCTTTCTTCTGATCTTTTGTAGTGAAGAACTCAGAGTTTCTTCAACAAGCTGCCCTGGAGGAGTACGGTCCTGACCTCCACGTAGCCCTTCGCAGTCGCAGAGATGAGCTCCTCTACCTCAGGAAGCTGACGGAGATGCTCTTCCCCTACATCCTGCCACCCAAGGCTACAGACTGCAGGTAACACAGCTCTGTTTTAGTCAAGGCGCTGCACTGCCTCTGTTTATTTGTCCGTCACGAAACATCACACTATCAGTGGCCTTCTGACAGCACTGACACCAAACAGTAGTAGATTAGGATCATTCTTTACACTCTTATTTTCTTACTTCCTGCTGCTTTATCTCTTCACTCCTCTCAGATCTCTTACTCTCCTGATAAGAGAAGTCTTGGCTGGTTCTGTCTTCCTTCCTTCAATGGACTACTTGGCTGATCCTGTGAGTGTAGACACATCAAGGGCCATTTTTCTTTACTCAAAGCCTTCTGCTAACACAGTTTGAGACTATATTTAATTTGTATTTATGTCAGTTATTTAACGTGAGATGTGTCTATTTGAACATTAAAAGTTTTTTTACTTACTGGCTGCTGTTTTTCTGTTTCAGGACACAGTGAATCATTTGCTTTTGATATTTATCGACAACTCCCCTGTAAGTACAGCTGTGAACTGATGTGCACGGGTAGCTCCATTCACATTCTGCACACATATTGCTGCAGAGTGTATATGTTTCATGGGTCGATGAGATAAACATGTTTTCTATCTACCTCTCTCCTTCCAGCCTGAAGAGGCCACAGAGCCCGCTTCAACGTTGGTTCCCTTCCTGCAAAAGTACTCTGATCTCCGCAACAAAAAGCCCTCTGTAAGTGTTCCAACAAGTACTGCCTCCCCAACAAGCCACCAGTAATATCTAGTAAATACTGCAATCACAACATGCAGACTAAGTGTGTTTTAGCCCCCGAGCTTCACATATCTTTGAACTGTTTAAAAAGCGCTGCCTTTGTTAACTGTGATTTCTGTTTGTGTTTTCACCATCTCGCTCTCAGCAGGTGCTGAAGCTGGAGCTGAAGGAAATCAGAGAACAGCAAGACCTTCTCTTCCGTTTCATGAACTTCCTGAAGCAAGAAGGGGCCGTCCATGTGCTCCAGTTCTGCCTTGCAGTCGGTAAGTGTGTCCCGAGCCTTTCAGATGTCTTCAAAAGATACTTCCGCTGCTTTTACCTGCATGAAATCAGGGTTTTAAATCATACGGTTCAAATTCCAAATGCTCTCTTTTGGTTTAATTTCTTGTAATTTTAAGAAGCTGTGATGCAATTCTTTTACTCTATAGCCTAGTCTAGCCCTTCCCTCACCTCTCAGTCTGAAACCATCAGCAAAACTCACTAGAAACTAACCATAACCTTGACACTCATGGGCACCACAGTGATGCATTCTTAAAGGTCCCGACACGCAGTGAGACTGAGGTGTGCGACTCTTTTAACTTCTCAGAGGAATTCAACGACAGGATATTGTGCCCAGAGCTGTCCGACTCGGAGAAGATGATGCTTCACGAGGAGGTGAAGAAGATCTATGAGACCTACTGTTTGGACGAGAGCGTTGACAAGATCCGCTTCGACCCCTTCATAGTGGAAGAAATACGCAACAGTATGTGACTGGGATCTTCCCAGAATCATATAATTACCTACCAGACCCACATTAGCATGTATGTGTGCTCTTAACATGTAGTCTCTGTGGTTTTTGTTCTACGTCCCAGTTGCAGAGGGCCCGTATCCAGAGGTGGTGAAGCTGCAGACCATGAGGTGTTTGTTTGAAGCCTACGAGCACGTCCTGTCCCTCCTGGAGAACGTTTTCACCCCCATGTTTTGTCACAGTGATGAGGTTAGCATCTCCATTAAGAAGTAAATCCCTTAACTCATATGTACCTGAGGCTCAACCCAATTTATGAATCCCTTCCCTTATATCTGAATTGAATCGATCTCTAAATACTGTCCTTTTAAAACGCGGCTCTTTTAGCACAAACTGAAAGTTAATTGTATATTTGTATATCTACCAAATACTGGAATTAGATTCAGTTTGGAATTTATTGACTTCCTTGCGCTATCCTCTTCCGATCTCTCAGCCACCAACCAGTATCGGCCATGTCATCAATACCAGACGCGCAACTGGCCAATGAGCCGACACTGGCATTATGCCAAGCTGCCAAACCGAATTTCACCCCTCAGAGGCTGTTTCATTGAATACAGCTGGGTGGACCATTGTCCACAGCAGGCCACTGCCCTGCATGAACAGTGGGTCTGGAAAATAATGATATTATTTGATATTTTGTTGCCGTTGCTGTTCCTGCTCCAAAATAAACAGTCCAGCTGTTTTTAAGACATAAAAAGGTCACTCGATAAGCACACTGGTAACTTTCTTTTTATATTCTGGCCCAGGATTTGCATATGCTGTGTTTGATTGACCTTTATTTGCTCCTTTTCCGTGTCTACCTTCAGTACTTCCGCCAGCTTCTAAGAGGGGCCGAGTCCCCTGCCAGGAACTCCAGGATGAGCAGGTAGGTGTTGGTTTGGCAATATTTGTTTTTGTCTGTAACAAAATAAAAGCTTGACCCACAATGTTTGCCAGTATATCGATCCATCAGTTAGTGTTTGACAGAAGGCACAGCTGACTCTTGATGATGTAGCCACAGCAAACATGTAAAACACAGAATGCCTCACTGGTAGTTTATTTGTTTTGGTAGAAAAATGATTGCTATGCCGCAAGCAACCCCACATCCTTTAGTCCAGGGTGTCTACAGGTCTTAAAGAATTCTTAAAATGTCTTAAATTCAGTTTTACAAATATGAGGCCGTAAAAGTCATTACGTTGTCTGAAATTTGTGAACATTTTATGCAATTTTTGTCTAAATGAGTCAAAGTCTTCTGAGTGACATAAACCTGTTTTTAAACCTCTTTCTAAAATACTGTCTTTTAACCTTTTACTTGCACTTACCTGTTTGCAAAATATAGATAATCCTAAATCACTGTAACAACCATATTCCTACATGAAATCACACACATACTACCTAACTTTATACTTTCTTTTAATGCTTGAATAAGAAAAAAAGATAATTTGTCCAAAATCCGTCTTAAATTTGGTTAAAAATCAGCTTGAAAAAGTTTTAAAAAGCATCATTAACGTTAAGTTGCTAATACCTGTTGACACCCTGCAATCTTTCTAAATTTCACTGATAATTTGATAGACATTTTTGAATGTTCACAACCTCCTGTATCCCAATACCCACTGCACAATGAAGGCAGAATATAGTATATAGTATATATGTGCTAGCTGCATCAAATATCTTAAATGAGCTGCAAATAAGCAATATGAAAATGAGAGTTATTCACTTTGCAGCACGATGAAACTTAAATTAGAAGTGACCTTAGCTCAGGGATCGACTGTCATGTTTCTATCACGGGGTGTGGTGTGTATGTGGCCATGGGGCCCTGCCACTAACTCCTTGTGCATATTGTTCCAGAAATAGCCTCAGTTTGGATGACATTCGGTGAGTATAAGGCATCAGTGTGCTGATCAAACCAGTGGCTGGCTGAGCAGTGCTGCTGCACGCAAGAAACAAACGACACATCATTCTTTTCCTGACTGGTCTACAGAGGAACACGTGCTGCCATTTATTTTAAAAAACAAATTCACTATGCTCTGGGCCTGCTGCAGTCAGGGCTTCATTTCAGTGAGCACGAGTTGACAATGTTATAATGAATATAATTGAATTGCTAATCTAATTTCACCCCTAAATACGTGTTTTATTTGTAAATGCAAATGAGAGAAGACTGAGAAAAGTGGCCTTAATCAGCTAATCCTGTTGATCATAGCATGAGTCATCATTAATCATATGTTAATCAAGCTGTGCTGCTGAACACATGCAATATAAAGCATTCGTTTTGGAAGGTTTAGACCAGCTGGTTCCCATCCTGATCCACACTAGGGGCCGCCAGAGCTTCATGGGTGGTCAAGTCAAAAGTCAGGTTTATTTATGTTGCGCCAAATCACAGCAAACGTTATCTCATGACACTTTTCATATAGAGAAGGTCAAGACCATACACCCAACATTCCCCCCCCCATGAGGAAAAGGGGTATAAGAAAACAACAGGTCTATCTCAGCATTTCATTCATGGCTGTAAAGAAAATTAAAATAATTTGTTATGTTAAAAGTTGAGATTATTATTTAAGAGATCAACTTACAGAAAAAATGTAGAGGATAAGCGCACAGTGAAGACCTGAACTCAAGCTAAATTCACAGAGCATTTGCTCTTTTCTTCTCCCTGAGGCTTGGCCATTGTTCCAATAACTCTTTTGTTTTGTTGTTGTTTTAATGGCATACAGTTCTAACAGAACAGGCTGTTTAGCAAACACTGAATTTGTCCAAAAGAAAAAAAGAAGCCATTTAAGTAAGTATGATTGTTAAAAAAAAAAAAAAATAATACAGACAGAGAATTGTTCTGTGCTGGTATGGTTATGCATTGTATATGATATGAAATATCAATAAAAATGACAGTTTACTGAAAGAAACAGGTTGGGAACCACTGGTTTAGACTCTATTCTTAAATTATTTTCTTGTAAAATTTTTCAAATTGAAGTCTGCTCGCTTCCAAAACTGGAGAATTAAACGTTAGGGGAACTTCAGAAAGGATGATGGTTGGTCTAATGTGGTAGTTTCTGGTTAAGAAAGCAATAAAGGCAGTTTTTAAAGCAGCATGAATAATGCCTCTCAGAAGAGATAGAACCGGCATTTTGTAAACACTCACCAACTATCTGCCTCAACTCCCTCCATGTCTGCAATTCAGTAACCCCCTCCCCCCTCCACTCTGCCCGTCTGTCCGCCCTTTACTCCATCTATGTACTGCCACCACCGTGCTGTGTCTGTGACTGTATGTCCACTCTGATTCTGTAACCACCACACTGCCTGCCCCGGTATGATCCACGGTCCTCTCCCTCGTCTTGCCCGTTGGGGACGTGACCCTGCTCTGCTTATAGTTCCTGGGACTGGAGCCCCGAGTCCCCATCCTCACTGTTCACCGCCTCTGGCAGCTCTTCACCCGCATCCTTTAACTCCCTCCATGCCCAGTCCACGTTCACAACTTTCCCATACGGCTCGCTATCCCACCGCCACTCATCACCCAAGTAAGTCAGGGTCCATCCGTGTGTCACAGGTCGCTCAGTGTGATGTCATGCTGTCCACTTCCCCCCCCTTTACGTGACCCCCCAGTCCCAGCCAGAAGCCTGCATGGTTGGGCCGATGCATGGGATCCTGTTTTTATTTGTCATGTTGTGTCCTCCCCCAACCTTTCTGTGTTGTTTAAGCTGAAGACTCGCCTGTTGTTTTTGACAATGCAGTGACTTCTCAATGTTCAGTTTCTGGTGTATTCGGTATATCACTCACTTAATCTAACAGGCACTCACGCAGAGCACCTGTGATGTTGTGTACCTGATCTGGTTGATATTAAAAAGTGTGATCCCCTTCAGATCTGAAATCACTGTTCATGAAATCACTGCTCACTGCTCTGTTTGCTGTTGGTCTTTAAACAAGAACCCAGGCATTTCATTGTGAGATGGCTGTGATGTGACATTTTGGCTTCTCGTTTGGCTACTTAAGCTTTTCCTCCCCATTGTACAGTCGCTGCACCGACGCTCAGTCCGCTGCTACTTGCTTCCCCTCCTCTCCTCTTCGGTTCCTTCCCCGCCACCTCTCTCAAGCTGCATGCGCTTTGCTGAAGCCATGCACACGACCCCCATCGCGCATTGTCTAATAACCATCCCTGTTTTGGCCTGCAGGAACACGTCGAAGAGGGGCGAGTCCTTCGGGATCAGCCGCATTGGCAGTAAGATCAAAGGAGTGTTCAAGAGCACAACCATGGAGGGAGCCATGCTGCCATCCTACGGGTTGGTGGAGGGAGAGGACGATATGGTGAGTCTGGTCTGAAAATATTAGCATTCATGTGTGTGTTCCTCATTCTTACAGATGTCTCTGATTCATGCTGCATATTAACTTTGAAGGAAAGTAATTCTACACAATCAATGTAGTTACCAGTTGGGGGTGCTGGCGAGTAAAGAAAGGAAAGCCACACTGTTCACCAAATCTGCCCCACATGTGTTAACATATCACAGGTTTTAATCTCGGATCACTGCCTACTGGCTTGAAATTCACCTAATTACACAAAGTGATTGTGCTGTTCTGAGGAACCAGCTGAACTGTAATATTCGCTCTGCTTCCCTGAATTTTGTTAACCTGTGTTGCAAGTTTGACGAAACATTTTCTGCACACTGTTCAGACAGATTTGAATAAATAAAGTATATCCAGTTGTCGGGTGCTCCATTGAAGCTTTGTCAATTATGTTTTACCAGCACATAATTAAGGTGCACCCAGTAATACATTTTAATTTGATTTCTTAACAAATTATGCAGATTATTGTAAACAGGAATAAGTGAATTCAACAAGAAATTGCAATAACCTCAATTGTTTATAAAATAAAGTTAGAAAGTGTCGACAAAGTCTTTATAGTCCTTGAGAAAACCCAATCTCAAACAAATTAATTAACCTAAAGTATTATTGGGGTGTTATAAAAACCATGAACTGAGTTAAAGTTTAAACTTAGTGTTAAAACTACATACTATAGAACTGTCTCTAAAATATGGAGGTTTGGCTGAGTATTCATTTAATCATGTTTAAACATACTATACTCAAGAGAGAGCAAGAGGTACGTACAGATGTGTGTATGTGTATGTGTAAGAATTTTATTTGAAACTATTAAAGATTTCAACAACATTCAACATGACAATTATCAACAGAATGTGCCGTTCCTATACAGAAAGTTCCTAACTGTTTGCTATTATTATACACATTTTGTGTTCAGGATGATATGTACAGTATTGGTACAGATGTAATGACCTGTCTTCCATAGCTGGTGCAGTAAAACAGGATCTGTTCGCTGAACGTCTGTGACTATTGCTCCAGCCTAATTGCCCTTCCTGAACTTAATGTAAAGGGATATTGCTGTGTTTTGTTTTGTATTTCCTTTATTTGTGTCTGAATCTCAGGCAACCTTTTTTTAAACAGTCATTTCCTTTGTAGTAATTTTTTATAGGTGGGCACTGGATGGAAAACACAGGTGACACAGATGAACAAACTTGAATTGTAGATTTAGTACCAAATTAACAGACCTTGAATTCAAAGAACAAAATAAATCCAATAGTTAAAAGACAGCTCTCCAGTCATGTTTTGCACTAATAGAGTAGCAATCTTGACCATTACCTGTTTCTTCTTAAGGCGCCAACTTTACCCGACCTTCACCTCTCTCACTTCCTTCCATTCAAGGTGGAGGAAGCCATGATGGTGCTGGAGGATGACTCCCCCATGGAGGCGGCCTCCACCCCCAGCACCCCACGAAACCTCTCAGCCTGGAACATCACCATCCCGTACATCGATTTCTATGATGACGATGTGAAGAGGGAGAGGATTCCTGTGTTCTGTATCGATGTAGAGCGCAACGACCGGAAGGCAGGTGAGGTCAGGCAGACCCGTCCTTCTGTCTCAGTTACTGTCATCTGAGAGAGGTCAGGTCTGAGAGTGAGCTGTGGTGTCCTTTTTTGTAGGATATAGCTTTTTCATCAGAGTAAGGATTTGACCAATAATGTGTGATATTAAGGTCATGATTACAGAAATGTGTAAAGACCGTATAACTTGGTTTCACATCTTTAGCATTTATATATAAACTTAACTTCAGTTACCTCCCGCTGCCTGTTGGAGTTCCGATCATGCATAGTTCCCTCAGATAGCAGCGATGCTAAGCGAGAGGAGATCTAGCTCATGAATCTTGTATGTTTGTGTTTGTCTGCAGTGGGACATGAGACTGAGCACTGGTCCGTGTACAGAAGATACCTGGAGTTCTACGTCCTTGAATCAAAGCTCACTGAGTTTCATGGTAAGTCTTCTGCACATTGGAAGAAAAAACCCATCAAAATGTTCTCACAGATTCCAGAGGATTCACAGAACATTACTTCCAAGTGAACCTTTATAAGTTTAATGGCCCTGTTGCATCATTTAGGGGCTCATATTGGAAATAAATCTGTGATATCTTACACCTCCTGTAGGCTCTTTTCCAGATGCACAGTTGCCTTCGAAGAGAATCATCGGTCCCAAGAATTATGAGTTCCTCACATCTAAGCGGGAGGAGTTCCAGGAATACCTTCAGGTACAGTAGATATCTGAGAAGATTGGACACTGAATTTTATCAGACACAGTTACCCAATATAGATAGTTTTGAGGTGACATAGGATTTAACAAGAAACCTCTGATTGTGTAATGTTTCTGTGCAGAGAGACAAACCAGCTGCTGATGTCTTCTAAAATCTGTGAAGTTGAAAGTAAGACCCTAACCCAAGTATTTTTACAAGAGGGAGACGTTGCAGTTACTTTCTGGATCAACTTACAGAGTAAAAGGGACCGATTCACTTCTGTAGATCTACCTAATTCCACTTTCTCTCAGGCCCAGAGCCCAGACACATGTTCACACACAGTGCTCCAGACAAATCTTTCCACTCAGTGCAATTGGCTGAACAGGCAGCACTCGAGTGACCAGATGTGGAGATTAAACTGTAATGGGTTCAACTGTTGAGCATTTGTTCCAGGAACAGAGTGTGTCAAGTTTCAGGAAACCTTTTAAAGGTGATCGTTATGAACGTAGGAGAACAAAGGTTACAGCATGTCAGGACCCATGACAGGTTAAAATAACCCTCCTAATGGAGACGAAATTATCTCTCTGTCTCATTTGGCTGTCGCAGATGCAACTTCTCAAAACACACTTCAGACTCTGCAGTTGTGATGAGCATCCACTTGTTTTTTTTAGCATCGCATTCAACTTTCAACTGCAGATTGTTTGTCTTCTTTTAGTTATTTCTTGAAAACAGCGCAGAAAATCTCAGATGTGTTGCAACTGAAATGTCAAGAATGCAACACCAAGGAAAGATTTTTAATGCTTCCTTCTCGAAATACCAGTAATTACAACAAGACAGAATCTACACCTGTGCTAGCAGCTCTGTGAGGCTGCACAGGGGTAGCTAACATCAGGATGCTAACATGATTATAATTATGGTGTAAGCATGCTTATTTTTGGCGAGTAATATTTACCATGTTTAGCATCTCGATTCATGTCAGGATTACCCTGTCCAATATAACTGTGAGTCACGTTGTTATCATGATAATCACCATAATATTCCTAAAACAAAAATTAATATTGCACTAAAAACATACTGGAATCACTTTAACCTTACATTTTGTTAAGAAACAAATACTTTCATTGCATCACAGATAGGACACATATCTTATTTTAGTGAAAAACAAACAAAGAGTCTTAAATAGCAAGTCTTCCTGCACAAATATCACATGTTACAGCTGTAACTAATGATGACTTTTATTATGGATTAATTGTCTAGCATGTAAAATGTCATAAAACTGTCAAAAATTCTCATCACAATTTCCCCAGAGGCCAAAGCAATGTCTTCAAATGGCTTCTTTTGTCCAACCAACAGTCCAAAACCCCAAAACTCTTCATTTACTATCATAAGTGACAGGGAAAAGCAGCAAATCCCGACAATTGAGAAGCAAATGTTAGACATTTTTGCTTGAAAAATGACTAAACGATTAAATGATTTTAAAAATAGTTGCAAACTAGCCTTCTTTCAATCGACTAATAGTTGCAGCTCTATTAAGCCAACATTTGCAATTAACACAACACAAAAAGTACAGCTGAGGCTGATGGGAATGTCATTCATAAAACAAAGTATTGCACAATTTAAAATGATGATCTGATGGTTATTAAAAGTTGAGCTGAGGCAATGTCAGTACAAAATTGAATGGCAATCCATCCAGTAGCTGTTTAAACACAGTGACATTGCCATCCTTAGAGCCATGCCGTCCATCGCTATGATAGACTCCTTTTTCAAAAAGTCACTGCATGTTGATTTTTTTTATCATTCTGAAATAAGAACAGAAAAGGCTACCTTGAAGGCTGGAAAAAAATTTAAGCAATAATATTATTTCTGTCTATAGGCTATAAAACATACAAAACCACAGGTTTAGTCCTTGAAAAACTACAGCCTGTCTTTATAAAATGAGTTAAAGAGTTTTGATTGAATAAGTGTAATATTTAAAAGCCACAGCATCGATCCAAGGTCATCCAAGTAATGTTCCACTGCAAAATAAAAGACAACATGCGTTTTCTTTGCAGAAACTTCTGCAGCACCCAGAGCTGAGCAACAGTCAGCTCCTCGCCGACTTCCTGTCCCCTCATAGTATGGAGTCTCAGTTCTTGGACAAGATGCTACCTGACGTGAACCTGGGTACAGTATGAGTGTGACTAGTGTGATGGATTATGTTTGAACAGCACAACATGTCAAACACTGTGTGAAAATGTTTGGGCAGCCTGACCTTGTGCTGCAGTGAAAAGATATCTGTGTTTCAGCCAAAGGCAAAAATGTGACAGAACCATACATCACTGAGACAAAGTATTTATGTTTCACAGGGAAAATCATTAAGTCAGTTCCCAGCAAGCTGATAAAAGAGGTAAGAAATGAACTCTTGTGTGGTGTGAATGTGTGTGGGATGGGAATTGCTCAATTTCTCTCCATCTCCTCTTTCATCAAAACAAATGTTTCCCATCACATCACTCCAATTTAAGCTTTCACTTGTGTTTTTCTTACAACCTGAGCAGGCCATTAAACATTTTATATGGCAAATACATCTGTAAGAGAAATCCTACTGTCATTGGATCTTATACAGATTGTGTCCTTTGCCTCCTCTCTCAGAAAGGGCAGCATCTGGAGCCCTTCATCCAGTCCTTCTTCAACTCCTGTGAATCTCCCAAACCCAAACCCAGCCGCCCCGAGCTCACCATCCTGAGTCCCACCTCAGAAAACGATAAAAAGGTTGGGGATTCCAAGTCTTTTTCATACTCCCTCACTTTCTTTCTGCAAGCCTAGGCCCCAGGAATGTTATCCTTTGAGTCTAGGTGGAGTGCGCTCAGAGTTAGTTTTAATGGTTGTTCACATTGGACGGTTGCCATGGATCACTTTCTGGTCAAAAACCTACAATCCAATCGAGCTTAAATGTTTTTGATGTGGTGATGTTTATTCACCTAGATTGTTTTGGTGTCGACCACCTTCTCTTGAATATAATGGAACAAGATGGCACTCACAAAAAAATAAAAAATACATTTGAAAAACACCACCTTTTAAGAAATCATAACTCATAATCCACAGAACATGTTAAGAGAAACTATTTTCTTTTATATTCAAGAGAAGGGAGACATCTCTTTGGTCGATATCTCTGCAACTCACACCATTAGAATCTAATTTTGGGGTGAACTGTCCCTTTAAAGAAGTAAAGAGAGACACTAGACAGCCAATTGTTATTTCAGTTTTCTGGTACATGGTATTCTGGGGGAAAAAAATATATTAGTGCAGTTTTTGTAACAATTTGGGTCACCATATTTTGACCCATCTATTTAAAATAGTTCACACAATTGTTATCTGCTCTGACATGCAGCGAGCCAAAAATGGCTCCAAGCCTTTAAGTTGACAACTTGCTAGAGGCTGAATCGGTGAGATCACAAAAGGTTTCACAAGCCTTGAGCTTTTTACACACAATGTCACCCTTTTCTGGCTGATTTAATATGAATGTCCACTTCACTGAAGTACTGGAATTAATGTGTCATCGCCTCCGAATGGAGCGATGAACACAATTAACCTCTTGTCATGAGGCTTAAAATGAGGAAAGACTTTTACATTTTGTTTTTAATAGAAACATATAGAAATATTCACCTCAGCAGAGTGTAAAAATGAATGTAAATCCTTCTCTCCCAGCTCTTCAATGACCTGTTCAAAAACAATGCCAACCGGTCAGAGTTGACTGAGAAGAGACACAATCAGAATTACTTCATGGAAATGATCACTGTTGAAGGGGTGTATGACTACTTAATGTTTCTGGGTAAGTAAGATGTCGTTTATCGCTATATGTTCATCCCAACCCCATTTTTTTGATCATGGTCATTTTTTATTTAATGCATTGTAACAGTCACTGAAGCTGAGTATTGGGATTTTTCAAGTGAGGGTCTGCTTTTCTTGTATGAGGGTCGGCTGTAGCTCAGGACAGCTCCCCCATAGTTGTGTATGTCGGGGGGAAAGGTCACCTTACATTGCCAGTAAATACATTATAGGTATGTATGATACCTGTAGACATCCTGCATTGATACCAGGAATAAAAGAATAAATAAAATACAGAACATAGAAGGTGTTAAAAAAAACAGCAATAAGGAATTACTGTTCGTGTTCCCTCAGGAATCACCGCCACGACCTGAAGTAGAGCCCATTATTCACTCACACTCTCTCTGTGTTCCTCTTCCTCTCCTTCATGGTTGTCAGGACGAGTCGTCTTCCACATTCCTGACTGGCTGCACCACCTGCTAATGACGGGCAGGATCCTGCTCAAGAACACACTGGAAACCTACACAGATTACTACCTTCAGTACAAACTGAACCAGGTGGTGCAGGAGCACCGGCTCGTCTCACTCATCACCCTGCTTAGAGGTACATTCAATCATCCAATGTGTGTTTTTCTAAAAAATGATGAAATATTACTTTAAACGTGCTAATTTAATAGGTGAACTGCTAAACTTGTAATCTTGACCCTCGTAGACACAGTTTTCTGTGAGAGCAGTGTACCCCGCTCGGCTCAAGACAAGCAGAGGAGGGCGAAGAAGACATTTGAGGAGATGATGACCTATATTCCAGGTACTCTTTCACTTATTACAGCTAGTGGTTTTGTGTGACTTTTCCACTTTCCATAACACTATCAGTTTTTTGTGTCAGCTTGGAAATTCATGAGCCTATCATCTTTAGATTTCCTAACGAAATGTATCGGAGAAGAGGCCAAGTACGAAGGCGTACGTCTGCTCTTTGACGGACTGCAACAGCCAGTTCTGAACAAACAGGTACAAAAGCACAAGGGCAGTCACACACACACACACACATAAACAAGACAAAAACAATCAACCTGAGAGAATATTTGACAGGTGATGTGTTAGTGAAAGTGAGATCAAGCTGTAGCAGTCCCATTGTTTGAGATTTGCTGTCTTTCTTTGTTTTGGGCTGATTTTCCAAAATCCCTCCAGACTAATTGCAGGGGATTCAGATCACCTGCAGGGTGGGGAGACTGTCTCCTGATTGAGGAGTGGAAGCAGCTTGGGGCATTTCCCTCCCAGCTAATCATGGTGTGACAAGGCCCTTTTTGTGAAGGCTTAAAAGAGGTGGGGAATGGCACCCAGGTGGCTCTCACCCTCAGTCTGAACCTGTCCCTGAGCCATTGAGAACCTCATTCCCCTTAGATTGCCAGCCAGAAACTCTGGTCTGTTTAGGCCCTATTGTGTTTTCTTGGCTGCCCACTTCTTTCTAGTGAGGAAACTGGGTTTAGTCGGGAACCCCTTGAAACCCAAGCCCCTATACACCTTCGGTTTGACATTTTATTTCCCTGGGGCTTGTAGGAGCACATTTGTTTTTTATACCCGGAAGAGGCATTTGTTTATTGATTCATTGTCCAAGTAGCGGACATTGGCCATTCCCCCCTAGATTTACATGTTTTTTGTTTATATTTTTATGTAGGTTGGGCTGGCCTGGAAGCATTTTACTGTCAGGACCGCCACAAAGCCTGTCCTGATACAATAACATGAGATGTGTCAAACAATCCAAAATATTTTGTGCAGATTGATCACAAGGTCATATTCCCCCGCAAGTCAGCATGTAGATAGTGTTATAAAATGTGTTTTGCATTTAAAAAATCCCAGGCCTTTAATTCTGTTCATCTTCTCCCCGCTCTTTGTCTTCCTCAGCTGACGTATGTGCTGTTGGACATCGCTATTCAAGAACTTTTCCCGGAGCTGAACAAGGTAAACAGATGCTAGTCTCGGTTAGCAAAGGAATACAGCTTCTGAATATCCACCCATCCATTATGACTGTATGATGCTGAAAGATCACTAAAAGTACAAAGATACCGTATCATAGCGTACATTAAATAGCGGCATATTACATTAACCTTGTTTTATATATCACATCTTCAAACCGAATGTGCTAACTCTATGTCTGTGTATCTTCAGCAGGTACAAAAGGAGGCGGCTGTGATGGCTCCATGGATGTAAAATGAACAGTTCAGTGAACATGAGCTGACATGCTTACGGCCACACTAATGCAGAGACTTTTGTCGGCCCCGTTACCTGAAACTAACGTGTAGATCGCATCAATCAACATGTGCAACAGCTGATCTGATTACCTGCCACAACAAGAAGAGGAAACATGGGGATCCTTCTGCTTTATGCATCATTCACTTTGTAAAATAAATTGTATAAATAAATGACATAAAAGCGGTCCTCGTGTATTCATATGTATAAAAGCAAACAGAGTAAAAGTGTGTTTGACTGCTGCAGCTGATTGTAGCTGTCATTAATTATTACTATTAATAATCCTTATTTATTTCACACTGTGATACCGTTGAGCACACGATAGAACTGCCACAGGTGTGAATACCTCGACTGCTGTAAGACTCGTCACCTCATATTAAAGCCTGTAACACCGTTTGAAACGTGGCCACTGTGGAATCAGATTTACATAATCGAAATGGGAAAACTCATTCCAAAAGTAATCGTTACTAATTTTTTATTTTTGAAAGGAAGAAATGAAAAATCACAATCAGCACATGCAGTTCAAGAACCTAAAGTAATAGAAAACTTGAGAAAAAGTGAAACGTGAAAGTAGAGTTTGTCTAGCAGGTTTTTAGTTTTATAAACTAGAAAAGAATTGTCTTGCACAGTACCTGAATAACTCCTACAGGGCTCCTCAACAACTGACACATAATTTTTAGGGACTTTATTTTTGTAAATTATAAATTGAAACAATCCAGAATTTAACAAGTCGTGATTAAAACTAATAAATTGAAAAGAAAATAATTTAATGCAGGACTTTTTGGTTCTATGCATGGGAAATTTATGTCACAATGTTCAAACTTCATGACTCATTTTGATTAAATGTCACGATTCCATTTATTTTTCACAACAAAAAAAAAAGGAATGTCTGAGAAAGTGCCTTCCATTTCCATTTTTGGTTTATTTTAGCAAAGCTTTTACAAGTACTTTAAACAGAGGACTTTGGAGTAAACAAAGGCAGCAAACAGATGCGATGACAAAAACAAAAGGGCGGCAGGAAGATTTGGCAGCAGATCTTGAACAAAAGTGTTTTACTCGTGTACAATGTGTTGGTGAAGCAAAACAGTTGATGTCGATGAACATGCTCAGATAAGAAGCAGAGCTTTACAAAAATTAGGCTTGTCCTTTATCTGAGTAGGTGTCAAAGGAAGTTGAGTTTGAGGTGGAAGACAGTCATATTTGTACATTCAGGGGCATAAACACTTGGAAGCTTTGGCTTGTTTTCATCCATTCCTCTTCAGTGAGGGAAGGCAGAGATGGAGCAGCCAGCCAGCTTTCCCTCTGTTCATTATCTCAGTGAAGTTGGATGCTGCCTGTAGCCTCCGTCATATTGTATACTGTAGTCATTGAGCTCTTCAGTTCCTTTAAATCCACAAGAAAAAACATTCATACTAAAAATGAATGACATGCACTTTTAGGTCACCAACATTGGTAGTACATATTAACTGTTTTCATATTCAAATTGTTCATCTTCCAAACTTGTGGATAAAATCTTATTATACAGAATCTGTGTTGTCCCCAATCCTTAATATCATCTGATCCTTGGGATAAAATAAGTTCCTGGCTGGATGTTGAATCGGACCCGAGGCTGACCCTGCAGTCCTGTTGTCTCATCCTTGAAGCTGGCGACACGGAAAGGCAGTTAACCAAGTCCCAGAGGAGCTTCCAAGCAGTCAAAGTTGCCATTCAGTTTATCACAGTTTCACAGAGTATACAAAGCCAATCAGAGGGTCAGGGAGAGACATAAACCCAGTAGCAGCAAGCCAAGGCTGTGGACTGTAAAGACACCTGAGCTCCTGAACCTGATCCGGCCCTCCACCGCAGGGTACACTCGCTTCATGTCCGAGATGTATTTGGAAAAAACAGAAATGTCCATATCACCTGTGGGGGGGGGAAAAAAAATGGTTTAGTATTTAGTTGGTATTTTATCCAAATAAAGGTGAATCTGCTTGCTGCCCATGCTCAAAATCACTTGCTCAATGTTTACAGTGTTATAAGCTCTGTGAGCCTTAGAGACAGCTGCAGAGCCATATTAAAACTATGCATCTGCTTTAGATTAATAATTGCCCCCAGAGTGAGTGCAAAAAGTACACAAACAGTATGTAGTCTTCAGGGGACCCTCTGAAATGAGTTCACAGGGACTCTTTCCTCAGACACGTGATCATCACTGATGGATAAACTGCACCCTTCTGAATCTTGCTTACGGGACAGCTTCATTCAGAATGTCCTTGGATTCATTTCAAGTGAATGTGATGATTGAAGGGAAGCCAATGCAAAAGATACTGAATTATCAGTTGTTGCACGGAAAAAACACACAAAAATAAGTCAAGAGTTGACAGCCATGTGTAGTAGAATATAACCATAGTAAGTAGTTGGTGGTAAATGACAACTGGTAATAATTGCTGTGATGTTAAAGAGAATAATCAAGTGTGAAGAAATCACAATGGATGGTTGTAACATGTATTACTCTGCACCATTTTGATTGAACATGCACCTATTGATTGAATTACTGTATTGTGATAACATAAAGTGAAATGTAACCACAGATGTAAGAATGAAATCATGTAACCAAATATACAACACTTGTTATTTTTAAAAAATGCAGTAAGAAGAGTGAAAGAATCTAATGGGATATATCAAGAGGGAAACTTGTTTTTAAAAAAAACTAAGGCCAGGTGCAGCTGTGAGGACGGGGATCTCCGAGGAAAAATACCCATGTCAGCAGAAGTTGAGGTAGAGTAAGGATTAGATCAGACCATGAGGCCATGGGAGGACAGTTTTTAGGCTTAAATGAAGACACCTGTAGAAGATCAGGTCAGTTGTTCATGGACATTGTCTGTGTATGATCTCGTGTTCTTACTGCCATCAATAAAAGCTCTACTGCACTCAGTTTTGAGGACTCCTGGTGATTTTTGACTTTTGAAACTTTGGAAAACCTCTTGAACAAACACAGAACTGAGAAGTCATTACACGACACATGCTAACATCTCCATGAGGCTATACTTAAAGGCTCAGAAGAAGGTGTACTTCAGTACTGTAATTCAGTTCTTCCACTGCTACCAGTCGGAGCAGATTTTGAACCAACAACCCTCCGGTCCCCAAGCCTAGTCCCTGCAGACTAAGCTACCACTACCCACTGCAGATAGTAACAGTTACTTATGTTGACAACCTCGTTGACGCCTGTTGCGAATGTCCCCAGACTTCCTTTAAAAAAAGCTGTATTTTGTGAGTTGTTGAGTTATGAGACCTTTATAAACTTTGCGACACGCTATCTACAACAAATTCTTAACTATTGGGCCTTCTGGGTTATTCGGCAAATGTTATTTATGAAGATATAAACATGATGTACATGTTTATTTGCATATATAGCAGGGAAGTGAGATCCAATCACAAGCTGTCACTCGAGACCCTTGTTAATACATGAAGCTGTCTACTTGTGATCACGTCACTGAGGAGAGATGTTACTTCCAGGTCTATATTCCTCCTTCGGCACAGTGTTGTTTTGAGCTAATGCTAACATCAGCACGCTTAAATGCCAACATGCTGATGTTTGATTTGAGAGTTTTCCCTCTGGAGCGAAGTGGTGAATTGTACTTGGGTGCAAGCTTCCTGCCTTTCATAATGTTTCGTGCCATGTGGCTTCCTCTCTTTCTTGTTTTCAAAACTGAGTTTGAGAAATCTGAGCACCCCCAAAAAATCAGCTTATTGGAGTAAAACAGTGTAAGATCAGAGGTTTAACAGGGCTGCTAGAGTCTGTTTTTCCATGTTTCCATGTTCCATGAAAGTTGGAAGAATTCATTCTAGATTCACGTTTCCCACTCGTGGTTAAAGGTCTTTACGTCGTCTTTTAACACACAGTGATGTTTGAAATTGATTTTTATGCTCAAAATCTAAAGGTTGCCAGTGGAAAAAAACCCCAAACATGTTCATCCTAAAAATGAATTACATGCACTTTTAGTTCACCAACATTAATAGTGCATATTTACGGTGGTCATCTTCCAAACAATCTTGTGGATAAAATCTTATTAAACAGAATTTGTGCTGTCCCCATTCCTTAATATCAACTGATCTTATAAAATAAGTTAAAACAATGGAGTCCATTCGGAGACATTTAAAGGTTGGCACTGAGCAAATAAACTAAAGACTAAATAAATGTGATTGATGAAAAACACTTTAAATGAGTCATCATTAAAAAAAAACATTAAGGCGCAGGGCTTGCTTTGAGTCGAGCCAACAGGAAAGAAAAACAAGGGAGAGTGAACTTGAGAACATTAAAGACCCAGAGTGAGCTTTTGAGTAGTCTGCCAACTCAAATAAATTATCCTTATCAGAAGATTGGCTGATAATTGCTGTCTTTGGTTAGCTCTTGGACATTTTTTTAAGCAGTGAAACACACAAGCAAATTAAACTAAGTCTTCCTTCTTGATGTCTTTATACATCAAACTAAACACATTTACCATATTGGCAAAAAAGAACATTTCATTTCAAGTAAATGCTCATCTTATCTCGCACACAATTTCTGAACCCCCTTTGTTGCCCACCTGTGTTATGCTTCAGTAGCTCCTCCTTAACCATGGTAAAGCCATCACCTCCGCCCACCATGAATGAAGGCATGACCACAGTGTACGTCTTCTCCAGGTCTAACGGTTCATACTTTGGCACACGGCACTCAGTGCAGAGCACGGACAAAGACACGACACGCTGGTTCACTGGTTTGGAGAGGTCATACTCTACATGAATGCCTAGAAATGTCCGAGAGATAACAAGGAAATGTTATGTTTGCCCAAGTGATATCCCTCGTGGACACCAGTGAAAGATGAAACAGGAAAAGTGACATTTTTGTAAAAATGAAATCTTATCCAATGAGAAGACTGATACCCCTCATGTATTTCTGTTGGAAATGAAGCCACCATCTAGTTAGCTTAGCATGAAGACAGGAAAGAGGGGGAAGCAGCTAGCCTGACTCTGTTGAAAGCTAACAAAATTGGCCTAAAGTATCGAACAGTATCTAAAGCTCGACACCACAAATAAACATTTTTACACTTTGGTTTTTGTACAGATGAACTAAAATAAGATGTAACACGTAATGTAATTAGCAGTGTTGTGCAGTGATCTAACGCATTAGAGGACAGTCTGCTGTGAGATGTGTGGTGTAAGCTTGCTGTTATTATGGATCCCACTGGGTTTCCGGCAAGACCCACCCTACTCTGCCTCTGATTGGCTTGCATCTATTGTTCTCGAAAGCCTTGATGACTTTGTGGTCCTAGTACTCCTTGCTAAATCCATCCAATAAAATAGTCGAAAAAAAATAGTAAAATCCAGTCTTTATGCTAAGCTATTGATCTTTTCAACCAACCCCTGGAAAGCAAGTGAATATGCATATTTACCTAAAGGGTAAATAAGGTAACAGTCATTATTATTCTAGGAGACCTAGGAGAGGAGCATAGGTGCCAGAAGACAGACCTGAGACTTGAAGAAATTCTCCAGACATGCCGCCATATCTGTGAATGGAGTGTTCAAAGGCTTTTTTGATGGTTGATCCTTTAATCTGGACCAAGTCAAAGGTTGCTCCAAATGGTAAGACGGTGAGAATCTCCTCCATAGTTATGGAACCTTTTAAAGTAAAGGCAAATACCATTACATTTTAAAAAAGAAGCTACAGCTGAAGCCAGTGCAAAGTGGTCTTTGTGATACTTAAAAACACTGTTTTACCATTTGTGTTGTGCTCATTTATAGGTGTCCGTATGGCTCCACTATTCAGCATACATATGCCCACATGATTCCACTGCAGATTCTCACCTGAATACTTTACATTATGATGAATCTGGCAATGCACAAGGACAAAAAAAAAATAAAATAAATGTTAACACAGCAGTCAAACTCGACTTCCTGGAAAAAGTTGCTCTCCTGTGTTTGTGAAGATTGACCTTATCACTGTAGGCTATCTAAACATCTGCTAATTGTTGTTTGTGTCAGCCTCCTCCAAACCCCTGCAGCCCTTTTAGATGTTGTGAATTCCCACGTAATGCTGAGCAATGACAGGCAAGATCTGAGGTTACAACCATTTTGAGGTTGGGCTTCACGTGTGACATAATGCAAATGTTTGTCTTTTTGTCTCATTGGTTAATAAACTGAAGAGCAGAGGGAGCAACTAAGGCTTTCTGAATGAATGAGCCAAACGTCGGCTGTTACCATAGCATCGCAGATCAGGTTGCCGAGGTTACACTCCCGAAATCGACACTCCTCAAATGTCCCATTGAGGTAGACTAAGGTTTGTCCGACGTACTGTGAGGAGTACTGAGCCAAGCCTTTCTTCCACTTCCCAACGTCAGCGAGGACTTCTGGGTCTGAGAGACAGCTTGTGTAAATACAGGCTTTATGTAAACATAAGACAAGTTTAATGTATTTTTAATGAACCCTTGAGAAAGGAAAGTGGATTTTGTTTTGATTAGAGTGCTGATATAATTTAAACTAACATGAATAAGCATGAACTAAACTCTTTCGAACATAATCTGACGTAATCCTGATGCATTTCATGAATAATGTACAAGTAGCAATCTAAGCATTTGTTTCAACAGCTGTGAGAACGTCACTTGTACCAAAATTATTCACAGATGTAGGCTACAGTAATGATTTATCGACAGACATGCTGATTCAATTCACTCAATGTCACATCAACTCGTTTTAACATCTCAAAATCCTTTCAACTACTGAAACAGCTGTAAGGTCAGACACGGGCCACCGTGTGTAATGACTGAAAATTAGGCTGTAATTGCGGCCTACCTTGAGGTATGCTGCTGTCCATCAGGATGGGGTTTCCAATGGCTTTAATCACATTCCCAGCTCCATCAAAGGTAACTTTTAAGTATCCAAGGTATTTCCCGAAAGCAAAAGCCTGGACCACCGGCACGTTTCTGCCGTCACTCGACTTCACCATATAAGGGTAGGGACCTGCCGGCACCTCGGTGGATGGGGGCTTTCCTGCAGAGAGACATTTTGAGGTTTTGTAGTCCACCCACATCCTGTTAGACCGAAGGTGAAACAGCGGGTTTGCTCTCACAGTTCTGAACTTACTTGTAGTGTGAAAGCAGAAAGACAGACTATTGCAGCTACATTTAATACAAACAACAACCGAAATGAGTGAATTTAAAAGATACAAGACAGTTGATGTTTTGGAGTTCATCTTTTGCAAACCCCTTTCCAATAGAAAAGAGCTTAAAGGATAAGTTCAACCGGAAATGAAAATTCAGTCATAATCTACTCACCGTAATGCAGATGGAAAGTCTAGTGATGTTTCTTAGTCTGCAAAACATTTCCGGACGAGCTGTATGGAGCCATTTCATGTTTTTCTTCCAGGTGTTTTTCAAAACAGATCCCCATCTTCTTCAGATGTTTGGGAAAATGCTGCAACGCCGTTTTGCTGTGTACCTCCAGAAATGTTTTGTGGACTACGAAACTTCAGCATGAGTAGATAACAACTGAATTTAAGTTTTTGGTTAAACTTGTCCTTTAATAGAATAAAATAGGACTACCAGTGTAGAGGAATGTGTTGGTGTGTCCTCCGATAACGACGTCGACCCCTTTAACACGCTTGGCGATTTGTTGATCCACGTCAAAGCCAGAGTGGCCCAGCGCGATGATCTTATTATAGCCCAAGGTTTCCAGTTTATTGACCTGAACCTGAAGTGCCTCCACCTCATCCTCAAACTTCAGGTGTTGGCCTGACAGGCAGGGGAAAAAAATGGGTTAATTTGCATGGTCACAAAGCATTTATGCTTTCATACAGGTGAATAAAACATCAGGTTAAGATGAGATGACATGATGGTGTAAATCAATTTAACAGTAAATGAAACCACACTGGAGAAAGCTCTAGAGAGTGTTTGAATGCAGCAATGTGCCAATGAATACATTAAAAGCTTCATCAATCAAGCAGCATGTTATGCTTTTACCTGGCATGGATAAGAAGGGGGTCTCTGCGGTGGTGTAGCCCACCACAGCCACTTTGTCTGAGCCCACATGTATGACTGTGTAGGGCTTGTAGTAGCCACTGAGCTTTGCAGCCAGAGTCTGGTCAGGTTGTATGTTGGCGCTCACCACAGAGCAGTTTACACTCTGGAGGAAAGGCTGGATCAGACCCTCCACTCCATTGTCAAACTCATGGTTTCCCAAAGCCTTAAACGTAAAGGAATGGGTTTTATTGACTGGGCTCCAGTAAAAAACAACAACTCTTTATTATATTATAGAAATTTCTATTAAAAAACAAAACAAAAAGACAACCATGTTCAGGTGTGAGGTCGCACAATAAAAAAAGAGAACAATTTCAAGGATATTTACCATGGCATCATAACCAAGTTTGTTCATGAAGTGCGCCGCTTCAGCGCCTTTATAGTAGTTGAACCAGACAGTTCCCTGAAACTGGTCACCTGCATCCAAAAACAAGACGTTCTTCTCCTTTCTCCGGATCTCCGACACTTTCGTGAACCTCCTGGCGACCCCGGCGAAGCAAGGACCCCCGACTGAACACTTCCCCGAGTCCTCGCTGGTCTCCTCGATCCGTGCGTGGTTGTCGTTGGTGTGGAGCACAGTCACCTCGAAAGCCGACACAGTCCCCGAGCAGTTTAAAAGCAGAAAGAGACAGAGCGAGGTCAAGAGAGCGCACATAGACGTCCGGAGGCTCATCGTGTCGCTGTGCGTAAAAACGCATGAGTGACCAAGGATGTACAGTGAGCTACATGAAGAAGGCGTGGGCTTTTCTGGCAGGATGTTTTAAACCACAGATACTTACTTAGAGCACAGTGTATAAATAGTTTATATTAGCTGTAATATATTATATTTATTAGTTTATACACAGCTGTAAATAACCAGTTTATAAATGGTAAATAAATAACATTCCTAAATGTACTAATGCTTCGTGAGTGTTTTAAGCAGTTTATAAGAATAACTTTTGGGTTTGACTGGTTGGACACTGACCTTCTGGAAAACTGCTGCAGGAGGATCACGACCAAATTTTATGTATCAATACAATATGAAGTTTCAAAAGAAACATGATCAACATATTAGCAGAGAATTAAACTCTCCTGAGACCCTTCTTTTTCATAGTTTGAAAAAACGATTCCGCACCAAGAGTAAATGGGGTCTATTCTGAGCTGAGACCCATCCTCCATCCAAGTTTCGTGGAAATCCGTTCAGTAGTTTTTGAACTCCACCCTGATTTCATTACTCCTGTGTTAATAGGACAATCACATCTCTATCTCATGCATTTAACTTTACAATCGATGTATTGTGACGGCTACTGAAATACTGAGAACATGACACATTCTTTACAGAGATGACTAACCATAAACATCCATCGACTGACACTCCATCTCAAACTGACTTTACTCTTACTGGCCACTTAAAAAATAAGCCCTGAAAAAGACATATGATTATTGTTCCCTATGTAATTTCACTGGTCATCTCAACATTAATTTGGATATCAGAAAGAAAACATGGGAGTCACTTTAAATCACATGTAGTAGGTTGTGTATTGAATTCTGTAGTCTAAAAGGACTTGAGATGAAATATAGATCTGGTACACCAGTGTCTGTTCTCTTTGATTCTGGTGAATGTTTTTCCAAAGTCCCTGAAAAATAAAGTTAATTAATTCAAATTTAATTTCATTGACTAAAATCTTGATTTGGTGTTTCATAATTTGAAATTATTATTAACTTCCTATATCAATTTTTACTTATCATGTGATCATTCTTACATAGCAGCTCATAATTTAGACATTTATCATGTGTATTTTCTTTTTTAACTTTTTAATATTTGTATTTTTTCCTGGAATATGTTTCCAGTTGGAAGACCTCTTCTTTCCAGAGAAAAGGTGTTTTCAGAGAAAATCAATACACATACTTTCCACAAATAATAATAATAATAATAATAATAATAATAATAATAATAATAATAAAAACCTCCAGCTGTAGATTCTCCTTTTTTCATGAATGAATGAATCACCACACTTTTATCTGTGTGGAGTAAAATGGGCTGCACTGATCTGTCTGTTTTATTAAATACAGTCCCCTTCACACAGCAGCACCCCTTAGTGGAAGAACTAGGACTCAGACACTACAAGGTTATTCAAAGGTTACTCAAAGAGAAGCACTGTGGCTCCTAAATAGAAAAAAGGATTTAATGTCACTGGAGAAATCAACATTATTAGTATTACTTTTTTTCAAAAATAGGTGAGATTGTCCTTTAAAAGACCCTTTTTTTCATTTGTGACAGCCTGATGATAGTCAGCAGAGAGGACGCCTGACAAAGTTCCACAAAGTTCTGTCTTCTGTCGCATTTAAACTGTTGTTTCATTTCTGTTTCCCTCACACTGCTGTGCACAGGTGCATTGAACCGGAGAAAAGAGGGGACTGATTACAAAAAAAAATGTTTTCCCTGTTAAAAGGCTTTCTTTCAATATGGAAAGTTTTTCCTCACTTGAATCAAAGTTCTAAGCACAGACGATGTTTTTCACTGTGCAGATTGTAACGCCCACTGAGGCAATGTGATTGTGTTTTTGGGCTATATCAATAAAATTGATTTGACTGGATGAATAGCCCATAGGTGTCTCTCAGAAGAAGTGTCTTGTAAAGGAGATGCTGATGAAAATATCATGTGTGTTAATAAAATTACAGAGTGAGAAACAAAAAGGCATCTCAGTGGCCATGGAGTGAACTCAGCATCAATAGCACTTGATGAAACAAACCAGCATGAAACAACCTAATGAACGATGAAAACTGCAAAAAGCTCACTGATGTGTTTTTAACAGAATAAGTGGGTTTTTGCATATGTATGTGTAAATTGCACTTACACTGGCAATAGACAACTTTTTGCCTTTAACTTATCATTCTAGAGTAAATACTGAGAGAAATGACACCATCCACGTATAGATATACGTTCTGCCACCCAACTGGATGTTTGCCACGGCACAAAACAGGAAGAGGCATTGTTTACCCGGGTCACTATCCCTAGGTAAAGAAAAAGAACCCCGCTGACGGAGGAGGCAAAGAGGTTGAATAGGGAGAGTGATAGAAACCGAATCAAAACAAGAGTGAACGGACGGGCATTAATTCAGTGGAGAGCGTCGGTGTTGTGTAAAAGTCTGTTCCCTCGCTGACATGTTTTTCCTCTTGCTACCAGGACTCAAGACGATTCAAAACCTGCATGTGACAAAATCTGCCCACTTATTAATACAACGAGGGTTATCATAGCACTGAGATCAGGGTTTCTACGTCAAATTGTGATTCTTACGGTTGTTTTGGTTACTTTGTACAGCATCCAGGCCGTCAGCAGTAGCCATGCTGCTAACGCTGTCTTTTGCGACAAATAAATAGCACACGGAAACACTAGGAGGGGGGTGGATTTGAAAAGTTGTCTGTGCTTCAGTAAATCTACTTTGTTACTTTATGCCATTTTCTGAGAGCAGGTCAACCAGATCAAACACAGACAGGGATCTCCACAGCGCTAAATGCAGTTTGGTTTGTGCCACCACCATGAAGCAGCAGCTCACTAAGTGGGTATCCTTGACGTGCAACTGCTCGAAATCTTTGGTGAATAAGAGCCCGCAAAACTGCTAAAGGTTGCATCTGGTGCAGCGTGACACAGGAGTTGACACACTTAGACAGATGGCCTTGTACTTGTGAAGCTGTAGCGTAAACACCCTTCAGACACACACAGTTACGTTGGGATTCTCCACTGTCTCCACTCTGCTTCGCCCTGTTTAGTAATGTTATCTCTTATGTCGAGGAAACTCGGAGCATATTCTTCAAAATTTCACATTTCTGCTATCATTAATAGAAGCTAGCCTCTGTGGGCAGTGAGGTGAGGAGTGTTTATGCAATAAATCACCTGCTCTCGTGCACTCTTGCATGCAGCTCCTCTGGAATGAAGCAGGAGCTGCGACTTTGAACCTACATTTCTAACATTTACATCACATACATAACCATATAATGTTTCTCCAGGATTATCCACAGCCTTGATTTCCAGATATTGCTGACAGGGTGATAAATATAGTGATGCATGTTCCTTACATCAACCCCGTGCCTGCTCAGTAACCTCTCCTTTTCACACTCCATGAGCCGTCACCCTCACCAGCACTGATGTGTGCTATTAGCACTTGTCTGCCCACTGAAGATTACTCCTCTTTCTATCGCCCTCTCTCTCCTTCCAGAACCTCACACATACAAAGTGAACACAATCAGACAGCTTATACCTCCAGCAGGCAGTAAATCGAGTGTCATTCTCACATCACGGAGCAGCATGTCGGTTACAATGTTTGCAATCTATACCGCTGGGTAATCTTGCTTTAATTGTTAAAATGAGGCCATCTGTGATGCTGTAGTTGCATGCTGTGAATATTTACAGACTGATCTGCATTATGCAACTAAACCTCAGTGACTGACACAATGGTATCGCTGCAGCATCATCAGCCTGGGCTTAATAAATCAATTCTACGCTTGCTTTTTCCTCCTCAAACTGTGGACCAGTTCCAGCATTAAAGTGCTGATAGGACTCATAACAGCCTGCAGTCAGTTTCCCATCTGACCATTCAGACTCTGAATGGAGCCGGCCACTTCCACTTAAAGCGAAAGGAGTCTGACCGGCGGCTGCACTAACACAGGGCCTGTTATCAATCAGCAGCCATCATCACCACTTAGCTCCTTTCCTGTCACATGTTTTCCTGGGAATAAAAGTCTGCCCTGTACACTTCCACCACCTCCTCTCTCCTTCCTTGTAGCCATGTGCTAAAATGCCTCACAACCGAGCAGATATCCACAGCTAGGAGGGTCTCCAAGAATTTGGGGCACAAAACATCCAAAAAGTGGCACAGTCCCCTAAATGGTGGCGCCAGCTCCTTTCGATCATAAGGACCCCAAAAAGCATCCAGTTGTAAATAGAAGCCCAAATCTCTCCCGATACATTTTTAGCTGGAGGCCTTTGAGAGCTGACTGGCGGAGCAGAAGGCACCATATGCCGTCAGACTGCAGGGGGACAGGCTCTCAACATGTGTCCTATATTTGATTCTTTTATTGTGCTTTAATGCATCCTTCAGATTAGACACAGTGGTGGAGAGAGCGTTCAGATCCTGTGCTGGAGTGAAAGTTGCAGTATCACACTAGACTGTAAAAGCAGCCTATCACTGCATTATGGCCCTGACACACAAATGTTTGGGCCGCCGAACGAAATCAGTACATGAGGGGAGGAAAAAGACAGGGCAAATCTGAGCCTGTTGCTGTGGAATCCATGATTTCACCCAATTATCGCGGTTTCTCCCCTTTTTTTTGTCCTTCACCTCCTCGCCAGTTCATATGCGACTTTTAATCAGGCATATTCTTGATTATAAGTGATGCATTCAGACTACTACCTGGTGGTATTTCCCCTTACGCCGTTGGCCTTTGTCTTGCGTCTTTGCAGTGAGTTCAAGTGCAGCTTTTTGGCCTAGAAGCAGCTAATGTAGCATGGAGATGAGTTGAGATATATGTTTTGGATGTATTTACATGATTATACAACAAATAAATAGTATGAATAAGTTCAGTATAGTTTGAGTTGCAAGTGATCTCAAACTAAATGCAATTGACCTGTTTGACATGACGTCAGCGATGTGAGAAAACAGTTTTAATATGCAGTCTTCAGGTGCCGGTCAGCTCACAGTATGAAACTGACATAACTGTGTATACAAACTCAATATTGAAATGCAGACCTCCTGCAGCCTACACAGCTGCACGCATGAGGATCCAAACATGGGTGACCTAGCTGCTCAGCTTGGTCATTCCTCCCATGTCTCATCTCATATACACTTGGATAAGATGGAGTTTGGGGTAGTTGGAGAGGGAGGGTTTAATCTCATAACAACAAGGGATCTGCCCTGATTTGGGGTTGCCCCATTTGGTCCCAGTCTATACAGCTGCCAGTTATCAAGGACAGAAATAGATGACCACAATAACAAAAAGGCCACCCCAAAAACATTTTTTTAAAGTGGTTTTAATGAAGTTGAGTCAACATCTGTAAGTGTGACACTCGATATTATGAAGGAGACCTCGGGACAATTCCCAGCAAGTTTGCGGTGACAAAAAAAAAAAATGGTTAGCTCAACAGGGCGAGCTAAAATGCATGTAAGCTGCATAAAACTCTACTTTTTATTCCTAATTTATGTGAAGCTACTCATAGAAGTTTCTGTGAAAATACAATTTAGGAAGATATGTTTGAAATTTTTAATTTGTCACTGAACAATCTGGGGAGCTGTTTGGTTACCTGTTTATTTTAATATTCATATAACATTCCTCACATTGTGAAGAAAAACCCACATCTTCCTGTGCTTGTATGTGGTATAATGTATCGACTTTAAGGCTTGGTTGGATACCTTATTACCGGACTAAAAATAGCCGGTGTGAGATTGGATGTTGCCAGGTACTGTGCTGAGCTGCAGTGTGTTTAGAGATGAGGAGAGATAACAGAACGGAGTCACAGAAATTGCCCCATGCCGCTGCTGTTGCCACTGAACTGGGTCACTAACACCAAAACTACAGATAGGAAATAAAACACAAGTATCACACTGGGATAACAGAATTGGATTCAACATTTCATGATACGCAAAGTATGTGTGTGTTTCCTCTAATCTAGCTTTCAATTTCTTTTAGTTTGCACGTTTGCCTGCATCTCTCAAAGTTTGCAACCAGGGCCCGAATAACACACTGAATCCAGAGCGGAGTAGCCCTCACCTCTGCTTGTTTGTTTGTGAGCCAACGAGAGAGTGTGAAAACAGGGGGGAAAAAAAAGCATGTGTTTTTGTGTTTACAGAGGTAATGGTGGCTGTATTGTGCCCAGCGTTCGTGCATTAGCAGCGCCTGGCAGTCACGGTCAGTCAAGGGGTGCAATCATGGACTCACAGGAAGGTCTGTGTCAGCGAGCCCTGCCTGACTTTACGCTCTGCTGAGCTCGGATACAGAGGAATGACGTTTGTCGCTGGCTGCTGGGGGAATTCAGGCATAAAACAACAGTCACAGAAGTCACTGGAGACATAAAGTTACATTGTCAACGTATAAGCTGACTTTGACAGTTTAGGACGTCCAACAGGAGGAAATTGTATAACCCAGGTTGAAATCCCCGGAAAGAATTCATTAACACCAAAAGCAGCTACACTGAAAGACTGGAGACTGCTAATGTTATTTCAAAAGGTATTTACGTATGCCTCATGGTTTGTTTTAGTGTCTGAGTAAATAAGAGACATCACCCCAAAAAAGAAACTTTACATCTCTCGCTCATTAAGATGTGGAAGGCTTTGTTCACCTTGTAAATATCTTCCTTTACACACAAATGCATCTACTCAAGCCCATGAATGACTGAATTTTAATCTTTGGGTGGATTTCTCCTTTAATGCACTGACACACGCACTAACCAAAAATTCAGTCAGTGTTCAATGACATAAAAAACCTTTGACACTGTTATTCTCAGGGGGACTGCAGCTACATTTACTCTCTGTGGAAACATTCCACCAAGTAGAACTTACTTTTCCTGCCATAGTTTATTTGTTTAAGCTCTAGTGATGAATGCATCGTTAATTAGCGAGATACCTTCATGCTACATCAAACTCTTAATGATGCTCATGACCGTGACTTTCTCCTTACATTTATGATGAAACAAACTTGGTGGATGTTTTATAAGGACAATTCCACTATTTTTAGACTTTGTGTATCAAATAAAAAGATTCAGTGTTTCCTCACTAGAATTACATTTCTGGACGTGTATAAAGCTTGAAAAACCCATCTCAATGTTAATGTTGAAAATAGAAGTATAAATTAAGACAGAATAAATACTTTGTTTGGTGTCCTGTGGTGGACCTCAGCACGGGTATGAGCCTCCTAAAGTGCCAAATAAAAAAAAAAACAAGCAGTGTTTTGTCTTTTAAAAAGTGCATCATCATCATCACAAGATGACCATCATGTTTTTGTTTTGTGTGCACTACACATGTGATGAGCATGACCTATTGACCCCAGCAAAGCCTAAAGACCAAATGATTGGTGGAAAAACCTTCTCTTTGCTCAAATACGTTCACATGACTACACCAGACTCATAAGGCTATGACGTATGATAGTACCAGACATCTTTATGTCTGGTATTGATGAATGTGAATACAAGTTATCTAAACCTTGTGATGCAAGAACTATGTGTGTATTTTATCCAAAATAAGCTATTATGATAGACACCATCAATGAAGGTGTTTTTTTTTTTTATTGTAAAAAGCCAAATACGCTGATGTTGTTCATCAAGATCCATGCATTAATCCCTCAGAAACAAACGAAAAAAGGTTGGAAGAAGACATTCCTGGATCTGTCCCATTATCCAGATCTGCACCCAGAGTTAATGGAGTCTATTATGGGCCGAGACCCATCCTCCATTCAAGTTTCGTGGAAAACTGTTCAGTAGTTTTTGTGTAATTGTCTTGTAAAATATAAAAATAATACTATCGTGATGGGAGTACGGTGTTACATTCAGAACACAGGTGAAGGAGAAGGGTGGGAGCTGTCCATGGTCCTGATTCAGCAGGAGTTGTTGTCCTTACAAACTGTATGCTGCTGAAAGGTGCCAAACTGTCAATGTGTGTATTGTAAGAACTCAAACTCATCACCTTCTGGGGTAGGGTGCTGTGAAGGAAGTACTGAGTTGCTGGAGACGCAGGAAAGACACACTTCAGTCGATAATTATTTTTATTCCCTGCCTCCCAGCTTTAACACAGTCCAGTGTGGTAATAAATATTTTTTTAAATCAGAAGTATATCTTAATTATAACTTTGTTCCATTAAATCATGGTCACATATCTTGTTTATGGGTAAAATTTGTTGGAATCCTTACATTGAACTAGAACATCACCAGAAAGTTTTTGACAACGTATGTTTCGACAAACCACAGATATGTTGAAACCTTAAATTTCTTTGTAAAACTCTACATTTCATCATGTCTTGGCTTAAAATATCTGTCGCTGTCGAAACACGGCTGGAGATGTCTCGAGGTCTCCTTAAAAATATCGAGTGGTGTCATGCTTACAAATGTTGAAACTCAGTCTTGAACTGTGGTCACTGGTTTGGCGGCCTGTAACTCCACCACCATCCTCTCCACCTCCTGATAAGAATGTTTGGCACGTACATATTTGCAGATAACAACATTGCCAACATTTTATCCTGACGACTGAACTGTGAATTACAAACTTTAAAACTAATAATATCACTTTATATCTTTCATTAGACAGAGTTTTACAAGTGGGCGGTCAAGGCTTACAACTAATAAAAGAAAATGTGCGAATATCAGCTGTTAACAAAACCAGCAGAGCACCACAGATGTACACAATAAATTGTGATTCTAAGGAATATTGAGTGCAATTTAAATGACAAGTCAATTTCAATTAAAAGTTTCTGATGAGGAAATGAATAAAAGTAGAAGGGAGATAGAATTGCTGCAGCCGCTTGAGATGAGAGAAGAATATATAACAGCAGATTCATTACTCAGAGTCATTTCGGTTCCTCAGTTTGGAAAATGGACAGTGTGTGTGTGTGTGTGTGTGTGTGTGTGTGTGTGTGTGTGTGTGTGAGACAGTGTGTGCGATTCAGAGTCTGATTGCATAATTTATATATTTCCTGACCAGACTAAAAATTCATTTTACAAATATCATCAGGCACTTGAATGGATGATTGGCCCGATGCAGCCTCAGTGAAGGCCATGAGTGAACTTGAGAAGTGACATCATTCACAACCTACACTACTACTCCGCTGTTTTCACACATCTGATGTGCCATAAATGGCTGGATTCAATGCGTGTGAACTCCTATGTCAACTCCTTTGCTATAATGATGAAGTGAGGTATAGTGGCACCACTTTCTGTCACAATTTTGGGTTTTAGTTCTGTGTTTCCTGTTTGATTTGTAGGTTTTATCCGTGTGTGACATTTTTTGTTTAACACTTCCTGTTTTTGTCTTTTTCCTGCCTTTTTTTCCCTCTTCACCTGTGTTTTATTAGTTAATTAGTCCTTGTGGATCTAGTCCATGTGTGTTCCTTCACTTGTTATCAGTTCCTCTGTTTTTCCCCATGTTTCTGATAATACACCAATCAAGTGACGCTGGAATGAGTCCTAAAAACGTAAATACGTTAGCATTTTGGCTCTTCTGGTTCCCTCATCTCGAGGTCAATGGGTTTTCAGTTGAATTAAAAAGCGTTTACCTGTCTTAAAAATGTCCATTGCTAACAAGTAGCTAAATGACACTACAGAGGTCGTTGGGGACATTAAATGTCATTAAAATAAACACGGAGACTCATCTACTCACTTGCCTGTCTTTGTAGACAGAATCTAATTGCAAACTATTACTCTAATTTTACAACTTGCAGATTGATCAGTTTATAGCAGTGTTTAAAAAAAAAAAAAGGGAACCAGGGTGATGCTAACTTCTGCGTTGGCCTAAACAAATGTCACCCCTGCCTTTTATTACCTATAAAAGGTTTATAAGTTCTAAGTAATGGCTTTATTAATCATTCACAAATGTTTTATAGTGCAGATATTAACCATTAACAGAACAACGTTTGGGTTGCCAGGTTCATTGATTGAGCTTTTTATTCCATCTGTGGACAATCTGATCTTCTGAAAAAGAGCTGCAGGGAATGGACCAAAATGATTTCTTGTACAGTGAGAGAGCCTTTTACAATTGCTTACAACTTACTTTCATGTGCTGTTGGCTCATTAAAAAGGGAAACATTTCACCCTTTTATTAATGCTTTCATTAACATTTGTACATGCAAGCCTTGGGCTGCAGTGCAACCAGACCCAACAATGATGACTGTTCATTCCCGATGGCACCACAACAACAACAACAACAACAACAACTTAAATCACCACTGGACACACTAGATTAACGCTTCATCAACTTAATGACCTGTCAGGTGAGCTCTATGTTGAAGGAGCTTTGAAGGACAAACTTGAGATAAAGTTCATATCAGTTCAAATGAAAAGTCTCAGAAAGCTTTAATGAGATTGATCTAGACTTGTTTTTTCTAAGTTATTTAACTTTAAACTTGACGTTTTCTTTAGATTTCTTCTTGTTTCAGCTTTAGGACTCTTGACTATGTTGAACTGGCAATAGTAAATGTTGATGGCACAATGTGATGGATATAGAAAAAGGAGACCATCCACGTTTTCATTGGTTCCCTATAAACCTCGCTAACACTACATAGTTTTGTCTGCCACCGGGCATGTGATCACCCGGGAAATGATGGGCTAGCTAGCGATCCATTTATTATAGACTAAATGATTGAACAAACTCAGGTTTTATCCCGTGTTGTTGTTATTTGCATCTCTGAGGCAAATAGTAACAATCCAGTTGTCTTTGCAACAGTGGCACCTGCAATAATACCACTTGGGTAATTTTTTTTCCTTTTACCACTTTAAGTGTGTTTTCTTGTGGGTTCGTCATGTTCTGTTGGCCGGACTTTAATTTATGTAAAACTGAAGAATACAGCTGTGCAAACTGTGTGAGTTCAGTTAAAATACGACACTTTACGTCAATTAATTTAGCATGCATAAGCAGCACTTGTAATAAATGGTTTATAACACACTATCATGTAGTTGTAAGCATATCAATGTTACTACAGCTCCTCCTGTGGACATTCATAAGTGAAAGCTGCTATAGAAACAGGTAATGAATGACAATAGTAATAGCCGAACAGCTATGACGTGTTGTGAATTGGAAAAGGAGGTTATTGTGATGTGTACTTTGTCCGCCTTGACCTTTTTGGAGTATGACCTGATTTGACTTGGTTGTTTATTATCCTTTACTAATGCCTCATTCACATTTATAACAGCAGTCTTGACTGTTTAATAGAAAGGTAGAAACTTTTGAGGCTTTAATATCTTATCAATGACTTGAGAACCAGTTAGATTTTTCACAACCTGGCAACCAAAAAGTTGTTCTTCCCAATGGTTTATAATGGATCCATAAGAAAAAACATTGGCACCATTAATAAAGCTATTAGTTTCAGCTTATAAACCCTTTATAAAAGATGACTTAATACCAGTATGGTAAAACCAGCAACAGTAGAAGATTTAAAATTCTGTGATATATTTTAAATAAGGCTCTTTAAGGTGCATGACATATGATAAATGAGAAACACTGGGCACTATGACCCAGCAGATAGCCTACTCTTCATCCAGAGAGAGAAAGAGAGAGAGAGAGAACAAGGCTGTGATCGGTGGTGCTTGTTTGATGTCAGAGGCTGTATAAAACTGAGTCTTTGGGTTGGCTCTCCCATTCAACCACAGGGGGCCCGAGGAGACACAGCTCTGGAGAACTTCTGCCCTACATGCGGATTATCTGTGACATCTTCCCAGATGTTGGGCCATCAGGACGCGCTGCTCATCATTTACGCACAAACCTTCTCTGTGCACAACAGTTAAGAAGTGTTCTTTTATGGCTACAAAAGGGAGAAGTTTGAACAGCGGGGAATGGATATTTGTTATCTGCACATTAAAAACTGATGTAAGAGAAGAAAATGAGGAGGGGAGGAATCCTTTTTTATTTCCAGACTGACTGTGCCACTTTTCTGACCGTGTGGCACGGATAAGGCCACGTTCATGAAGACATAAAATATGACAAAAAGTGACTAAAAGTTATGGAGGGCTCCGTTCAAGTCGAGCCAACTCAGCCGGTGAACACCACAAACGACAGTTTTATCACAGATTCACCCACTGAGGATGTGAGCGCGGAGACTCTCGCCTATCAAATTAGTCTGGCGGTGATCCTCTCTGCGATCACGCTCGCCACCACTTTATCCAACGCGTTCGTCATCGCAACAATCTCTCAGTCGAAGAAGCTGCAAACTCCTGCGAACTTTCTGATCGCCTCCCTGGCCGTCACCGACCTGCTGGTGTCCATTCTGGTGATGCCCATCTGCGTCCTGTACACGGTCATCCACACCTGGACGCTGGGGCAGATCGTGTGCGACATCTGGCTCTCCTCGGACATAACGTGCTGCACGGCGTCCATCCTCCACCTGTGCGTAATCGCTTTGGATAGGTACTGGGCCATCACGGATGCGGTGGAGTACTCCAAAAAGCGCACGCCGGGACGCGCGGCCGGGATGGTGGCCATAGCCTGGGTCATCGCCATCTCCATCTCCCTGCCGCCTCTCTTCTGGAGGCAGGTGAAGGCGGAGGAGCTGACCAGCTGCAGCGTCAACACGGATCATATTTTCTACACCATCTACTCCACCTTTGGGGCTTTCTACATCCCCACCATGCTGCTCATTGTCCTCTACGGACGGATATACGTCGAGGCTCGGAAACGGATCCTGAAGCAGTCCCCAAAGAAGGTGGGGAAGAGACTCACCTCCGCGCACCTGGTCACCAACTCCCCTGGATCCGTGGCGTCCACGTCCTCTCTGCATTGCGGGAGGCACGACACTCCGTCCAGCGATACCGGCTCCTCAACAAGCGAGAACCAGGTGAAGGTGACGGTGTCGGATGCGCTTTTGGAGAAAAAGCGCATTTCAGCAGCCAGAGAGAGAAAAGCGACAAAGACTTTGGGGATAATCCTCGGCGCTTACATCGTTTGCTGGCTGCCGTTTTTCATTTACACATTGCTGGTGGCCACATGCGACTCGTGCTTTAACCCCGAGTTATTTGACTTCTTCACCTGGCTGGGATATCTGAACTCCCTCATCAACCCGATCATATACACCATGTCCAACGAGGACTTCAAGAAAGCTTTCCATAAACTCATGCGCTTCAGATGCTGCAGGTCGTGAACGAATGTCTCATCGGTCTCCAATGAGATTTATTTATGTATTTATTTTTGGATATCGAGTTCTAAAAAAAAAAAAAAATTATGAGATTATATGATAGTAAGAATGTCAGAAAAAAATATAATGCCTGGGACATTTTAAGTTGCGCATGCGAAAAACAAAACAAACAAACAATCTTTATTTATTCGAGCCAGATTTAAAAGCTCCAGTTAGAGAAAGCCTGGCGTGAAACTGCTCAGCATCATTTCTAAATCTGGAAAAGCTTGTTTTCACCCAAAAACGAACGATGGAGAACTTTACGCACAACGCAAAACCACTCAAACGTGTTATTTCAGCTCTTCTTGATGGTCAAATTTGTTTTGCTGTCGGGAAAATTTAGTGACGGGTTATTAGTATTCTTTATGGATTTATGAGTGGTGCTGAAGTCTATTATAGAGCAATGTAGCGCGTTGTTCCCATGCGACGACTGAACCATTATGCGATAAGCAGCAGCAATCACGCACATCTCGTGTTATAAGTCAGAAATATGAACATCCTTTTTGCATTACGTGTACAAAAAGTAGTTTTATTTTTAAAAAAAGCAGAGATCTATGTGTGCTAAGGTGCGATAAACAGTGGTATATATTTTTTATTATGGTCATGGACTGCTTGCTGCTGGCCTGTATGGTTATCTCTTTTATTTAGAAAGGCACACTCATGGCTCTGAGAAAAGAAAAGATTCATATCAGCGTCAAACAAAGAAACTGTAGCTGATATTTACCCAGCAGAGCTGAAAGCTGATCATAAGTTCAATTTTGCAGAACAAACACCACCGCCGTGCTCTGCTGTGTGCCTGCGGGTCTGTTTGCTGCTACATTCAGTCTGTATCTGCAGTATGTGATGTTGATGTGTGAAACGGTTTGACATCTTATGGCTAAAGAGACTAGTAGAGTCTATAAAAAAAAAAGAAAAAAAAAGAATGAATGCTGGGGTTTTATTTCAGCATTATGTGAGATACAGGTATGATGTTCTGTTCCCATCCAGAGATGCTGTGCAATAAAGGCTTTAAAGTATTTTTTGGGCATTTGAGTGAGCGTTTTAATGCAGTTTTAAATTAAGATTTTGGTCAAAACTTCTTCAAAATCAGAGGTAAATACATTTATTTTTATCCTGATTATTGCAACAATGAAAGCAGCACACATACTCTGACAGAGGACTTGTTTTATCATCGTCTTAAAAAGGTAACTCCACCAGTTTTACACTTTATTAAAGTTTGCTTTTTGAGGCTCCAGAGAAAGCTGCATGTAATCTTTTAAATTGCCTCCAGTGATGTCATTCAGTGGTTAAGTTGCATTGTGGGTCATGTAGGCTCCAGGTTTTAAAAAGGATGACGCATGTGTGGAATAAAAAGGGTGATATCTCATCTCATATTTTTGATCATTTGGTTTTAACTGTCCATAATGAGTCCAACAGTGTTACGGGAGTTAAATGCGAAACCAGTGAACGTTTCAAAAACCAGGTGCTGTTACGGGTTAACAAAAATGCAAGACAAACAGGGCAGGCAGGTTGAAAACAAAAAGCGAGCATTAAAATAAAGCTGAAAACCAAAGTCCAAAATCGAGAAATACAAAATGCAAATATAAAAACAGACAAAAACAGGAGCCAAAAAAGCGCTGGGAACACAGGCAGCGCCATGAGGAACTCAGGAGACACTGGACTGACCTGGGGAAGCAGAACAAACTAACTGACAAAGGGTAAGAGAAAAACACAGGCTTAAATAGACAGCCACAAATTAACAGGAAGGGGAAGTGACAAGCAAAACATGATACATGAAGAGAGAACTTACTAAATTAAAAACAGGAAATGACTAAACCAAAAACCCAAACCATGACGGGTGCCTACATGACTCCCAATGCAACTTAGCCACTGAGCAACATCACTGTAGCAAATGTATCAGATGGGTTGGGTTAGGGTTAGGGCATGCAGCTTCTCCTGGAGCCACATACGGCTTTACATTACTTTTTTAACATATGCAGTAGTACTCCCCAAAACCTGTAAACACACTTTAATGTGTGAAATTGGTGGAGTTACCCTTTAAGGTGCTTACAAGCACAGCAGAGCATTGAATAATACTACAGATCAATTTAAATGAAAGTGTAGCATTTCACAATAGGGCTGGGCGACGTATCTTGTTATCATGATATGACAAATGCATCATCATTTTATCTTGATATGGCATCAGTCATCTATTTCCTGGTTTTAAAGGCTATTTTACAGAAAAGTGACATCATTTTCTGAAATTACCAGACTCTTACTTGCTCTAATGCTCGCCTTTATCCACTTACTCATTATATCCACATTACTGATGATTATTTATCAAAAATCTCATTGTGTAGCCTACCATCACTACAACATTTTCACAATACATCGATAGAGATATTCAGTCATTTGATTTTGTCGCCCAGTCCTTGCATTTATGAAGTGCTTTTGAGGAGAATTCAAAATTCTGTATCGCGATTTAGCATAAAAATATCAGTTTTATTTTAAGGCCATATTGCCCAGCCCTATTTCACACCAGTTCATCGTGATGTTTCCCTCTACTGACAGATAAGAGTCTGTTGTGGCTGACACTCTCACTAGTGCTTGAACTCACCACCATCTTCCTGCCCTCTTCGTCACTGTGCTGTAGAGGAAACGACATTGCGTGATTCAATAAGTCATGAGGCTGACAGTGGGCGATGCTCTTCTAGTGTACTTAACACATACTTTCTGCAGGGCCATTCATATCATGTCAGGACACACACACACACACACACACACACCCTTTGGCTCTCCATATATGAATTTTCATATGGCTCATCATGCATGAAAGATGAGAACACCTGAGCAGGCGGACATTCAAAGCTCTGCATATCCAGGATTTTCTGCAGCAGTTACACTTGAAAGACGGAAGTGACAGCATGTTCATCTTATGATATAGAGTGTACACACTGTATATTTTCTTGGACATAAAAAACAAAGAGCCTCTGTTGTGCAAAGACCAATAGCCAGGCCTTGTGCTCACTCATAGATACCAGCTACCTAAATACACGATCTCTCAATGTTTAAGAAGGTATGAAAAAAATTCCTGGATCTGTCCCTTTATCAGGATCGGCACCAAAAGTTAATAGGGTCTATTCCTGGCTGAGACCCGTCCTCCATCCAAGTTTCGTGGAAATCCGTGAAGTGGTTTTTGTGCAATTCTGCTGAAAACCCAACAACCAACAAACAATTGGCATTGGTGACATATTCACCAAAACTAGATGGCATTTCACTATCTTTACAGCAAACTAACATTCTTGACTGAAAGGATCTTTTAAATTGACAAACATATGTGTATTGCATGACACAATTCAAAGGGGATGAAAAAATGAAGTCTCTCACCATTAAACACCAGACATTTTCTCAGAAATAAGAACGCAATTGCCAGAATAAATGTTTGCAGTGTATTTTTCCTGCAAAATGTGCATGTAGAAACTTTACATCTTTTCCTTTGGTTTGATTTTCAATTTGACCTTCTGACAATGATGAGCTTATGGTCTGCTTGGGTTTTGGCACATAAAACACTTGGTTAGGTTTAGAGAAAGTTCATGTTTTGGCTTAAAATACCACTTTTGGTCGCCACAAACACGGCTGGAATTGGTCCCGCGCTCTCCTTAAAAATATCCAGTGGTGTCAGGCTTCTAAATGTTGAAACACGGTGTTGAACTGCGGTCAGTGGCTTGGCAGCTTTATCCCCTGTAACATCACCGTCCCCTCCACCTTACACATACAGAAGAGTACATACTGTAGATGTAACACTGTCTTTCTGAATCTATGATATAGAGCAGAGTTGATCCATAATGGAGCAAATTAATATTTCATGGAGAGTGTTGATGTTGAGCAAACAGGGTTTATGTATCTGAAGAAGTGCTGCGTGGATCACGTGGGTAACATCACTGTTCCTTCCAGCTATAGAGGAGCACTCATTATCTTTTTGTTGACACGGGATGATTGTAGCATGCAAACAATAACACGCTTCTTTTCCCTGTAGCTGAATATGCTGCGTTACTGGTTTGGCACAGGTCTGCTGTGGAGTGAAGGACATTCCTGATATTACAGTTAGTGAGGTTGAACACATGGATAATTAACCTATAAAATATTCTTCTGCTGAATGCTGTTTGGGTTCACAGCTTTATTGTTTCACCCTTTCTGGTCCGAGAAGGTTCACAGCATTCATTGCCTGAAAAAAACGGAGGCACGCGTACCCATCTAGTATTGATAAATTACCTGACGAAGGTGATAACAATTGACCTTGACAGGAGGAAAAACGAGTCAGCAAGTCATCTATTAGGCAACATGGGAGTGGTTAGGAGATTGAAGGTGAATAACAATTAGAGGCTGGTTCTGATATAAGTTTTCTGACGTCAGCAGTTTGAAAATCCTGTCACAGCACACAGGCTACCGGTGACAAAATGTGTTTTACCATTTTCATCTATTTTCTACAGTTTGTTGGTATGAAAACAGACTAGTATGGTTTAAACTGACCTGATTCATCTGCTTACATATTGTTTTGCATATTATGTGTGTTTTTAAAATCTTGACCACTGAATCACTATAGGTGCAATTTGTAAGATTGAGTTTTAGATAGAATCCAGAATTTTATTAGCAGGGTGTGAAGAAACAACAGTGTCGACTGTTGTTGACTGTTAGCCCTCCTCATTTCAGTCAGCTGGCAGATATGCCAGCTCATCAGGCTCCCAAATCTAGTCGAGCTGTGCCCAGTCGCCCATAGTGACTCCCTGATCTAATTAGCTAGTTAGCTAACGACAGCTAGCTACAGCCAAGGATAGCCTCCAAAGATTAGCAGTTGTTGGTAACTTTGGTGATATGCTGTCCCCTGTGTTTTTCTGAGCTACCTTCAATTCCTGGCCATATTCTATAAATGACACCTTCAAGGTCTTTCCTGTATACTTAAACCCATTCCCTTGTATAGGCATGTTAATTGCATTGACATAAAGGCCTTTACAGTGTGGAAAATCATCATGTAAAAGCAATTGCAATCAATACTTATAGGCAGAGCCATAAATCTGTGTTCTACTCTCATTAACACCCGGTGATAACAAGATGATACGGTGAGAGATGGACTCATTGGAGGGGCAATTCGCTGCCTTATTTGTGCCCACAGAACATCGCACACACCTTGGCTCGCATGTGGATGACGGTTACACACTATATTGTGGATATGTGTGCATTAAATCATGCGTGCTCTGTCCGTGCTTCACAGCAGATCGGTTGCCACAAGCAGTTTCTCTGCCTCTCAACAAAAGAGGCTCACAGCACCTCACCTGCATGTCTAATAATAAGTTTCCCCATACTGCATCATGAAATGGGATTCTCCTGCGGACAAAATCAGAAGACACCATGCATCGGGCTACCTTTAGCCAGAAAACGGCAATAATTGCCTAAAATCTCGCCATGCTGGTGATAGACTGTGGCTGTGTTTACTCATGTGGGAGAGCGTCACTAGTGGAGCTTGGTGAATCTATCACACTTAACATCCACTTTGGCCTGACAAGCAATATTTCACCAAATTAGGCAGTTATATAGTGGTGCTACAGGAGCTGTGCATACTGCTGAGGATTCAGTTGTTATATGATATATATGCGCATATATGTGTTCTGGTAATAGGAGTTCAATTACCAGCAAGAGAAAGAAGGGTGTCCTCTGCTTACCTGCATTCTGATCATGCAAAAACCTCATAACTCTGATTAGTGTGTCTTTTTTGTGTGTTTGTGTTTAATCATGAGCCGACAGATTAAATGGTCCTCTGTGGGCAGAGGAAATTGGTTCACTTGAATTTGTTAAACTTAATTTAAACTGATCTGGCATTTCTCTAAAAAGCTAACATTTTGAAGATAGAAAGTTTTCACTTGGCAGATATTAGTTGGTTTAATTTAGCCTGTGTCAGAAGTGTCAGAAATTCTATGTCAGCTATAGGAAATAGATTTTATATAAATATTAAATATCTATATAAAAATATTTAAATTTTATGGTGGCGAAGCTGAGAGCTATCGTGCAGAATATACTGTATACCATGGCAAATTATACACACACACACACACACACGCATATTGTATGTTTGTCCTTTCTGTGTAATTAAAAATAACTAATATTAAAATGCAGATATTAATGAGTGCTTTCAGTGAACATTTAAAGGAACAGTTTGGCATTTTAACAAAGACACTGCGGTGTCAGTGTCTTTGTTAATTAGCTCCAAAAATGGACAAAGAGGTGGAGTGAGGGCAAAGCTGACGGCAGCCAAATGAAGACTGGCTGCTGACAGTCAGCCAGATAGCTAGCAGCTAGCTGTCACTCAAAGCATGCACTCTTTGAATTATGCATAGCATTAAACCTTAAAGGGATATTAAGTTATTTTTAAATCTTATTATTTTACAAAATGTCTGTCTCCACGGGAATTGTATCCGTTATGTTGTCAGTGGCAAAAACAAGCACGTAACTGTTTTCGTGGACGTAATTTTGACTCTCGGAGTTGCCCCATAGGCTGAGGTGATGTACTAGGACCTATTCCAAATGTTTTGGTAAGTATGAATGATTTACACACCCAAACATGTAAATAAAGGGCACAAATGCAAAAAATTTGAGAAACTGCATTTTTTGGCACTTCTGCGTTCACTCTTTCAGAGAGTTAAATGATAAGATCGATACCACTTTCATGTCCCTGCACATCGCTGGAAGTGGGAGGTGATTAGCATAGCTTAGCATTAAGTCTGGAAACAGAAGGAAACAACCAGCCTAGCCATTTATAGCCAGCTTAATATTTCATGGACAGATGTGCTGAGATGTGAGATTACTTCCTTTTTGCCAATAGATCCCACTAAATCCTTCACACTGGACCTTTAAGTGACAAATATATTCCATAAAGAGACAAAACATCCCCAAATTAAGCAATTTAACCTGCACATTAATACATAACACTTAATTTGCAATCTTAACAAATATTCTGCTGATACTTGTGCTGGTGAATCTCTCTTCTACTGTGACTTTCAAAGCAAACAGAGAGAAAGTAAGTAAGTAAGAGAGAAAAGTAAATTGTTGTCTCATAAGGAGGAAAAGGATGTCTTGTTCTAAGCTGACATGCTGAACTTGAGATGCCCCTGCTCAGAGGTCAAGCACACTACACTTTATTCAGTCCTCGTTTAAAGGCAGAGTGCAGACACCGCTACAACTGAGAAGATGGCAGATCAACGCAAGAGGTCATTTTATTTCTCTGTCTCTCTCTCCTGTTGCAAATACATTAGTCTGTATGAAAGGAGTAATCATTGCAAACATTTAAACTCCTGGCATACAGTCACACAAATATTTTTTTGGGGGGTTAAAGCTATTAGGCTGCACCAATGGGCTATTTTGTCAGATGTGCAATCCCTTCAATAACAAAACACATTAGCGAATCAAAATATCACACAAAGATGGATTTCTGTTTCATCAGGAGCCTTGAAGAATATAAATGAGGGTTTTCACTCACCTCAGGGATAATTTACATATTGTCTATTAACCTTTTCACATTAAGAATGAGGAGGTGCATTGAGATGGAAACTTGACTAGCATGTTTGTAATTTCCCATTTTCACAAGCAACAACAACACAAAATGTCACAGAAGCTATTAGCATGAAATTTGCCCGACACAACCTAATTCAGCACCTTTTCCCTTTCGTCTTCAAACCCCCAAGCTTCTTGTCACTCTAATAGGGGACTTTCTCCTCACATACCCCTCGCCCACTACCCTGAACTTGCTTTTAAACAAGCTTCCTGCTCTTGTCACACAGTTTAACAAAGCTTTTTACCTTAACCTTAGATATCCACCACCGGCAAACCTTTCAGTCTCTGTCTCAAGGACGGGATGGGACAGAGAGGTCTTCTGCTCTGAAGCCGACATACAACTCATTAGATGGAAGAGTGACATAATTTTTATGTGCCCATACTTTTATCTACATATATAAGCCACAACTCTGACAAATCAACCGTACTGCCCTGCAAAACCAAAATGCATTTAATAATTGGTTGACATTTAGTTCTCCATATACCTTTTTCTCGAAGATTTCTAAGAAATCCAGTTAACGCTAGCTAGAGATAGCCACAGCTAGCCTTGACTAAAGCTAAATTTCTGACTTATCACTCTGAATTGTATCCTGAAATTGAAATACATACATTTTGGGGGATCTTGATAATTTAGTTTTTCATTCAACATACAACAAGGCGGGAGCTAAATCCAGTCACAAAAATAAAAAACAGTCAATTAGCTGTCATTTCAGCTCATCCATTCGGTGTGATTACGCTAGGCTGCTTTTAATTTACACATGAATACATTTCAATATATTCAAATGTAAATTACTTTTTCAAGGTGGGCTGATAATTACAAAACCGAAAGCACATTTTGTTGTTTCCATTCTCTTATTCTGTGAAGTTTTTCCAAAGGTCTTTATCTTTTTGTTGTTGTAAAATAATAAAGAAAGAAAAGACATAAATGAAGGAATTACATCCTGTTACAGTTTACCACATTAAACTGACAACTTTGAATTTTGTTTTCTCAACATCACCTTTCTTCTGTCTGTCTTTGTAGGGCTGAATAAATTGAGCTGTCCTCAAACTGTCCTTCTGACAAACTCTTTTGACACATTTTTTGCTATGTCTGTAGGCTTCAATCAAATCATATGAATTAAGTTTACTGGTTTACTGCTGTAAAAGCAATACTCACGCTTGCGATATCATTAAATGAAGCATCAATTATTTGTCAGTGTGAGATCATATGGAAAATACTGAGTCTGATCATGTGAGTGCATCTGTGTGGACTCACAGCCCCGTTAAATCTTGAGTTCAGTCAGAGGTGACTGTGGCTGAACCCTCCATCCCCTCTAGCTTTTGAAAGGTGTAGATAATATGCTATCTGGCTAATTTGCCATCCATCCATCCATTCATTCATCTGCAGATGTTTATCCAGGTCACCTTCCTCGAGGTCCACATGCTTATCATTACTTGATGCCAAGCCATTTTTCTATTGCATGTCTCAGTTTGGAGGTGCAAGTCCTCCCTGATTAAAGTGTGTCCAGCTCACCCTGCAGAGAAAACTCATATCAGCCCAGTTTACCTGCAGGGGTGGTGTCCTGGGGGGTAGGAGATATTCCCAGCCTCACTGGAATCTTAGTTGGCAAACCCTGGGGCAAGGGTCCAGCTGCAGCCTTGCAGAGTATTCAGACCACGACTCCTCCAACATACGCCCACTTGAACACGAGGCTGCAGTGGCTGAGGAAGACAATAGACCAATTTTTCTTGTCGTCACAATGCTGCGCTAATGCTCTAGTTAGGATTAGGCACAAAAACCCCCGGGCTTCCATGAGACAACAGCTAAGGTTAGCACTCAACTACATTTAGATAACATTACTGTTTTATACTGTACTGTTTTGATACGATACGATCAGGAAAGGCAGAAATTAAATCAGAAATATCAGCACACATCTTTGAGACAATGTGTAAGATTACCTACATTTATAGGACTTGGAACACAGCAGCATTACATCATCCCGCCATTGAAGCTTCCCACCCTGAGCTTGACGTTGGATGATAATGGCCCCCGTGTGATTGAGGTCAATTGTGAAAGGTACAAGAACAGAATGAATCATGTAAGCAGAATAAAAGTGTGCTGTCTCGGTTGACTATGGAGCCTTGTATTATTATTTTAGTATCTTCATAAGTAAGGCGCAACTTATAGACCTCGGCTACAATATTTATGAACATGGACATGTAGTTTTTGGCCTCTTCTGTGACCCAACAGCCTGTGAACACTGCACCAACCATTACGGGAAGTTGCCCTGCTGCTCCTTCAAAAACACATTATCTGGCTTTGACTGGTAACTGATTGCTGTTGCCAACATAAGGGGGGACATGTAGACCAATGAGAAAAGAGAAAAGTTGGAGGTGAACATGTGTGACTGAGTGGCTCTCATCATTATCCAAACCTCATGACTGCCAGTTCAGGATTTTTACATACTGCTAGATTGACAAGTAAAACCAACAGCTTTGACAACCAAGATCAAAAGATCAATGCAGTCCAAAGCTAATTTTAAAAAGCTCTCTGTCACAAAGCTTGTGTCTCCTTGTGGATAATCATTATGCTGCTAAATGCTGTAAATGTTCAGTGAGAGGTTAAAATAAGGCACCTTTATTTTTGTATTCTGACAGGTGTGTGTTTTCTTTCTTATCTGAGAATATCCATAAAATGAGGCCATGACCATGAACATGACCATGTTTCACCATTCAGAGTTCAAATGCTGCGAGAAAGGTGAGCATCTTCAGACAAAGCGAGGACAGCCGCGTTGACATGATTAAAAACGTCTGATCCACTTACCCTCAAAGTCAAGACACAAACAGGGAAATGTGCACATGAACAAGAGAGCGGATAACCTTCACGGCATTCTTAGAGGCGACGTTTTCTCCTGCTTTGCCTGGCATAACATCTGTCTCTAAATTCGCCAAATGTTTATGACTTTTCGTGTTTCAAGCTTGTCAGAAACCACACAGCACACCACAGCAATGCATGTGTTGCTCTGTAGCTGATGCAGTTTTGACAGGTTTATATTCTGTGGTGGATATAGTCATGGTTTCTGTGCTGGCTCTGTCATGCTGCAGCGGGTTGTGAGCAGGTGTGGATTAATACACCAGGACAGAAATGCTTCCCTGATGGGCTGTCAATTGACTTGACCTCCTTCTCTGCTTTTCACCCTTCTCTTCTTTGTTCGCCTGCCATACATTGCCGTTTCTCCAGCTCCATCCCACTATATCTTCCATCTCCTCCTCCCTCTTCTTCCCTCTTCCCTCTGTCTTCAATTTCTCCATTCCCCATTTTCCGTTCAGTTTCTTTATATCATCTGCCTCCCCATGCCTCGCTCCGCATAAACCCTCTATCACTGTCGTTCCTGCTGCTTTACTCCCTTCCTTCAACAGAAAATGAAGCCTCCCCATGGGGAACATGATAAACAGGCTCCATTTTGCGGGATACCTGGAGTCACGTTTCCATCTTCGTCGAAGCAGCCGGGGAACGCCGCCTTTTAACTCCTTTTCAGCTCGGACAGCTGGAGGGAACCCTCCTGGGCCTCTACATTGGCACCTCTTACAGAGAACAAAGACACGAGCGATTAATCTCTACACTTCCACCTGTCAACTGGAGACAACTTTGGATATAATTCCTCTCAAAGCCATGAGCCTTTTTCAAGCTCTCATTGCATGTGTTATCTTTAATAGGTCATTTAAAAGAGATCTGAAAGCCGCCTCAATCTTATATTCTGTTATATGTTTCATATGCGGATGACTCAATGGTTTTCTGCTCAGGAGAGAGGATGTCATCATTTGTTTTAAAGTGTGTCTCCCCATTTGACTTGTCCTTGTGCAGCATCACCACATGAGCGCTTGTCTCATGTTGCTTTGAACAGGTTGTATAAGGCTAACACTGTGTTTTGATGAAAGTCTGATGGCCTATAACTGAGTGTGGGGACAACCTGTCATGTGTAATGTGTTAGATGCACATGCATCTTTGTGCATGGGTTAGTGAGACAAATCCGAACTGACCTGGAAACTGGGATAAGAACAGCATTTGGCCAGGCTGATGAAGTTAATTATCCATTTTAACTGCTTTCTCTTTTCCTCCTTACTGTATTGTGTTGCTCCCTAAATAAATCCTTTATCTCACCACTGTGTTGATTTGTCAGTAGGGCAGAAAAAATCTGTGTGGAAACCTACAAAATCAGAACTTGTGGTGGTACTGGCAGTAAAATGCTTCCAGGCCAGCCCAACCTACATAAAAATATAAACAAAAAACATGTAAATCTAGGGGGAATGCCCAATATCTGCTACTTGGACAATAAATAATGTGGGCAGCAAAGAAAACACAATAGGGCCTAAACAGACCAGCGTTTCTGGCTGGCACTCTAAGGGGAATAAAGTTCTCAGTGAGTCAGGGACAGATTCAGAATGAGTGTGAGAGCCACCTGGGTGCCATTCCCCACCTCTTTTAAGCCTTCACAAAAAGGGCCTTGTCACACCATGATTGGCTGGGAGGGAAATGCCCCAAGCTGCTTCCACTCCTCAATCAGGAGTCAGTCTCCCCACCCTGCACACAGGTGATCTGAATCCCCTGCAATTAGTCTGGAGGGATTTTGGAACACAGCAAGTCTCAAACAAAGGGACTGCTACAGTCAGGTTCAGTATATTTAGATTTTAACCTTTGTGGGATTTTTTGGGGGATTTGCTAAACTATACATTTTTGGAAAGGCTATTGTATAAGGAGTCAGAAAATCAATGTTTGTAATGTCTCGGCTTCTGAATAAGCTAGAATGTTGATTTTTACTGCTAAACCCACACTGTAAGGGTCAAGGAATCCAATGGTGCTAGTTACACTTTACCATATTAACCCTTCGATGCATGAGTAGGTAAAAAATGACCCGGTGTGGTTGTTTTCTTGCAATATCTTTGTAATGAAAATAGTCAGGTTCACTATATAATTTTGTGGGATTTTTTTGAGGATTTGCTAAGCTATACATTTTTGGAAAGGTTATTGTATAAGGAGTCAGAAAATCAATGTTTGCATTTGCCCAGATGTCTATGTGGCGGCCATATTGAATTTTTAAAAATGGCCACCGTAAAACTTTAATTTGTAATACCTCGGCTTCTGAATGAGCTGGAATGTTGATTTTAACTGCTAAACCCACATTTTCAGGGTCAGGGAATCCAATGGTGCTAGGTACAAAGCTACAAATATTTACCACATTAACCCATAGATGCATAAGTGGGTCAAAAATGACCCGGTGTGGTTGTTTTCTTGCAATATGATTGTAATGAAAAGTTGTTGGCATTTAATATTCCATGTTCCTCAAAAAACACGTTTTTTTTTATCATCCCACTGAAATACATCCACAATATGGGTAAAAAAACTACACATCACAAGCAGTTGGTCAGATAACTCAGAGTTCCTTTTATTGAAGAGTTTTTTCTTTGAGTTTAAAATTAGCTAATGTAAAACTTGGATGTTCTGGAACTATCCACATGCACATTTAGACCACAGTATGATTAAGCAACCTTTTTAATTAGACAGTTTCTACACATCATCATAATCATCATCGCTTTCATGCATCACGGCTTGGGAATAGTCATCGTTCTGGCACTGGCTGCTGCACTGACACATGTCAGTACAGGCTAAGTCCTTAGCTATGCAGGAGCACCTTTAAGAAGAGCAGTCAGATTTACACTTGCATTGGACCAACTCAAGGATGGCCTTTTGGGCTGGGAGGACCTCTGTGGTCACTGGTTTGAGCATGCCATCCGAGTGTTTGAAGTATCCGTTTTGCAGAGGATCCAGCTGTGGATCCTGCAGAGCAATGGCTGCCTGTGCCCATACACATGGACTCTCAAGATGTGCTGCTTCAGAGCTCCAAGTGTTAGAGGGAGCTTGTCACCTGGGTTATTGAAAAAAAGCTCCCAGGTCATTTGAGCCATCGACTCCAAATCAATGCCGACATGTCTTGTTATACTGGTAGAATGAGACACAGCAGTTTTTATTGGTATTGTAGTGGAATTTGTATTTTTCATGAATATTTGAATGAAAAATCACCATTTTTGGCGAATACACCACCTGATTTTTTCAATAGCTCCCAGGTCATTTGAGCCAACGACTCCAAACCAATGCCGACATGTCTTGTTATACTGGTAGAATGAGACACAGCAGTTTTTATTGGATTTTAGTGGAATTTCTATTTTTTATGAATATTTGAATGAAAAATCACCATTTTTGGCGAATACACCGCCCAATTTTTTCAATAGCTCCCAGGTCATTTGAGCCATCGACTCCAAATCAATGCCGACATGTCTTGATATACTGGTAGAATGAGACACAGCAGTTTTTATTGGATTTTAGTGGAATTTGTATTTTTCATGAATATTTTAATGAAAAATCACCATTTTTGGTGAATACACCGCCCGATTTTTTCAATAGCTCCCAGGTCATTTGAGCCATCGACTCCAAATCAATGCCGACATGTCTTGTTATACTGGTAGAATGAGACACAGCAGTTTTTATTGGATTTTAGTGGAATTTGTATTTTTCATGAATATTTGAATGAAAAATCACCATTTTTGGTGAATACACCGCCCGATTTTTTCAATAGCTCCCAGGTCATTTGAGCCATCGACTCCAAATCAATGCCGACATGTCTTGTTATACTGGTAGAATGAGACACAGCAGTTTTTATTGGAATTTAGTGGAATTTCTATTTTTCATGAATATTTGAATGAAAAATCACCATTTTTGGCGAATACACCGCCCGATTTTTTCAATAGCTCCCAGGTCATTTGAGCAATCGACTCCAAATCAATGCCGACATGTCTTGTTATACTGGTAGAATGAGACACAGCAGTTTTTATTGGTATTGTAGTTGAATTTTTATTTTTCATGAATATTTTAATGAAAAATCACCATTTTTGGCGAATACACCGCCCGATTTTTTCAATAGCTCCCAGATCATTTGAGCCATCGACTCCAAATCAATGCCGACATGTCTTGTTATACTGGTAGAATGAGACACAGCAGTTTTTATTGGATTTGATTGGAATTTCTATTTTTCATGAATATTTTAATGAAAAATCACCATTTTTGGCGAATGCACCGCCCGATTTTTTCAATAGCTCCCAGGTCATTTGAGCCATCTACTCGAAATCAATGCCGACATGTCTTGTTATACTGGTAGAATGAGACACAGCAGTTTTTATTGGTATTGTGGGGGAATTTGTATTTTTCATGAATATTTGAATGAAAAATCACCATTTTTGGCGAATACACCGCCCGATTTTTTCAATAGCTCCCAGGTCATTTGAGCCATCGACTCCAAACCAATGCCGACATGTCTTGTTATACTGGTAGAATGAGACACAGCAGTTTTTATTGGAATTTAGTGGAATTTGTATTTTTCATGAATATTTGAATGAAAAATCACCATTTTTGGCAAATACACCGCCCGATTTTTTCAATAGCTCCCAGGTCATTTGAGCCATCGACTCCAAATCAATGCCGACATGTCTTGTTATACTGGTAGAATGAGACACAGCAGTTTTTATTGGATTTTAGTGGAATTTGTATTTTTCATGAATATTTTAATGAAAAATCACCATTTTTGGCGAATACACCGCCCGATTTTTTCAATAGCTCCCAGGTCATTTGAGCCATCGACTCCAAATCAATGCCGACATGTCTTGTTATACTGGTAGAATGAGACACAGCAGTTTTTATTGGATTTTAGTGGAATTTCTATTTTTCATGAATATTTTAATGAAAAATCACCATTTTTGGCGAATGCACCGCCCGATTTTTTCAATAGCTCCCAGGTCATTTGAGCCATCGACTCGAAATCAATGCCGACATGTCTTGTTATACTGGTAGAATGAGACACAGCAGTTTTTATTGGTATTGTGGGGGAATTTGTATTTTTCATGAATATTTGAATGAAAAATCACCATTTTTGGCGAATACACCGCCCGATTTTTTCAATAGCTCCCAGGTCATTTGAGCCATCGACTCCAAATCAATGCCGACATGTCTTGTTATACTGGTAGAATGAGACACAGCAGTTTTTATTGGAATTTAGTGGAATTTCTATTTTTCATGAATATTTGAATGAAAAATCACCATTTTTGGCGAATACACCGCCCGATTTTTTCAATAGCTCCCAGGTCATTTGAGCCATCGACTCCAAATCAATGCCAACATGTCTTGTTATACTGGTAGAATGAGACACAGCAGTTTTTATTGGATTTTAATGGAATTTGTATTTTTCATGAATATTTTAATGAAAAATCTCCATTTTTGGCGAATACACCGCCCGATTTTTTCAATAGCTCCCAGGTCATTTGAGCCATTGACTCCAAATCAATGCCGACATGTCTTGTTATACTGGCAGAATGAGACACAGCAGTTGTTTATTGGAATTTAGTAGAATTTCTATTTTTCATGAATATTTGAATGAAAAATCACCATTTTTGGCGAATACACCGCCCGATTTTTTCAATAGCTCCCAGGTCATTTGAGCCATCAACTCCAAATCAATGCCGACATGTCTTGTTATACTGGTAGAATGAGACACAGCAGTTTTTAATGGATTTCAGTGGAATTTGTATTTTTCATGAATATTTGAATGAAAAATCACCATTTTTGGCGAATACACCGCCCGATTTTTTCAATAGCTCCCAGGTCATTTGAGCCATTGACTCCAAATCAATGCCGACATGTCTTGTTATACTGGTAGAATGAGACACAGCAGTTTTTATTGGTATTGTGGGGGAATTTGTATTTTTCATGAATATTTGAATGAAAAATCACCATTTTTGGCGAATACACCGCCCGATTTTTTCAATAGCTCCCAGGTCATTTGAGCCATCGACTCCAAATCAATGCCGACATGTCTTGTTATACTGGTAGAATGAGACACAGCAGTTTTTATTGGATTTTAGTGGAATTTGTATTTTTCATGAATATTTGAATGAAAAATCTCCATTTTTGGCGAATACACCGCCCGATTTTTTCAATAGCTCCCAGGTCATTTGAGCCATCGACTCCAAATCAATGCCGACATGTCTTGTTATACTGGTAGAATGAGACACAGCAGTTTTTATTGGAATTTAGTGGAATTTCTATTTTTCATGAATATTTTAATGAAAAATCACCATTTTTAGCGAATACACCGCCCGATTTTTTCAATAGCTCCCAGGTCATTTGAGCCATCGACTCCAAATCAATGCCGACATGTCTTGTTATACTGGCAGAATGAGACACAGCAGTTTTTATTGGATTTTAGTCGAATTTGTATTTTTCATGAATATTTGAATGAAAAATCACCATTTTTGGCGAATACACCGCCCGATTTTTTCAATAGCTCCCAGGTCATTTGAGCCATCGACTCCAAATCAATGCCGACATGTCTTGTTATACTGGTAGAATGAGACACAGCAGTTTTTATTGGAATTTAGTGGAATTTCTATTTTTCATGAATATTTGAATGAAAAATCACCATTTTTGGCGAATACACCGCCCGATTTTTTCAATAGCTCCCAGGTCATTTGAGCAATCGACTCCAAATCAATGCCGACATGTCTTGTTATACTGGTAGAATGAGACACAGCAGTTTTTATTGGTATTGTAGTTGAATTTTTATTTTTCATGAATATTTTAATGAAAAATCACCATTTTTGGCGAATACACCGCCCGATTTTTTCAATAGCTCCCAGGTCATTTGAGCCATCGACTCCAAACCAATGCCGACATGTCTTGTTATACTGGTAGAATGAGACACAGCAGTTTTTATTGGAATTTAGTGGAATTTGTATTTTTCATGAATATTTGAATGAAAAATCACCATTTTTGGCGAATACACCGCCCGATTTTTTCAATAGCTCCCAGGTCATTTGAGCCATCGACTCCAAATCAATGCCGACATGTCTTGTTATACTGGTAGAATGAGACACAGCAGTTTTTATTGGATTTTAGTGGAATTTCTATTTTTCATGAATATTTGAATGAAAAATCACCATTTTTGGCGAATACACCGCCCGATTTTTTCAATAGCTCCCAGGTCATTTGAGCCATCGACTCCAAATCAATGCCGACATGTCTTGTTATACTGGTAGAATGAGACACAGCAGTTTTTATTGGATTTTAGTGGAATTTCTATTTTTCATGAATATTTTAATGAAAAATCACCATTTTTGGCGAATGCACCGCCCGATTTTTTCAATAGCTCCCAGGTCATTTGAGCCATCGACTCGAAATCAATGCCGACATGTCTTGTTATACTGGTAGAATGAGACACAGCAGTTTTTATTGGTATTGTGGGGGAATTTGTATTTTTCATGAATATTTGAATGAAAAATCACCATTTTTGGCGAATACACCGCCCGATTTTTTCAATAGCTCCCAGGTCATTTGAGCCATCGACTCCAAATCAATGCCGACATGTCTTGTTATACTGGTAGAATGAGACACAGCAGTTTTTATTGGAATTTAGTGGAATTTCTATTTTTCATGAATATTTGAATGAAAAATCACCATTTTTGGCGAATACACCGCCCGATTTTTTCAATAGCTCCCAGGTCATTTGAGCCATCGACTCCAAATCAATGCCAACATGTCTTGTTATACTGGTAGAATGAGACACAGCAGTTTTTATTGGATTTTAATGGAATTTGTATTTTTCATGAATATTTTAATGAAAAATCTCCATTTTTGGCGAATACACCGCCCGATTTTTTCAATAGCTCCCAGGTCATTTGAGCCATTGACTCCAAATCAATGCCGACATGTCTTGTTATACTGGCAGAATGAGACACAGCAGTTGTTATTGGAATTTAGTAGAATTTCTATTTTTCATGAATATTTGAATGAAAAATCCCCATTTTTGGCGAATACACCGCCCGATTTTTTCAATAGCTCCCAGGTCATTTGAGCCATCAACTCCAAATCAATGCCGACATGTCTTGTTATACTGGTAGAATGAGACACAGCAGTTTTTAATGGATTTCAGTGGAATTTGTATTTTTCATGAATATTTGAATGAAAAATCACCATTTTTGGCGAATGCACTGCCCGATTTTTTCAATAGCTCCCAGGTCATTTGAGCCATCGACTCCAAATCAATGCCGACATGTCTTGTTATACTGGTAGAATGAGACACAGCAGTTTTTATTGGATTTTAGTGGAATTTGTATTTTTCATGAATATTTTAATGAAAAATCACCATTTTTGGCGAATACACCGCCCGATTTTTTTCAATAGCTCCCAGGTCATTTGAGCCATCTACTCGAAATCAATGCCGACATGTCTTGTTATACTGGTAGAATGAGACACAGCAGTTTTTATTGGTATTGTGGGGGAATTTGTATTTTTCATGAATATTTGAATGAAAAATCACCATTTTTGGCGAATACACCGCCCGATTTGTTCAATAGCTCCCAGGTCATTTGAGCCATCGACTCCAAATCAATGCCGACATGTCTTGTTATACTGGTAGAATGAGACACAGCAGTTTTTATTGGAATTTAGTGGAATTTCTATTTTTCATGAATATTTGAATGAAAAATCACCATTTTTGGTGAATACACCGCCCGATTTTTTCAATAGCTCCCAGGTCATTTGAGCCATTGACTCCAAATCAATGCCGACATGTCTTGTTTTACTGGTAGAATGAGACACAGCAGTTTTTATTGGATTTTAGTGGAATTTGTATTTTTCATGAATATTTTAATGAAAAATCTCCATTTTTGGCGAATACACCGCCCGATTTTTTCAATAGCTCCCAGGTCATTTGAGCCATCGACTCCAAATCAATGCCGACATGTCTTGTTATACTGGTAGAATGAGACACAGCAGTTTTTATTGGAATTTAGTGGAATTTCTATTTTTCATGAATATTTTAATGAAAAATCACCATTTTTAGCGAATACACCGCCCGATTTTTTCAATAGCTCCCAGGTCATTTGAGCCATCGACTCCAAATCAATGCCGACATGTCTTGTTATACTGGCAGAATGAGACACAGCAGTTTTTATTGGATTTTAGTCGAATTTGTATTTTTCATGAATATTTGAATGAAAAATCACCATTTTTGGCGAATACACCGCCCGATTTTTTCAATAGCTCCCAGGTCATTTGAGCCATCGACTCCAAATCAATGCCGACATGTCTTGTTATACTGGTAGAATGAGACACAGCAGTTTTTATTGGATTTTAGTGGAATTTGTATTTTTCATGAATATTTGAATGAAAAATCACCATTTTTGGCGAATACACCGCCCGATTTTTTCAATAGCTCCCAGGTCATTTGAGCCATCGACTCCAAATCAATGCCGACATGTCTTGTTATACTGGCAGAATGAGACACAGCAGTTGTTATTGGAATTTAGTAGAATTTCTATTTTTCATGAATATTTGAATGAAAAATCACCATTTTTGGCGAATACACCGCCCGATTTTTTCAATAGCTCCCAGGTCATTTGAGCCATCAACTCCAAATCAATGCCGACATGTCTTGTTATACTGGTAGAATGAGACACAGCAGTTTTTAATGGATTTCAGTGGAATTTGTATTTTTCATGAATATTTTAATGAAAAATCACCATTTTTGGCGAATGCACCGCCCGATTTTTTCAATAGCTCCCAGGTCATTTGAGCCATCGACTCGAAATCAATGCCGACATGTCTTGTTATACTGGTAGAATGAGACACAGCAGTTTTTATTGGATTTTAGTGGAATTTGTATTTTTCATGAATATTTTAATGAAAAATCTCCATTTTTGGCGAATACACCGCCCGATTTTTTCAATAGCTCCCAGGTCATTTTAGCCATCGACTCCAAATCAATGCCGACATGTCTTGTTATACTGGCAGAATGAGACACAGCAGTTTTTATTGGAATTTAGTGGAATTTGTATTTTTCATGAATATTTGAATGAAAAATCACCATTTTTGGCGAATACACCGCCCGATTTTTTCAATAGCTCCCAGGTCATTTGAGCCATTGACTCCAAATCAATGCCGACATGTCTTGTTATACTGGCAGAATGAGACACAGCAGTTGTTATTGGAATTTAGTAGAATTTCTATTTTTCATGAATATTTGAATGAAAAATCACCATTTTTGGCGAATACACCGCCCGATTTTTTCAATAGCTCCCAGGTCATTTGAGCCATCAACTCCAAATCAATGCCGACATGTCTTGTTATACTGGTAGAATGAGACACAGCAGTTTTTAATGGATTTCAGTGGAATTTGTATTTTTCATGAATATTTGAATGAAAAATCACCATTTTTGGCGAATACACCGCCCGATTTTTTCAATAGCTCCCAGGTCATTTGAGCCATCGACTCCAAATCAATGCCGACATGTCTTGTTATACTGGTAGAATGAGACACAGCAGTTTTTATTGGATTTTAGTGGAATTTGTATTTTTCATGAATATTTTAATGAAAAATCACCATTTTTGGCGAATACACCGCCCGATTTAATTCAAAAGCTCCCAGGTCATTTGAGCCATCTACTCGAAATCAATGCCGACATGTCTTGTTATACTGGTAGAATGAGACACAGCAGTTTTTATTGGTATTGTGGGGGAATTTGTATTTTTCATGAATATTTGAATGAAAAATCACCATTTTTGGCGAATACACCGCCCGATTTTTTCAATAGCTCCCAGGTCATTTGAGCCATCGACTCCAAATCAATGCCGACATGTCTTGTTATACTGGTAGAATGAGACACAGCAGTTTTTATTGGAATTTAGTGGAATTTGTATTTTTCATGAATATTTGAATGAAAAATCACCATTTTTGGCGAATACACCGCCCGATTTTTTCAATAGCTCCCAGGTCATTTGAGCCATCGACTCCAAATCAATGCCGACATGTCTTGTTATACTGGCAGAATGAGACACAGCAGTTTTTATTGGATTTTAGTGGAATTTGTATTTTTCATGAATATTTGAATGAAAAATCAGCATTTTTGGCGAATACACCGCCCAATTTTTTCAATAGCTCCCAGGTCATTTGAGCCATCGACTCCAAATCAATGCCAGCATGTCTTGTTATACTGGTAGAATGAGACACAGCAGTTTTTATTGGAATTTAGTGGAATTTATATTTTTCATGAATATTTTCATTAAAAATCACCATTTTTGGCGAATACACCGCCCGATTTTTTCAATAGCTCCCAGGTCATTTGAGCCATCGACTCCAAATCAATGCCGACATGTCTTGTTATACTGGTAGAATGAGACACAGCAGTTTTTATTGGATTTTAGTGGAATTTGTATTTTTCATGAATATTTTAATGAAAAATCACCATTTTTGGCGAATGCACCGCCCGATTTTTTCAATAGCTCCCAGGTCATTTGAGCCATCGACTCGAAATCAATGCCAACATGTCTTGTTATACTGGTAGAATGAGACACAGCAGTTTTTATTGGTATTGTGGGGGAATTTGTATTTTTCATGAATATTTGAATGAAAAATCACCATTTTTGGCGAATACACCGCCCGATTTTTTCAATAGCTCCCAGGTCATTTGAGCCATCGACTCCAAATCAATGCCGACATGTCTTGTTATACTGGTAGAATGAGACACAGCAGTTTTTATTGGATTTTAGTGGAATTTGTATTTTTCATGAATATTTGAATGAAAAATCACCATTTTTGGCGAATACACCGCCCGATTTTTTCAATAGCTCCCAGGTCATTTGAGCCATCGACTCCAAATCAATGCCGACATGTCTTGTAATACTGGTAGAATGAGACACAGCAGTTTTTATTGGTATTGTAGTTGAATTTCTATTTTTCATGAATATTTTAATGAAAAATCACCATTTTTGGCGAATACACCGCCCGATTTTTTCAATAGCTCCCAGGTCATTTGAGCCATCGACTCCAAATCAATGCCGACATGTCTTGTTATACTGGCAGAATGAGACACAGCAGTTTTTATTGGATTTTAGTGGAATTTGTATTTTTCATGAATATTTTCATGAAAAATCAGCATTTTTGGCGAATACACCGCCCGATTTTTTCAATAGCTCCCAGGTCATTTGAGCCATCGACTCCAAATCAATGCCGACATGTCTTGTTATACTGGTAGAATGAGACACAGCAGTTTTTATTGGAATTTAGTGGAATTTCTATTTTTCATGAATATTTTAATGAAAAATCACCATTTTTAGCGAATACACCGCCCGATTTTTTCAATAGCTCCCAGGTCATTTGAGCCATCGACTCCAAATCAATGCCGACATGTCTTGTTATACTGGCAGAATGAGACACAGCAGTTTTTATTGGATTTTAGTCGAATTTGTATTTTTCATGAATATTTGAATGAAAAATCACCATTTTTGGCGAATACACCGCCCGATTTTTTCAATAGCTCCCAGGTCATTTGAGCCATCGACTCCAAATCAATGCCGACATGTCTTGTTATACTGGTAGAATGAGACACAGCAGTTTTTATTGGATTTTAGTGGAATTTGTATTTTTCATGAATATTTGAATGAAAAATCACCATTTTTGGCGAATACACCGCCCGATTTTTTCAATAGCTCCCAGGTCATTTGAGCCATCGACTCCAAATCAATGCCGACATGTCTTGTTATACTGGCAGAATGAGACACAGCAGTTGTTATTGGAATTTAGTAGAATTTCTATTTTTCATGAATATTTGAATGAAAAATCACCATTTTTGGCGAATACACCGCCCGATTTTTTCAATAGCTCCCAGGTCATTTGAGCCATCAACTCCAAATCAATGCCGACATGTCTTGTTATACTGGTAGAATGAGACACAGCAGTTTTTAATGGATTTCAGTGGAATTTGTATTTTTCATGAATATTTTAATGAAAAATCACCATTTTTGGCGAATGCACCGCCCGATTTTTTCAATAGCTCCCAGGTCATTTGAGCCATCGACTCGAAATCAATGCCGACATGTCTTGTTATACTGGTAGAATGAGACACAGCAGTTTTTATTGGATTTTAGTGGAATTTGTATTTTTCATGAATATTTTAATGAAAAATCTCCATTTTTGGCGAATACACCGCCCGATTTTTTCAATAGCTCCCAGGTCATTTTAGCCATCGACTCCAAATCAATGCCGACATGTCTTGTTATACTGGCAGAATGAGACACAGCAGTTTTTATTGGAATTTAGTGGAATTTGTATTTTTCATGAATATTTGAATGAAAAATCACCATTTTTGGCGAATACACCGCCCGATTTTTTCAATAGCTCCCAGGTCATTTGAGCCATTGACTCCAAATCAATGCCGACATGTCTTGTTATACTGGCAGAATGAGACACAGCAGTTGTTATTGGAATTTAGTAGAATTTCTATTTTTCATGAATATTTGAATGAAAAATCACCATTTTTGGCGAATACACCGCCCGATTTTTTCAATAGCTCCCAGGTCATTTGAGCCATCAACTCCAAATCAATGCCGACATGTCTTGTTATACTGGTAGAATGAGACACAGCAGTTTTTAATGGATTTCAGTGGAATTTGTATTTTTCATGAATATTTGAATGAAAAATCACCATTTTTGGCGAATACACCGCCCGATTTTTTCAATAGCTCCCAGGTCATTTGAGCCATCGACTCCAAATCAATGCCGACATGTCTTGTTATACTGGTAGAATGAGACACAGCAGTTTTTATTGGATTTTAGTGGAATTTGTATTTTTCATGAATATTTTAATGAAAAATCACCATTTTTGGCGAATACACCGCCCGATTTAATTCAAAAGCTCCCAGGTCATTTGAGCCATCTACTCGAAATCAATGCCGACATGTCTTGTTATACTGGTAGAATGAGACACAGCAGTTTTTATTGGTATTGTGGGGGAATTTGTATTTTTCATGAATATTTGAATGAAAAATCACCATTTTTGGCGAATACACCGCCCGATTTTTTCAATAGCTCCCAGGTCATTTGAGCCATTGACTCCAAATCAATGCCGACATGTCTTGTTATACTGGCAGAATGAGACACAGCAGTTGTTATTGGAATTTAGTAGAATTTGTATTTTTCATGAATATTTTAATGAAAAATCACCATTTTTGGCGAATACACCGCCCGATTTTTTTCAATAGCTCCCAGGTCATTTGAGCCATCTACTCGAAATCAATGCCGACATGTCTTGTTATACTGGTAGAATGAGACACAGCAGTTTTTATTGGTATTGTGGGGGAATTTGTATTTTTCATGAATATTTGAATGAAAAATCACCATTTTTGGCGAATACACCGCCCGATTTTTTCAATAGCTCCCAGGTCATTTGAGCCATCGACTCCAAATCAATGCCGACATGTCTTGTTATACTGGTAGAATGAGACACAGCAGTTTTTATTGGATTTTAGTGGAATTTGTATTTTTCATGAATATTTTAATGAAAAATCTCCATTTTTGGCGAATACACCGCCCGATTTTTTCAATAGCTCCCAGGTCATTTGAGTCATCGACTCCAAATCAATGCCGACATGTCTTGTTATACTGGTAGAATGAGACACAGCAGTTTTTATTGGAATTTAGTGGAATTTCTATTTTTCATGAATATTTTAATGAAAAATCACCATTTTTAGCGAATACACCGCCCGATTTTTTCAATAGCTCCCAGGTCATTTGAGCCATCGACTCCAAATCAATGCCGACATGTCTTGTTATACTGGCAGAATGAGACACAGCAGTTTTTATTGGATTTTAGTCGAATTTGTATTTTTCATGAATATTTGAATGAAAAATCACCATTTTTGGCGAATACACCGCCCGATTTTTTCAATAGCTCCCAGGTCATTTGAGCCATCGACTCCAAATCAATGCCGACATGTCTTGTTATACTGGTAGAATGAGACACAGCAGTTTTTATTGGATTTTAGTGGAATTTGTATTTTGCATGAATATTTGAATGAAAAATCACCATTTTTGGCGAATACACTGTCTGATTTTTTCAATAGCTCCCAGGTCATTTGAGCCATCGACTCCAAATCAATGCCGACATGTCTTGTTATACTGGTAGAATGAGACACAGCAGTTTTTATTGGATTTTAGTGGAATTTCTATTTTTCATGAATATTTTAATGAAAAATCACCATTTTTGGCGAATGCACCGCCCGATTTTTTCAATAGCTCACAGGTCATTTGAGCCATCGACTCGAAATCAATGCCGACATGTCTTGTTATACTGGTAGAATGAGACACAGCACTTTTTATTGGATTTTAGTGTAATTTGTATTTTTCATGAATATTTTAATGAAAAATCTCCATTTTTGGCGAATACACCGCCCGATTTTTTCAATAGCTCCCAGGTCATTTTAGCCATCGACTCCAAATCAATGCCGACATGTCTTGTTATACTGGTAGAATGAGACACAGCAGTTTTTAATGGATTTCAGTGGAATTTGTATTTTTCATGAATATTTGAATGAAAAATCACCATTTTTGGCGAATACACCGCCCGATTTTTTCAATAGCTCCCAGGTCATTTGAGCCATCGACTCCAAATCAATGCCGACATGTCTTGTTATACTGGTAGAATGAGACACAGCAGTTTTTATTGGATTTTAGTGGAATTTGTATTTTTCATGAATATTTTAATGAAAAATCTCCATTTTTGGCGAATGCACCGCCCGATTTTTTCAATAGCTCCCAGGTCATTTGAGCCATCGACTCGAAATCAATGCCGACATGTCTTGTTATACTGGTAGAATGAGACACAGCAGTTTTTATTGGTATTGTGGGGGAATTTGTATTTTTCATGAATATTTGAATGAAAAATCACCATTTTTGGCGAATACACCGCCCGATTTTTTCAATAGCTCCCAGGTCATTTGAGCCATCGACTCCAAATCAATGCCGACATGTCTTGTTATACTGGTAGAATGAGACACAGCAGTTTTTATTGGAATTTAGTGGAATTTCTATTTTTCATGAATATTTGAATGAAAAATCACCATTTTTGGCGAATACACCGCCCGATTTTTTCAATAGCTCCCAGGTCATTTGAGCCATCGACTCCAAATCAATGCCAACATGTCTTGTTATACTGGTAGAATGAGACACAGCAGTTTTTATTGGATTTTAGTGGAATTTGTATTTTTCATGAATATTTTAATGAAAAATCTCCATTTTTGGCGAATACACCGCCCGATTTTTTCAATAGCTCCCAGGTCATTTGAGCCATTGACTCCAAATCAATGCCGACATGTCTTGTTATACTGGCAGAATGAGACACAGCAGTTGTTATTGGAATTTAGTAGAATTTGTATTTTTCATGAATATTTTAATGAAAAATCACCATTTTTGGCGAATACACCGCCCGATTTTTTTCAATAGCTCCCAGGTCATTTGAGCCATCTACTCGAAATCAATGCCGACATGTCTTGTTATACTGGTAGAATGAGACACAGCAGTTTTTATTGGTATTGTGGGGGAATTTGTATTTTTCATGAATATTTGAATGAAAAATCACCATTTTTGGCGAATACACCGCCCGATTTTTTCAATAGCTCCCAGGTCATTTGAGCCATCGACTCCAAATCAATGCCGACATGTCTTGTTATACTGGTAGAATGAGACACAGCAGTTTTTATTGGATTTTAGTGGAATTTGTATTTTTCATGAATATTTTAATGAAAAATCTCCATTTTTGGCGAATACACCGCCCGATTTTTTCAATAGCTCCCAGGTCATTTGAGTCATCGACTCCAAATCAATGCCGACATGTCTTGTTATACTGGTAGAATGAGACACAGCAGTTTTTATTGGAATTTAGTGGAATTTCTATTTTTCATGAATATTTTAATGAAAAATCACCATTTTTAGCGAATACACCGCCCGATTTTTTCAATAGCTCCCAGGTCATTTGAGCCATCGACTCCAAATCAATGCCGACATGTCTTGTTATACTGGCAGAATGAGACACAGCAGTTTTTATTGGATTTTAGTCGAATTTGTATTTTTCATGAATATTTGAATGAAAAATCACCATTTTTGGCGAATACACCGCCCGATTTTTTCAATAGCTCCCAGGTCATTTGAGCCATCGACTCCAAATCAATGCCGACATGTCTTGTTATACTGGTAGAATGAGACACAGCAGTTTTTATTGGATTTTAGTGGAATTTGTATTTTTCATGAATATTTGAATGAAAAATCACCATTTTTGGCGAATACACTGTCTGATTTTTTCAATAGCTCCCAGGTCATTTGAGCCATCGACTCCAAATCAATGCCGACATGTCTTGTTATACTGGTAGAATGAGACACAGCAGTTTTTATTGGATTTTAGTGGAATTTCTATTTTTCATGAATATTTTAATGAAAAATCACCATTTTTGGCGAATGCACCGCCCGATTTTTTCAATAGCTCACAGGTCATTTGAGCCATCGACTCGAAATCAATGCCGACATGTCTTGTTATACTGGTAGAATGAGACACAGCACTTTTTATTGGATTTTAGTGGAATTTGTATTTTTCATGAATATTTTAATGAAAAATCTCCATTTTTGGCGAATACACCGCCCGATTTTTTCAATAGCTCCCAGGTCATTTTAGCCATCGACTCCAAATCAATGCCGACATGTCTTGTTATACTGGTAGAATGAGACACAGCAGTTTTTAATGGATTTCAGTGGAATTTGTATTTTTCATGAATATTTGAATGAAAAATCACCATTTTTGGCGAATACACCGCCCGATTTTTTCAATAGCTCCCAGGTCATTTGAGCCATCGACTCCAAATCAATGCCGACATGTCTTGTTATACTGGTAGAATGAGACACAGCAGTTTTTATTGGATTTTAGTGGAATTTCTATTTTTCATGAATATTTTAATGAAAAATCACCATTTTTGGCGAATGCACCGCCCGATTTTTTCAATAGCTCCCAGGTCATTTGAGCCATCGACTCGAAATCAATGCCGACATGTCTTGTTATACTGGTAGAATGAGACACAGCAGTTTTTATTGGTATTGTGGGGGAATTTGTATTTTTCATGAATATTTGAATGAAAAATCACCATTTTTGGCGAATACACTGCCCGATTTTTTCAATAGCTCCCAGGTCATTTGAGCCATCGACTCCAAATCAATGCCGACATGTCTTGTTATACTGGTAGAATGAGACACAGCAGTTTTTAATGGATTTCAGTGGAATTTGTATTTTTCATGAATATTTGAATGAAAAATCACCATTTTTGGCGAATACACCGCCCGATTTTTTCAATAGCTCCCAGGTCATTTGAGCCATCGACTCCAAATCAATGCCGACATGTCTTGTTATACTGGTAGAATGAGACACAGCAGTTTTTATTGGATTTTAGTGGAATTTCTATTTTTCATGAATATTTTAATGAAAAATCACCATTTTTGGCGAATGCACCGCCCGATTTTTTCAATAGCTCCCAGGTCATTTGAGCCATCGACTCCAAATCAATGCCGACATGTCTTGTTATACTGGTAGAATGAGACACAGCAGTTTTTATTGGATTTTAGTGGAATTTGTATTTTTCATGAATATTTGAATGAAAAATCACCATTTTTGGCGAATACACCGCCCGATTTTTTTCAATAGCTCCCAGGTCATTTGAGCCATCTACTCGAAATCAATGCCGACATGTCTTGTTATACTGGTAGAATGAGACACAGCAGTTTTTATTGGTATTGTGGGGGAATTTGTATTTTTCATGAATATTTGAATGAAAAATCACCATTTTTGGCGAATACACCGCCCGATTTTTTCAATAGCTCCCAGGTCATTTGAGCCATCGACTCCAAATCAATGCCGACATGTCTTGTTATACTGGTAGAATGAGACACAGCAGTTTTTATTGGAATTTAGTGGAATTTCTATTTTTCATGAATATTTGAATGAAAAATCACCATTTTTGGCGAATACACCGCCCGATTTTTTCAATAGCTCCCAGGTCATTTGAGCCATCGACTCCAAATCAATGCCGACATGTCTTGTTTTACTGGTAGAATGAGACACAGCAGTTTTTATTGGATTTTAGTGGAATTTGTATTTTTCATGAATATTTTAATGAAAAATCTCCATTTTTGGCGAATACACCGCCCGATTTTTTCAATAGCTCCCAGGTCATTTGAGCCATCGACTCCAAATCAATGCCGACATGTCTTGTTATACTGGTAGAATGAGACACAGCAGTTTTTATTGGATTTTAGTCGAATTTGTATTTTTCATGAATATTTGAATGAAAAATCACCATTTTTGGCGAATACACCGCCCGATTTTTTCAATAGCTCCCAGGTCATTTGAGCCATCGACTCGAAATCAATGCCGACATGTCTTGTTATACTGGTAGAATGAGACACAGCAGTTTTTATTGGAATTTAGTGGAATTTGTATTTTTCATGAATATTTGAATGAAAATTCACCATTTTTGGCGAATACACCGCCCGATTTTTTCAATAGCTCCCAGGTCATTTGAGCCATCGACTCCAAATCAATGCCGACATGTCTTGTTATACTGGTAGAATGAGACACAGCAGTTTTTATTGGATTTTAGTGGAATTTGTATTTTGCATGAATATTTGAATGAAAAATCACCATTTTTGGCGAATACACTGTCTGATTTTTTCAATAGCTCCCAGGTCATTTGAGCCATCGACTCCAAATCAATGCCGACATGTCTTGTTATACTGGTAGAATGAGACACAGCAGTTTTTATTGGATTTTAGTGGAATTTCTATTTTTCATGAATATTTTAATGAAAAATCACCATTTTTGGCGAATGCACCGCCCGATTTTTTCAATAGCTCACAGGTCATTTGAGCCATCGACTCGAAATCAATGCCGACATGTCTTGTTATACTGGTAGAATGAGACACAGCACTTTTTATTGGATTTTAGTGGAATTTGTATTTTTCATGAATATTTTAATGAAAAATCTCCATTTTTGGCGAATACACCGCCCGATTTTTTCAATAGCTCCCAGGTCATTTTAGCCATCGACTCCAAATCAATGCCGACATGTCTTGTTATACTGGTAGAATGAGACACAGCAGTTTTTAATGGATTTCAGTGGAATTTGTATTTTTCATGAATATTTGAATGAAAAATCACCATTTTTGGCGAATACACCGCCCGATTTTTTCAATAGCTCCCAGGTCATTTGAGCCATCGACTCCAAATCAATGCCGACATGTCTTGTTATACTGGTAGAATGAGACACAGCAGTTTTTATTGGATTTTAGTGGAATTTGTATTTTTCATGAATATTTTAATGAAAAATCTCCATTTTTGGCGAATGCACCGCCCGATTTTTTCAATAGCTCCCAGGTCATTTGAGCCATCGACTCGAAATCAATGCCGACATGTCTTGTTATACTGGTAGAATGAGACACAGCAGTTTTTATTGGTATTGTGGGGGAATTTGTATTTTTCATGAATATTTGAATGAAAAATCACCATTTTTGGCGAATACACCGCCCGATTTTTTCAATAGCTCCCAGGTCATTTGAGCCATCGACTCCAAATCAATGCCGACATGTCTTGTTATACTGGTAGAATGAGACACAGCAGTTTTTATTGGAATTTAGTGGAATTTCTATTTTTCATGAATATTTGAATGAAAAATCACCATTTTTGGCGAATACACCGCCCGATTTTTTCAATAGCTCCCAGGTCATTTGAGCCATCGACTCCAAATCAATGCCAACATGTCTTGTTATACTGGTAGAATGAGACACAGCAGTTTTTATTGGATTTTAGTGGAATTTGTATTTTTCATGAATATTTTAATGAAAAATCTCCATTTTTGGCGAATACACCGCCCGATTTTTTCAATAGCTCCCAGGTCATTTGAGCCATTGACTCCAAATCAATGCCGACATGTCTTGTTATACTGGCAGAATGAGACACAGCAGTTGTTATTGGAATTTAGTAGAATTTGTATTTTTCATGAATATTTTAATGAAAAATCACCATTTTTGGCGAATACACCGCCCGATTTTTTTCAATAGCTCCCAGGTCATTTGAGCCATCTACTCGAAATCAATGCCGACATGTCTTGTTATACTGGTAGAATGAGACACAGCAGTTTTTATTGGTATTGTGGGGGAATTTGTATTTTTCATGAATATTTGAATGAAAAATCACCATTTTTGGCGAATACACCGCCCGATTTTTTCAATAGCTCCCAGGTCATTTGAGCCATCGACTCCAAATCAATGCCGACATGTCTTGTTATACTGGTAGAATGAGACACAGCAGTTTTTATTGGATTTTAGTGGAATTTGTATTTTTCATGAATATTTTAATGAAAAATCTCCATTTTTGGCGAATACACCGCCCGATTTTTTCAATAGCTCCCAGGTCATTTGAGTCATCGACTCCAAATCAATGCCGACATGTCTTGTTATACTGGTAGAATGAGACACAGCAGTTTTTATTGGAATTTAGTGGAATTTCTATTTTTCATGAATATTTTAATGAAAAATCACCATTTTTAGCGAATACACCGCCCGATTTTTTCAATAGCTCCCAGGTCATTTGAGCCATCGACTCCAAATCAATGCCGACATGTCTTGTTATACTGGCAGAATGAGACACAGCAGTTTTTATTGGATTTTAGTCGAATTTGTATTTTTCATGAATATTTGAATGAAAAATCACCATTTTTGGCGAATACACCGCCCGATTTTTTCAATAGCTCCCAGGTCATTTGAGCCATCGACTCCAAATCAATGCCGACATGTCTTGTTATACTGGTAGAATGAGACACAGCAGTTTTTATTGGATTTTAGTGGAATTTGTATTTTTCATGAATATTTGAATGAAAAATCACCATTTTTGGCGAATACACTGTCTGATTTTTTCAATAGCTCCCAGGTCATTTGAGCCATCGACTCCAAATCAATGCCGACATGTCTTGTTATACTGGTAGAATGAGACACAGCAGTTTTTATTGGATTTTAGTGGAATTTCTATTTTTCATGAATATTTTAATGAAAAATCACCATTTTTGGCGAATGCACCGCCCGATTTTTTCAATAGCTCACAGGTCATTTGAGCCATCGACTCGAAATCAATGCCGACATGTCTTGTTATACTGGTAGAATGAGACACAGCACTTTTTATTGGATTTTAGTGGAATTTGTATTTTTCATGAATATTTTAATGAAAAATCTCCATTTTTGGCGAATACACCGCCCGATTTTTTCAATAGCTCCCAGGTCATTTTAGCCATCGACTCCAAATCAATGCCGACATGTCTTGTTATACTGGTAGAATGAGACACAGCAGTTTTTAATGGATTTCAGTGGAATTTGTATTTTTCATGAATATTTGAATGAAAAATCACCATTTTTGGCGAATACACCGCCCGATTTTTTCAATAGCTCCCAGGTCATTTGAGCCATCGACTCCAAATCAATGCCGACATGTCTTGTTATACTGGTAGAATGAGACACAGCAGTTTTTATTGGATTTTAGTGGAATTTCTATTTTTCATGAATATTTTAATGAAAAATCACCATTTTTGGCGAATGCACCGCCCGATTTTTTCAATAGCTCCCAGGTCATTTGAGCCATCGACTCGAAATCAATGCCGACATGTCTTGTTATACTGGTAGAATGAGACACAGCAGTTTTTATTGGTATTGTGGGGGAATTTGTATTTTTCATGAATATTTGAATGAAAAATCACCATTTTTGGCGAATACACCGCCCGATTTTTTCAATAGCTCCCAGGTCATTTGAGCCATCGACTCCAAATCAATGCCGACATGTCTTGTTATACTGGTAGAATGAGACACAGCAGTTTTTAATGGATTTCAGTGGAATTTGTATTTTTCATGAATATTTGAATGAAAAATCACCATTTTTGGCGAATACACCGCCCGATTTTTTCAATAGCTCCCAGGTCATTTGAGCCATCGACTCCAAATCAATGCCGACATGTCTTGTTATACTGGTAGAATGAGACACAGCAGTTTTTATTGGATTTTAGTGGAATTTCTATTTTTCATGAATATTTTAATGAAAAATCACCATTTTTGGCGAATGCACCGCCCGATTTTTTCAATAGCTCCCAGGTCATTTGAGCCATCGACTCCAAATCAATGCCGACATGTCTTGTTATACTGGTAGAATGAGACACAGCAGTTTTTATTGGATTTTAGTGGAATTTGTATTTTTCATGAATATTTGAATGAAAAATCACCATTTTTGGCGAATACACCGCCCGATTTTTTTCAATAGCTCCCAGGTCATTTGAGCCATCTACTCGAAATCAATGCCGACATGTCTTGTTATACTGGTAGAATGAGACACAGCAGTTTTTATTGGTATTGTGGGGGAATTTGTATTTTTCATGAATATTTTAATGAAAAATCACCATTTTTGGCGAATACACCGCCCGATTTTTTCAATAGCTCCCAGGTCATTTGAGCCATCGACTCCAAATCAATGCCGACATGTCTTGTTATACTGGTAGAATGAGACACAGCAGTTTTTATTGGAATTTAGTGGAATTTCTATTTTTCATGAATATTTGAATGAAAAATCACCATTTTTGGCGAATACACCGCCCGATTTTTTCAATAGCTCCCAGGTCATTTGAGCCATCGACTCCAAATCAATGCCGACATGTCTTGTTTTACTGGTAGAATGAGACACAGCAGTTTTTATTGGATTTTAGTGGAATTTGTATTTTTCATGAATATTTTAATGAAAAATCTCCATTTTTGGCGAATACACCGCCCGATTTTTTCAATAGCTCCCAGGTCATTTGAGCCATCGACTCCAAATCAATGCCGACATGTCTTGTTATACTGGTAGAATGAGACACAGCAGTTTTTATTGGATTTTAGTCGAATTTGTATTTTTCATGAATATTTGAATGAAAAATCACCATTTTTGGCGAATACACCGCCCGATTTTTTCAATAGCTCCCAGGTCATTTGAGCCATCGACTCGAAATCAATGCCGACATGTCTTGTTATACTGGTAGAATGAGACACAGCAGTTTTTATTGGAATTTAGTGGAATTTGTATTTTTCATGAATATTTGAATGAAAATTCACCATTTTTGGCGAATACACCGCCCGATTTTTTCAATAGCTCCCAGGTCATTTGAGCCATCGACTCCAAATCAATGCCGACATGTCTTGTTATACTGGTAGAATGAGACACAGCAGTTTTTATTGGATTTTAGTGGAATTTGTATTTTTCATGAATATTTGAATGAAAAATCACCATTTTTGGCGAATACACCGCCCGATTTTTTCAATAGCTCCCAGGTCATTTGAGCCATCGACTCCAAATCAATGCCGACATGTCTTGTTATACTGGTAGAATGAGACACAGCAGTTTTTATTGGAATTTAGTGGAATTTGTATTTTTCATGAATATTTGAATGAAAAATCACCATTTTTGGCGAATACACCGCCCGATTTTTTCAATAGCTCCCAGGTCATTTGAGCCATCGACTCCAAATCAATGCCGACATGTCTTGTTATACTGGTAGAATGAGACACAGCAGTTTTTATTGGTATTGTAGTTGAATTTCTATTTTTCATGAATATTTTAATGAAAAATCACCATTTTTGGCGAATACACTGCCCGATTTTTTCAATAGCTCCCAGGTCATTTGAGCCATCGACTCCAAATCAATGCCGACATGTCTTGTTATACTGGCAGAATGAGACACAGCAGTTTTTATTGGATTTTAGTGGAATTTGTATTTTTCATGAATATTTTAATGAAAAATCACCATTTTTGGCGAATACACCGCCCGATTTTTTCAATAGCTCCCAGGTCATTTGAGCCATCGACTCCAAATCAATGCCGACATGTCTTGTTATACTGGCAGAATGAGACACAGCAGTTTTTATTGGATTTTAGTGGAATTTGTATTTTTCATGAATATTTTAATGAAAAATCACCATTTTTCGCGAATACACCGCCCGACTTTTTTCAATAGCTCCCAGGTCATTTGAGCCATCGACTCCAAATCAATGCCGACATGTCTTGTTATACTGGTAGAATGAGACACAGCAGTTTTTATTGGAATTTAGTGGAATTTCTATTTTTCATGAATATTTTAATGAAAAATCACCATTTTTGGCGAATACACCGCCCGATTTTTTCAATAGCTCCCAGGTCATTTGAGCCATCGACTCCAAATCAATGCCGACATGTCTTGTTATACTGGTAGAATGAGACACAGCAGTTTTTATTGGTCTTGTAGTTGAATTTCTATTTTTCATGAATATTTTAATGAAAAATCACCATTTTTGGCGAATACACCGCACAATTTTTTCAATAGCTCCCAGGTCATTTGAGCCATCGACTCCAAATCAATGCCGACATGTCTTGTTATACTGGTAGAATGAGACACAGCAGTTTTTATAGGATTTTAGTGGAATTTGTATTTTTCATGAATATTTTAATGAAAAATCTCCATTTTTGGCGAATACACCGCCCGATTTTTTCAATAGCTCCCAGGTCATTTGAGCCATCGACTCCAAATCAATGCCGACATGTCTTGTTATACTGGCAGAATGAGACACAGCAGTTTTTATTGGAATTTAGTGGAATTTCTATTTTTCATGAATATTTTAATGAAAAATCACCATTTTTGGCGAATACACCGCCCGATTTTTTCAATAGCTCCCAGGTCATTTGAGCCATCGACTCCAAATCAATGCCGACATGTCTTGTTATACTGGTAGAATGAGACACAGCAGTTTTTATTGGTATTGTAGTTGAATTTCTATTTTTCATGAATATTTTAATGAAAAATCACCATTTTTGGCGAATACACCGCACAATTTTTTCAATAGCTCCCAGGTCATTTGAGCCATCGACTCCAAATCAATGCCGACATGTCTTGTTATACTGGTAGAATGAGACACAGCAGTTTTTATTGGATTTTAGTGGAATTTGTATTTTTCATGAATATTTTAATGAAAAATCTCCATTTTTGGCGAATACACTGCCCGATTTTTTCAATAGCTCCCAGGTCATTTGAGCCATCGACTCCAAATCAATGCCGACATGTCTTGTTATACTGGCAGAATGAGACACAGCAGTTTTTATTGGATTTTAGTGGAATTTGTATTTTTCATGAATATTTTAATGTAAAATCACCATTTTTGGCGAATACACCGCCCGATTTTTTCAATAGCTCCCAGGTCATTTGAGCCATCGACTCCAAATCAATGCCGACATGTCTTGTTATACTGGCAGAATGAGACACAGCAGTTTTTATTGGATTTTAGTGGAATTTGTATTTTTCATGAATATTTTAATGAAAAATCACCATTTTTCGCGAATACACCGCCCGACTTTTTTCAATAGCTCCCAGGTCATTTGAGCCATCGACTCCAAATCAATGCCGACATGTCTTGTTATACTGGTAGAATGAGACACAGCAGTTTTTATTGGTATTGTAGTTGAATTTCTATTTTTCATGAATATTTTAATGAAAAATCACCATTTTTGGCGAATACACCGCCCGATTTTTTCAATAGCTCCCAGGTCATTTGAGCCATCGACTCCAAATCAATGCCGACATGTCTTGTTATACTGGCAGAATGAGACACAGCAGTTTTTATTGGAATTTAGTGGAATTTCTATTTTTCATGAATATTTTAATGAAAAATCACCATTTTTGGCGAATACACCGCCCGATTTTTTCAATAGCTCCCAGGTCATTTGAGCCATCGACTCCAAATCAATGCCGACATGTCTTGTTATACTGGTAGAATGAGACACAGCAGTTTTTATTGGTCTTGTAGTTGAATTTCTATTTTTCATGAATATTTTAATGAAAAATCACCATTTTTGGCGAATACACCGCACAATTTTTTCAATAGCTCCCAGGTCATTTGAGCCATCGACTCCAAATCAATGCCGACATGTCTTGTTATACTGGTAGAATGAGACACAGCAGTTTTTATTGGATTTTAGTGGAATTTGTATTTTTCATGAATATTTTAATGAAAAATCTCCATTTTTGGCGAATACACCGCCCGATTTTTTCAATAGCTCCCAGGTCATTTGAGCCATCGACTCCAAATCAATGCCGACATGTCTTGTTATACTGGCAGAATGAGACACAGCAGTTTTTATTGGATTTTAGTGGAATTTCTATTTTTCATGAATATTTGAATGAAAAATCACCATTTTTGGCGAATACACCGCCCGATTTTTTCAATAGCTCCCAGGTCATTTGAGCCATCGACTCCAAATCAATGCCGACATGTCTTGTTATACTGGTAGAATGAGACACAGCAGTTTTTATTGGAATTTAGTGGAATTTGTATTTTTCATGAATATTTTAATGAAAAATCACCATTTTTGGCGAATACACCGCCCGATTTTTTCAATAGCTCCCAGGTCATTTGAGCCATCGACTCCAAATCAATGCCAACATGTCTTGTTATACTGGTAGAATGAGACACAGCAGTTTTTATTGGAATTTAGTGGAATTTGTATTTTTCATGAATATTTTAATGAAAAATCACCATTTTTGGCGAATACACCGCCCGATTTTTTCAATAGCTCCCAGGTCATTTGAGCCATCGACTCCAAATCAATGCCGACATGTCTTGTTATACTGGTAGAATGAGACACAGCAGTTTTTATTGGATTTTAGTGGAATTTCTATTTTTCATGAATATTTTAATGAAAAATCACCATTTTTGGCGAATACACCGCCCGATTTTTTCAATAGCTCCCAGGTCATTTGAGCCATCGACTCCAAATCAATGCCGACATGTCTTGTTATACTGGTAGAATGAGACACAGCAGTTTTTATTGGTCTTGTAGTTGAATTTCTATTTTTCATGAATATTTTAATGAAAAATCACCATTTTTGGCGAATACACCGCACAATTTTTTCAATAGCTCCCAGGTCATTTGAGCCATCGACTCCAAATCAATGCCGACATGTCTTGTTATACTGGTAGAATGAGACACAGCAGTTTTTATTGGATTTTAGTGGAATTTGTATTTTTCATGAATATTTTAATGAAAAATCTCCATTTTTGGCGAATACACCGCCCGATTTTTTCAATAGCTCCCAGGTCATTTGAGCCATCGACTCCAAATCAATGCCGACATGTCTTGTTATACTGGCAGAATGAGACACAGCAGTTTTTATTGGATTTTAGTGGAATTTCTATTTTTCATGAATATTTGAATGAAAAATCACCATTTTTGGCGAATACACCGCCCGATTTTTTCAATAGCTCCCAGGTCATTTGAGCCATCGACTCCAAATCAATGCCGACATGTCTTGTTATACTGGTAGAATGAGACACAGCAGTTTTTATTGGAATTTAGTGGAATTTGTATTTTTCATGAATATTTTAATGAAAAATCACCATTTTTGGCGAATACACCGCCCGATTTTTTCAATAGCTCCCAGGTCATTTGAGCCATCGACTCCAAATCAATGCCAACATGTCTTGTTATACTGGTAGAATGAGACACAGCAGTTTTTATTGGAATTTAGTGGAATTTGTATTTTTCATGAATATTTTAATGAAAAATCACCATTTTTGGCGAATACACCGCCCGATTTTTTCAATAGCTCCCAGGTCATTTGAGCCATCGACTCCAAATCAATGCCGACATGTCTTGTTATACTGGTAGAATGAGACACAGCAGTTTTTATTGGATTTTAGTGGAATTTCTATTTTTCATGAATATTTTAATGAAAAATCACCATTTTTGGCGAATGCACCGCCCGATTTTTTCAATAGCTCCCAGGTCATTTGAGCCATCGACTCGAAATCAATGCCGACATGTCTTGTTATACTGGTAGAATGAGACACAGCAGTTTTTATTGGTATTGTGGGGGAATTTGTATTTTTCATGAATATTTGAATGAAAAATCACCATTTTTGGCGAATACACCGCCCGATTTTTTCAATAGCTCCCAGGTCATTTGAGCCATCGACTCCAAATCAATGCCGACATGTCTTGTTATACTGGTAGAATGAGACACAGCAGTTTTTATTGGAATTTAGTGGAATTTGTATTTTTCATGAATATTTGAATGAAAAATCACCATTTTTGGCGAATACACCGCCCGATTTTTTCAATAGCTCCCAGGTCATTTGAGCCATCAACTCCAAATCAATGCCGACATGTCTTGTTATACTGGTAGAATGAGACACAGCAGTTTTTAATGGATTTCAGTGGAATTTGTATTTTTCATGAATATTTGAATGAAAAATCACCATTTTTGGCGAATACACCGCCCGATTTTTTCAATAGCTCCCAGGTCATTTGAGCCATCGACTCCAAATCAATGCCGACATGTCTTGTTATACTGGTAGAATGAGACACAGCAGTTTTTATTGGAATTTAGTGGAATTTCTATTTTTCATGAATATTTGAATGAAAAATCACCATTTTTGGCGAATACACCGCCCGATTTTTTCAATAGCTCCCAGGTCATTTGAGCCATCGACTCCAAATCAATGCCGACATGTCTTGTTATACTGGTAGAATGAGACACAGCAGTTTTTATTGGATTTTAGTGGAATTTGTATTTTTCATGAATATTTTAATGAAAAATCTCCATTTTTGGCGAATACACCGCCCGATTTTTTCAATAGCTCCCAGGTCATTTGAGCCATCGACTCCAAATCAATGCCGACATGTCTTGTTATACTGGTAGAATGAGACACAGCAGTTTTTATTGGAATTTAGTGGAATTTCTATTTTTCATGAATATTTTAATGAAAAATCACCATTTTTAGCGAATACACCGCCCGATTTTTTCAATAGCTCCCAGGTCATTTGAGCCATCGACTCCAAATCAATGCCGACATGTCTTGTTATACTGGTAGAATGAGACACAGCAGTTTTTATTGGTATTGTAGTTGAATTTCTATTTTTCATGAATATTTGAATGAAAAATCACCATTTTTGGCGAATACACCGCCCGATTTTTTCAATAGCTCCCAGGTCATTTGAGCCATCGACTCCAAATCAATGCCGACATGTCTTGTTATACTGGCAGAATGAGACACAGCAGTTTTTATTGGAATTTAGTGGAATTTCTATTTTTCATGAATATTTTAATGAAAAATCACCATTTTTGGCGAATACACCGCCCGATTTTTTCAATAGCTCCCAGGTCATTTGAGCCATCGACTCCAAATCAATGCCGACATGTCTTGTTATACTGGTAGAATGAGACACAGCAGTTTTTATTGGTATTGTAGTTGAATTTCTATTTTTCATGAATATTTGAATGAAAAATCACCATTTTTGGCGAATACACCGCCCGATTTTTTCAATAGCTCCCAGGTCATTTGAGCCATCGACTCCAAATCAATGCCGACATGTCTTGTTATACTGGTAGAATGAGACACAGCAGTTTTTATTGGAATTTAGTGGAATTTGTATTTTTCATGAATATTTTAATGAAAAATCACCATTTTTGGCGAATACACCGCCCGATTTTTTCAATAGCTCCCAGGTCATTTGAGCCATCGACTCCAAATCAATGCCAACATGTCTTGTTATACTGGTAGAATGAGACACAGCAGTTTTTATTGGAATTTAGTGGAATTTGTATTTTTCATGAATATTTTAATGAAAAATCACCATTTTTGGCGAATACACCGCCCGATTTTTTCAATAGCTCCCAGGTCATTTGAGCCATCGACTCGAAATCAATGCCGACATGTCTTGTTATACTGGTAGAATGAGACACAGCAGTTTTTATTGGTATTGTGGGGGAATTTGTATTTTTCATGAATATTTGAATGAAAAATCACCATTTTTGGCGAATACACCGCCCGATTTTTTCAATAGCTCCCAGGTCATTTGAGCCATCGACTCCAAATCAATGCCGACATGTCTTGTTATACTGGTAGAATGAGACACAGCAGTTTTTATTGGAATTTAGTGGAATTTGTATTTTTCATGAATATTTGAATGAAAAATCACCATTTTTGGCGAATACACCGCCCGATTTTTTCAATAGCTCCCAGGTCATTTGAGCCATCAACTCCAAATCAATGCCGACATGTCTTGTTATACTGGTAGAATGAGACACAGCAGTTTTTAATGGATTTCAGTGGAATTTGTATTTTTCATGAATATTTGAATGAAAAATCACCATTTTTGGCGAATACACCGCCCGATTTTTTCAATAGCTCCCAGGTCATTTGAGCCATCGACTCCAAATCAATGCCGACATGTCTTGTTATACTGGTAGAATGAGACACAGCAGTTTTTATTGGAATTTAGTGGAATTTCTATTTTTCATGAATATTTGAATGAAAAATCACCATTTTTGGCGAATACACCGCCCGATTTTTTCAATAGCTCCCAGGTCATTTGAGCCATCGACTCCAAATCAATGCCGACATGTCTTGTTATACTGGTAGAATGAGACACAGCAGTTTTTATTGGATTTTAGTGGAATTTGTATTTTTCATGAATATTTTAATGAAAAATCTCCATTTTTGGCGAATACACCGCCCGATTTTTTCAATAGCTCCCAGGTCATTTGAGCCATCGACTCCAAATCAATGCCGACATGTCTTGTTATACTGGTAGAATGAGACACAGCAGTTTTTATTGGAATTTAGTGGAATTTCTATTTTTCATGAATATTTTAATGAAAAATCACCATTTTTAGCGAATACACCGCCCGATTTTTTCAATAGCTCCCAGGTCATTTGAGCCATCGACTCCAAATCAATGCCGACATGTCTTGTTATACTGGTAGAATGAGACACAGCAGTTTTTATTGGTATTGTAGTTGAATTTCTATTTTTCATGAATATTTGAATGAAAAATCACCATTTTTGGCGAATACACCGCCCGATTTTTTCAATAGCTCCCAGGTCATTTGAGCCATCGACTCCAAATCAATGCCGACATGTCTTGTTATACTGGCAGAATGAGACACAGCAGTTTTTATTGGAATTTAGTGGAATTTCTATTTTTCATGAATATTTTAATGAAAAATCACCATTTTTGGCGAATACACCGCCCGATTTTTTCAATAGCTCCCAGGTCATTTGAGCCATCGACTCCAAATCAATGCCGACATGTCTTGTTATACTGGTAGAATGAGACACAGCAGTTTTTATTGGTCTTGTAGTTGAATTTCTATTTTTCATGAATATTTTAATGAAAAATCACCATTTTTGGCGAATACACCGCACAATTTTTTCAATAGCTCCCAGGTCATTTGAGCCATCGACTCCAAATCAATGCCGACATGTCTTGTTATACTGGTAGAATGAGACACAGCAGTTTTTATTGGATTTTAGTGGAATTTGTATTTTTCATGAATATTTTAATGAAAAATCTCCATTTTTGGCGAATACACCGCCCGATTTTTTCAATAGCTCCCAGGTCATTTGAGCCATCGACTCCAAATCAATGCCGACATGTCTTGTTATACTGGCAGAATGAGACACAGCAGTTTTTATTGGATTTTAGTGGAATTTCTATTTTTCATGAATATTTGAATGAAAAATCACCATTTTTGGCGAATACACCGCCCGATTTTTTCAATAGCTCCCAGGTCATTTGAGCCATCGACTCCAAATCAATGCCGACATGTCTTGTTATACTGGTAGAATGAGACACAGCAGTTTTTATTGGAATTTAGTGGAATTTGTATTTTTCATGAATATTTTAATGAAAAATCACCATTTTTGGCGAATACACCGCCCGATTTTTTCAATAGCTCCCAGGTCATTTGAGCCATCGACTCCAAATCAATGCCAACATGTCTTGTTATACTGGTAGAATGAGACACAGCAGTTTTTATTGGAATTTAGTGGAATTTGTATTTTTCATGAATATTTTAATGAAAAATCACCATTTTTGGCGAATACACCGCCCGATTTTTTCAATAGCTCCCAGGTCATTTGAGCCATCGACTCCAAATCAATGCCGACATGTCTTGTTATACTGGTAGAATGAGACACAGCAGTTTTTATTGGATTTTAGTGGAATTTCTATTTTTCATGAATATTTTAATGAAAAATCACCATTTTTGGCGAATGCACCGCCCGATTTTTTCAATAGCTCCCAGGTCATTTGAGCCATCGACTCGAAATCAATGCCGACATGTCTTGTTATACTGGTAGAATGAGACACAGCAGTTTTTATTGGTATTGTGGGGGAATTTGTATTTTTCATGAATATTTGAATGAAAAATCACCATTTTTGGCGAATACACCGCCCGATTTTTTCAATAGCTCCCAGGTCATTTGAGCCATCGACTCCAAATCAATGCCGACATGTCTTGTTATACTGGTAGAATGAGACACAGCAGTTTTTATTGGAATTTAGTGGAATTTGTATTTTTCATGAATATTTGAATGAAAAATCACCATTTTTGGCGAATACACCGCCCGATTTTTTTCAATAGCTCCCAGGTCATTTGAGCCATCAACTCCAAATCAATGCCGACATGTCTTGTTATACTGGTAGAATGAGACACAGCAGTTTTTAATGGATTTCAGTGGAATTTGTATTTTTCATGAATATTTGAATGAAAAATCACCATTTTTGGCGAATACACCGCCCGATTTTTTCAATAGCTCCCAGGTCATTTGAGCCATCGACTCCAAATCAATGCCGACATGTCTTGTTATACTGGTAGAATGAGACACAGCAGTTTTTATTGGTATTGTAGTTGAATTTCTATTTTTCATGAATATTTGAATGAAAAATCACCATTTTTGGCGAATACACCGCCCGATTTTTTCAATAGCTCCCAGGTCATTTGAGCCATCGACTCCAAATCAATGCCGACATGTCTTGTTATACTGGTAGAATGAGACACAGCAGTTTTTATTGGAATTTAGTGGAATTTGTATTTTTCATGAATATTTGAATGAAAAATCACCATTTTTGGCGAATACACCGCCCGATTTTTTCAATAGCTCCCAGGTCATTTGAGCCATCAACTCCAAATCAATGCCGACATGTCTTGTTATACTGGTAGAATGAGACACAGCAGTTTTTAATGGATTTCAGTGGAATTTGTATTTTTCATGAATATTTGAATGAAAAATCACCATTTTTGGCGAATACACCGCCCGATTTTTTCAATAGCTCCCAGGTCATTTGAGCCATCGACTCCAAATCAATGCCGACATGTCTTGTTATACTGGTAGAATGAGACACAGCAGTTTTTATTGGATTTTAGTGGAATTTGTATTTTTCATGAATATTTTAATGAAAAATCTCCATTTTTGGCGAATACACCGCCCGATTTTTTCAATAGCTCCCAGGTCATTTGAGCCATCGACTCCAAATCAATGCCGACATGTCTTGTTATACTGGTAGAATGAGACACAGCAGTTTTTATTGGAATTTAGTGGAATTTCTATTTTTCATGAATATTTTAATGAAAAATCACCATTTTTAGCGAATACACCGCCCGATTTTTTCAATAGCTCCCAGGTCATTTGAGCCATCGACTCCAAATCAATGCCGACATGTCTTGTTATACTGGCAGAATGAGACACAGCAGTTTTTATTGGATTTTAGTGGAATTTGTATTTTTCATGAATATTTGAATGAAAAATCACCATTTTTGGCGAATACACCGCCCGATTTTTTCAATAGCTCCCAGGTCATTTGAGCCATCGACTCCAAATCAATGCCGACATGTCTTGTTATACTGGTAGAATGAGACACAGCAGTTTTTATTGGATTTTAGTGGAATTTCTATTTTTCATGAATATTTTAATGAAAAATTACCATTTTTGGCGAATGCACCGCCCGATTTTTTCAATAGCTCCCAGGTCATTTGAGCCATCTACTCGAAATCAATGCCGACATGTCTTGTTATACTGGTAGAATGAGACACAGCAGTTTTTATTGGATTTTAGTGGAATTTGTATTTTTCATGAATATTTTAATGAAAAATCTCCATTTTTGGCGAATACACCGCCCGATTTTTTCAATAGCTCCCAGGTCATTTTAGCCATCGACTCCAAATCAATGCCGACATGTCTTGTTATACTGGCAGAATGAGACACAGCAGTTTTTATTGGAATTTAGTGGAATTTGTATTTTTCATGAATATTTGAATGAAAAATCACCATTTTTGGCGAATACACCGCCCGATTTTTTCAATAGCTCCCAGGTCATTTGAGCCATTGACTCCAAATCAATGCCGACATGTCTTGTTATACTGGCAGAATGAGACACAGCAGTTGTTATTGGAATTTAGTAGAATTTCTATTTTTCATGAATATTTGAATGAAAAATCACCATTTTTGGCGAATACACCGCCCGATTTTTTCAATAGCTCCCAGGTCATTTGAGCCATCGACTCCAAATCAATGCCGACATGTCTTGTTATACTGGTAGAATGAGACACAGCAGTTTTTATTGGATTTTAGTGGAATTTCTATTTTTCATGAATATTTTAATGAAAAATCACCATTTTTGGCGAATGCACCGCCCGATTTTTTCAATAGCTCCCAGGTCATTTGAGCCATCGACTCCAAATCAATGCCGACATGTCTTGTTATACTGGTAGAATGAGACACAGCAGTTTTTATTGGATTTTAGTGGAATTTGTATTTTTCATGAATATTTTAATGAAAAATCACCATTTTTGGCGAATACACCGCCCGATTTAATTCAAAAGCTCCCAGGTCATTTGAGCCATCTACTCGAAATCAATGCCGACATGTCTTGTTATACTGGTAGAATGAGACACAGCAGTTTTTATTGGTATTGTGGGGGAATTTGTATTTTTCATGAATATTTGAATGAAAAATCACCATTTTTGGCGAATACACCGCCCGATTTTTTCAATAGCTCCCAGGTCATTTGAGCCATCGACTCCAAATCAATGCCGACATGTCTTGTTATACTGGTAGAATGAGACACAGCAGTTTTTAATGGATTTCAGTGGAATTTGTATTTTTCATGAATATTTGAATGAAAAATCACCATTTTTGGCGAATACACCGCCCGATTTTTTCAATAGCTCCCAGGTCATTTGAGCCATCGACTCCAAATCAATGCCGACATGTCTTGTTATACTGGTAGAATGAGACACAGCAGTTTTTATTGGATTTTAGTGGAATTTGTATTTTTCATGAATATTTTAATGAAAAATCACCATTTTTGGCGAATGCACCGCCCGATTTTTTCAATAGCTCCCAGGTCATTTGAGCCATCGACTCCAAATCAATGCCGACATGTCTTGTTATACTGGTAGAATGAGACACAGCAGTTTTTATTGGTATTGTGGGGAAATTTGTATTTTTCATGAATATTTGAATGAAAAATCACCATTTTTGGCGAATACACCGCCCGATTTTTTCAATAGCTCCCAGGTCATTTGAGCCATCGACTCCAAATCAATGCCGACATGTCTTGTTATACTGGTAGAATGAGACACAGCAGTTTTTATTGGAATTTAGTGGAATTTCTATTTTTCATGAATATTTGAATGAAAAATCACCATTTTTGGCGAATACACCGCCCGATTTTTTCAATAGCTCCCAGGTCATTTGAGCCATCGACTCCAAATCAATGCCGACATGTCTTGTTTTACTGGTAGAATGAGACACAGCAGTTTTTATTGGATTTTAGTGGAATTTGTATTTTTCATGAATATTTTAATGAAAAATCTCCATTTTTGGCGAATACACCGCCCGATTTTTTCAATAGCTCCCAGGTCATTTGAGCCATCGACTCCAAATCAATGCCGACATGTCTTGTTATACTGGTAGAATGAGACACAGCAGTTTTTATTGGATTTTAGTCGAATTTGTATTTTTCATGAATATTTGAATGAAAAATCACCATTTTTGGCGAATACACCGCCCGATTTTTTCAATAGCTCCCAGGTCATTTGAGCCATCGACTCGAAATCAATGCCGACATGTCTTGTTATACTGGTAGAATGAGACACAGCAGTTTTTATTGGAATTTAGTGGAATTTGTATTTTTCATGAATATTTGAATGAAAATTCACCATTTTTGGCGAATACACCGCCCGATTTTTTCAATAGCTCCCAGGTCATTTGAGCCATCGACTCCAAATCAATGCCGACATGTCTTGTTATACTGGTAGAATGAGACACAGCAGTTTTTATTGGATTTTAGTGGAATTTGTATTTTTCATGAATATTTGAATGAAAAATCACCATTTTTGGCGAATACACCGCCCGATTTTTTCAATAGCTCCCAGGTCATTTGAGCCATCGACTCCAAATCAATGCCGACATGTCTTGTTATACTGGTAGAATGAGACACAGCAGTTTTTATTGGAATTTAGTGGAATTTGTATTTTTCATGAATATTTGAATGAAAAATCACCATTTTTGGCGAATACACCGCCCGATTTTTTCAATAGCTCCCAGGTCATTTGAGCCATCGACTCCAAATCAATGCCGACATGTCTTGTTATACTGGTAGAATGAGACACAGCAGTTTTTATTGGTATTGTAGTTGAATTTCTATTTTTCATGAATATTTTAATGAAAAATCACCATTTTTGGCGAATACACTGCCCGATTTTTTCAATAGCTCCCAGGTCATTTGAGCCATCGACTCCAAATCAATGCCGACATGTCTTGTTATACTGGCAGAATGAGACACAGCAGTTTTTATTGGATTTTAGTGGAATTTGTATTTTTCATGAATATTTTAATGAAAAATCACCATTTTTGGCGAATACACCGCCCGATTTTTTCAATAGCTCCCAGGTCATTTGAGCCATCGACTCCAAATCAATGCCGACATGTCTTGTTATACTGGCAGAATGAGACACAGCAGTTTTTATTGGATTTTAGTGGAATTTGTATTTTTCATGAATATTTTAATGAAAAATCACCATTTTTCGCGAATACACCGCCCGACTTTTTTCAATAGCTCCCAGGTCATTTGAGCCATCGACTCCAAATCAATGCCGACATGTCTTGTTATACTGGTAGAATGAGACACAGCAGTTTTTATTGGTATTGTAGTTGAATTTCTATTTTTCATGAATATTTTAATGAAAAATCACCATTTTTGGCGAATACACCGCCCGATTTTTTCAATAGCTCCCAGGTCATTTGAGCCATCGACTCCAAATCAATGCCGACATGTCTTGTTATACTGGCAGAATGAGACACAGCAGTTTTTATTGGAATTTAGTGGAATTTCTATTTTTCATGAATATTTTAATGAAAAATCACCATTTTTGGCGAATACACCGCCCGATTTTTTCAATAGCTCCCAGGTCATTTGAGCCATCGACTCCAAATCAATGCCGACATGTCTTGTTATACTGGTAGAATGAGACACAGCAGTTTTTATTGGTCTTGTAGTTGATTTTCTATTTTTCATGAATATTTTAATGAAAAATCACCATTTTTGGCGAATACACCGCACAATTTTTTCAATAGCTCCCAGGTCATTTGAGCCATCGACTCCAAATCAATGCCGACATGTCTTGTTATACTGGTAGAATGAGACACAGCAGTTTTTATTGGATTTTAGTGGAATTTGTATTTTTCATGAATATTTTAATGAAAAATCTCCATTTTTGGCGAATACACCGCCCGATTTTTTCAATAGCTCCCAGGTCATTTGAGCCATCGACTCCAAATCAATGCCGACATGTCTTGTTATACTGGCAGAATGAGACACAGCAGTTTTTATTGGATTTTAGTGGAATTTCTATTTTTCATGAATATTTGAATGAAAAATCACCATTTTTGGCGAATACACCGCCCGATTTTTTCAATAGCTCCCAGGTCATTTGAGCCATCGACTCCAAATCAATGCCGACATGTCTTGTTATACTGGTAGAATGAGACACAGCAGTTTTTATTGGCATTGTAGTTGAATTTGTATTTTTCATGAATATTTGAATGAAAAATCACCATTTTTGGCGAATACACCGCCCGATTTTTTCAATAGCTCCCAGGTCATTTGAGCCATCGACTCCAAATCAATGCCGACATGTCTTGTTATACTGGCAGAATGAGACACAGCAGTTTTTATTGGAATTTAGTGGAATTTCTATTTTTCATGAATATTTTAATGAAAAATCACCATTTTTGGCGAATACACCGCCCGATTTTTTCAATAGCTCCCAGGTCATTTGAGCCATCGACTCCAAATCAATGCCGACATGTCTTGTTATACTGGTAGAATGAGACACAGCAGTTTTTATTGGTCTTGTAGTTGATTTTCTATTTTTCATGAATATTTTAATGAAAAATCACCATTTTTGGCGAATACACCGCACAATTTTTTCAATAGCTCCCAGGTCATTTGAGCCATCGACTCCAAATCAATGCCGACATGTCTTGTTATACTGGTAGAATGAGACACAGCAGTTTTTATTGGATTTTAGTGGAATTTGTATTTTTCATGAATATTTTAATGAAAAATCTCCATTTTTGGCGAATACACCGCCCGATTTTTTCAATAGCTCCCAGGTCATTTGAGCCATCGACTCCAAATCAATGCCGACATGTCTTGTTATACTGGCAGAATGAGACACAGCAGTTTTTATTGGATTTTAGTGGAATTTCTATTTTTCATGAATATTTGAATGAAAAATCACCATTTTTGGCGAATACACCGCCCGATTTTTTCAATAGCTCCCAGGTCATTTGAGCCATCGACTCCAAATCAATGCCGACATGTCTTGTTATACTGGTAGAATGAGACACAGCAGTTTTTATTGGCATTGTAGTTGAATTTGTATTTTTCATGAATATTTGAATGAAAAATCACCATTTTTGGCGAATACACCGCCCGATTTTTTCAATAGCTCCCAGGTCATTTGAGCCATCGACTCCAAATCAATGCCGACATGTCTTGTTATACTGGTAGAATGAGACACAGCAGTTTTTATTGGTATTGTAGTTGAATTTGTATTTTTCATGAATATTTGAATGAAAAATCACCATTTTTGGCGAATACACCGCCCGATTTTTTCAATAGCTCCCAGGTCATTTGAGCCATCGACTCCAAATCAGTGCTGACATGTCTTGTTATACTGGCAGAATGAGACACAGCAGTTTTTATTGGAATTTAGTAGAATTTCTTTTTTCATGAATATTTGAATGAAAAATCACCATTTTTGGCGAATACACCGCCCAATTTTTTCAATAGCTCCCAGGTCATTTGAGCCATCAACTCCAAATCAATGCCGACATGTCTTGTTATACTGGCAGAATGAGACACAGCAGTTTTTATTGGATTTTAGTGGAATTTGTATTTTTCATGAATATTTGAATGAAAAATCACCATTTTTGGCGAATACACCGCCCAATTTTTTCAATAGCTCCCAGGTCATTTGAGCCATCGACTCCAAATCAATGCCGACATGTCTTGTTATACTGGTAGAATGAGACACAGCAGTTTGTATTGGTATTGTAGTTGAATTTCTATTTTTCATGAATATTTTAATGAAACATCACCATTTTTGGCGAATACACCGCCCGATTTTTTCAATAGCTCCCAGGTCATTTGAGCCATCGACTCCAAATCAATGCCGACATGTCTTGTTATACTGGTAGAATGAGACACAGCAGTTTTTATTGGAATTTAGTGGAATTTGTATTTTTCATGAATATTTGAATGAAAAATCACCATTTTTGGCGAATACACCGCCCGATTTTTTCAATAGCTCCCAGGTTATTTGAGCCATCGACTCCAAATCAATGCCGACATGTCTTGTTATACTGGTAGAATGAGACACAGCAGTTTTTATTGGAATTTAGTGGAATTTGTATTTTTCATGAATATTTGAATGAAAAATCACCATTTTTGGCGAATACACCGGCCGATTTTTTTCAATAGCTCCCAGGTCATTTGAGCCATCGACTCCAAATCAATGCCGACATGTCTTGTTATACTGGTAGAATGAGACACAGCAGTTTTTATTGGATTTTAGTGGAATTTGTATTTTTCATGAATATTTGAATGAAAAATCACCATTTTTGGCGAATACACCGCCCGATTTTTTTCAATAGCTCCCAGGTCATTTGAGCCATCGACTCCAAATCAATGCCGACATGTCTTGTTATACTGGTAGAATGAGACACAGCAGTTTTTATTGGATTTTAGTGGAATTTCTATTTTTCATGAATATTTGAATGAAAAATCACCATTTTGGCGAATACACCGCCCGATTTTTTCAATAGCTCCCAGGTCATTTGAGCAATCGACTCCAAATCAATGCCGACATGTCTTGTTATACTGGTAGAATGAGACACAGCAGTTTTTATTGGTATTGTAGTGGAATTTGTATTTTTCATGAATATTTTGATGAAAAATCACCATTTTTGGCGAATACACCGCCCGATTTTTTCAATAGCTCCCAGGTCATTTGAGCCATCGACTCCAAATCAATGCCGACATGTCTTGTTATACTGGTAGAATGAGACACCGCAGTTTTTATTGGAATTTAGTGGAGATTCTATTTTTCATGAATATTTGAATGAAAAATCACCATTTTGGCGAATACACCGCCCGATTTTTTCAATAGCTCCCAGGTCATTTGAGCCATCGACTCCAAATCAATGCCGACATGTCTTGTTATACTGGTAGAATGAGACACAGCAGTTTTTATTGGATTTTAGTGGAATTTGTATTTTTCATGAATATTTTAATGAAAAATTACCATTTTTGGCGAATACACCGCCCGATTTTTTCAATAACTCCCAGGTCATTTGAGCCATCGACTCCAAATCAATGCCGACATGTCTTGTTATACTGGTAGAATGAGACACAGCAGTTTTTATTGGATTTTAGTGGAATTTGTATTTTTCATGAATATTTGAATGAAAAATCACCATTTTTGGCGAATACACCGCACGATTTTTTCAATAGCTCCCAGGTCATTTGAGCCATCGACTCCAAATCAATGCCGACATGTCTTGTTATACTGGTAGAATGAGACACAGCAGTTTTTATTGGAATTTAGTGGAATTTGTATTTTTCATGAATATTTGAATGAAAAATCACCATTTTTGGCGAATACACCGTCCGATTTTTTCAATAGCTCCCAGGTCATTTGAGCAATCGACTCCAAATCAATGCCGACATGTCTTGTTATACTGGTAGAATGAGACACAGCAGTTTTTATTGGTATTGTAGTTGAATTTCTATTTTTCATGAATATTTGAATGAAAAATCACCATTTTGGGCGAATACACCGCCCGATTTTTTCAATAGCTCCCAGGTCATTTGAGCCATCGACTCCAAATCAATGCCGACATGTCTTGTTATACTGGTAGAATGAGACACAGCAGTTTTTATTGGATTTTAGTGGAATTTGTATTTTTCATGAATATTTGAATGAAAAATCACCATTTTTGGCGAATACACCGCCCGATTTTTTCAATAGCTCCCAGGTCATTTGAGCCATCGACTCCAAATCAATGCCGACATGTCTTGTTATACTGGTAGAATGAGACACCGCAGTTTTTATTGGAATTTAGTGGAGATTCTATTTTTCATGAATATTTGAATGAAAAATCACCATTTTTGGCGAATACACCGCCCGATTTTTTCAATAGCTCCCAGGTCATTTGAGCCATCGACTCCAAATCAATGCCGACATGTCTTGTTATACTGGCAGAATGAGACACAGCAGTTTTTATTGGATTTTAATGGAATTTGTATTTTTCATGAATATTTTAATGAAAAATCACCATTTTTGGCGAATACACCGCCCGATTTTTTCAATAGCTCCCAGGTCATTTGAGCCATCGACTCCAAATCAATGCCGACATGTCTTGTTATACTGGTAGAATGAGACACAGCAGTTTTTATTGGTATTGTAGTTGAATTTGTATTTTTCATGAATATTTGAATGAAAAATCACCATTTTTGGCGAATACACCGCCCGATTTTTTCAATAGCTCCCAGGTCATTTGAGCCATCGACTCCAAATCAATGCCGACATGTCTTGTTATACTGGTAGAATGAGACACAGCAGTTTTTATTGGATTTTAGTGGAATTTGTATTTTTCATGAATATTTGAATGAAAAATCACCATTTTTGGCGAATACACCGCCCGATTTTTTCAATAGCTCCCAGGTCATTTGAGCCATCGACTCCAAATCAATGCCGACATGTCTTGTTATACTGGTAGAATGAGACACAGCAGTTTTTATTGGTATTGTAGTTGAATTTCTATTTTTCATGAATATTTTAATGAAAAATCACCATTTTTGGCGAATACACCGCCCGATTTTTTTCAATAGCTCCCAGGTCATTTGAGCCATCGACTCCAAATCAATGCCGTCATGTCTTGTTATGCTGGTAGAATGAGACACAGCAGTTTTTATTGGATTTTAGTGGAATTTGTATTTTTCATGAATATTTGAATGAAAAATCACCATTTTTGGCGAATACACCACCCGATTTTTTCAATAGCTCCCAGGTCATTTGAGCCATCGACTCCAAATCAATGCCGACATGTCTTGTTATACTGGTAGAATGAGACACAGCAGTTTTTATTGGATTTTAGTGGAATTTCTATTTTTCATGAATATTTGAATGAAAAATCACCATTTTTGGCGAATACACCGCCCGATTTTTTCAATAGCTCCCAGGTCATTTGAGCCATCGACTCCAAATCAATGCCGACATGTCTTGTTATACTGGTAGAATGAGACACAGCAGTTTTTATTGGAATTTAGTGGAATTTGTATTTTTCATGAATATTTGAATGAAAAATCACCATTTTTGGCGAATACACCGCCCGATTTTTTCAATAGCTCCCAGGTCATTTGAGCCATCGACTCCAAATCAATGCCGACATGTCTTGTTATACTGGTAGAATGAGACACAGCAGTTTTTATTGGAATTTAGTGGAATTTGTATTTTTCATGAATATTTTAATGAAAAATCACCATTTTTGGCGAATACACCGCCGGATTTTTTCAATAGCTCCCAGGTCATTTGAGCCATCGACTCCAAATCAATGCCGACATGTCTTGTTATACTGGTAGAATGAGACACAGCAGTTTTTATTGGAATTTAGTGGAGATTCTATTTTTCATGAATATTTGAATGAAAAATCACCATTTTTGGCGAATACACCGCCCGATTTTTTCAATAGCTGCCAGGTCATTTGAGCCATCGACTCCAAATCAATGCCGACATGTCTTGTTATACTGGTAGAATGAGACACAGCAGTTTTTATTGGATTTTAATGGAATTTGTATTTTTCATGAATATTTTAATGAAAAATCACCATTTTTGGCGAATACACCGCCCGATTTTTTCAATAGCTCCCAGGTCATTTGAGCCATCGACTCCAAATCAATGCCGACATGTCTTGTTATACTGGTAGAATGAGACACAGCAGTTTTTATTGGTATTGTAGTTGAATTTCTATTTTTCATGAATATTTTAATGAAAAATCACCATTTTTGGCGAATACACCGCCCGATTTTTTCAATAGCTCCCAGGTCATTTGAGCCATCGACTCCAAATCAATGCCGACATGTCTTGTTATACTGGTAGAATGAGACACAGCAGTTTTTATTGGATTTTAGTGGAATTTGTATTTTTCATGAATATTTGAATGAAAAATCACCATTTTTGGCGAATACACCACCCGATTTTTTCAATAGCTCCCAGGTCATTTGAGCCATCGACTCCAAATCAATGCCGACATGTCTTGTTATACTGGTAGAATGAGACACAGCAGTTTTTATTGGAATTTAGTGGAGATTCTATTTTTCATGAATATTTGAATGAAAAATCACCATTTTTGGCGAATACACCGCCCGATTTTTTCAATAGCTCCCAGGTCATTTGAGCCATCGACTCCAAATCAATGCCGACATGTCTTGTTATACTGGTAGAATGAGACACAGCAGTTTTTATTGGATTTTAGTGGAATTTCTATTTTTCATGAATATTTGAATGAAAAATCTCCATTTTTGGCGAATACACCGCCCGATTTTTTCAATAGCTCCCAGGTCATTTGAGCCATCGACTCCAAATCAATGCCGACATGTCTTGTTATACTGGTAGAATGAGACACAGCAGTTTTTATTGGAATTTAGTGGAATTTGTATTTTTCATGAATATTTGAATGAAAAATCACCATTTTTGGCGAATACACCGCCCGATTTTTTCAATAGCTCCCAGGTCATTTGAGCCATCGACTCCAAATCAATGCCGACATGTCTTGTTATACTGGTAGAATGAGACACAGCAGTTTTTATTGGAATTTAGTGGAATTTGTATTTTTCATGAATATTTTAATGAAAAATCACCATTTTTGGCGAATACACCGCCTGATTTTTTTCAATAGCTCCCAGGTCATTTGAGCCATCGACTCCAAATCAATGCCGACATGTCTTGTTATACTGGTAGAATGAGACACAGCAGTTTTTATTGGAATTTAGTGGAGATTCTATTTTTCATGAATATTTGAATGAAAAATCACCATTTTTGGCGAATACACCGCCCGATTTTTTCAATAGCTGCCAGGTCATTTGAGCCATCGACTCCAAATCAATGCCGACATGTCTTGTTATACTGGTAGAATGAGACACAGCAGTTTTTATTGGATTTTAATGGAATTTGTATTTTTCATGAATATTTTAATGAAAAATCACCATTTTTGGCGAATACACCGCCCGATTTTTTCAATAGCTCCCAGGTCATTTGAGCCATCGACTCCAAATCAATGCCGACATGTCTTGTTATACTGGCAGAATGAGACACAGCAGTTTTTATTGGATTTTAGTGGAATTTGTATTTTTCATGAATATTTGAATGAAAAATCACCATTTTTGGCGAATACACCACCCGATTTTTTCAATAGCTCCCAGGTCATTTGAGCCATCGACTCCAAATCAATGCCGACATGTCTTGTTATACTGGTAGAATGAGACACAGCAGTTTTTATTGGAATTTAGTGGAGATTCTATTTTTCATGAATATTTGAATGAAAAATCACCATTTTTGGCGAATACACCGCCCGATTTTTTCAATAGCTCCCAGGTCATTTGAGCCATCGACTCCAAATCAATGCCGACATGTCTTGTTATACTGGTAGAATGAGACACAGCAGTTTTTATTGGATTTTAGTGGAATTTCTATTTTTCATGAATATTTGAATGAAAAATCACCATTTTTGGCGAATACACCGCCCGATTTTTTCAATAGCTCCCAGGTCATTTGAGCCATCGACTCCAAATCAATGCCGACATGTCTTGTTATACTGGTAGAATGAGACACAGCAGTTTTTATTGGAATTTAGTGGAATTTGTATTTTTCATTAATATTTGAATGAACAATCACCATTTTTGGCGAATACACCGCCCGATTTTTTCAATAGCTCCCAGGTCATTTGAGCCATCGACTCCAAATCAATGCCGACATGTCTTGTTATACTGGTAGAATGAGACACAGCAGTTTTTATTGGAATTTAGTGGAATTTGTATTTTTCATGAATATTTGAATGAAAAATCACCATTTTTGGCGAATACACCGCCCGATTTTTTCAATAGCTCCCAGGTCATTTGAGCCATCGACTCCAAATCAATGCCGACATGTCTTGTTATACTGGTAGAATGAGACACAGCAGTTTTTATTGGAATTTAGTGGAATTTGTATTTTTCATGAATATTTGAATGAAAAATCACCATTTTTGGCGAATACACCGCCTGATTTTTTTCAATAGCTCCCAGGTCATTTGAGCCATCGACTCCAAATCAATGCCGACATGTCTTGTTATACTGGTAGAATGAGACACAGCAATTTTTATTGGATTTTAGTGGAATTTGTATTTTTCATGAATATTTTAATGAAAAATCACCATTTTTGGCGAATACACCGCCCGATTTTTTTCAATAGCTCCCAGGTCATTTGAGCCATCGACTCCAAATCAATGCCGACATGTCTTGTTATACTGGTAGAATGAGACACAGCAGTTTTTATTGGAATTGTAGTTGAATTTCTATTTTTCATGAATATTTTAATGAAAAATCACCATTTTTGGCGAATACACCGCCCGATTTTTTCAATAGCTCCCAGGTCATTTGAGCCATCGACTCCAAATCAATGCCGACATGTCTTGTTATACTGGTAGAATGAGACACAGCAGTTTTTATTGGATTTTAGTGGAATTTGCATTTTTCATGAATATTTGAATGAAAAATCACCATTTTTGGCGAATACACCACCCGATTTTTTCAATAGCTCCCAGGTCATTTGAGCCATCGACTCCAAATCAATGCCGACATGTCTTGTTATACTGGTAGAATGAGACACAGCAGTTTTTATTGGAATTTAGTGGAGATTCTATTTTTCATGAATATTTGAATGAAAAATCACCATTTTTGGCGAATACACCGCCCGATTTTTTCAATAGCTGCCAGGTCATTTGAGCCATCGACTCCAAATCAATGCCGACATGTCTTGTTATACTGGTAGAATGAGACACAGCAGTTTTTATTGGATTTTAGTGGAATTTGTATTTTTCATGAATATTTGAATGAAAAATCACCATTTTTGGCGAATACACCGCCCAATTTTTTCAATAGCTCCCAGGTCATTTGAGCCATCAACTCCAAATCAATGCCGACATGTCTTGTTATACTGGCAGAATGAGACACAGCAGTTTTTATTGGATTTTAGTGGAATTTGTATTTTTCATGAATATTTTAATGAAAAATCACCATTTTTGGCGAATACACCGCCCGATTTTTTCAATAGCTCCCAGGTCATTTGAGCCATCGACTCCAAATCAATGCCGACATGTCTTGTTATACTGGTAGAATGAGACACAGCAGTTTGTATTGGTATTGTAGTTGAATTTCTATTTTTCATGAATATTTTAATGAAACATCACCATTTTTGGCGAATACACCGCCCGATTTTTTCAATAGCTCCCAGGTCATTTGAGCCATCGACTCCAAATCAATGCCGACATGTCTTGTTATACTGGTAGAATGAGACACAGCAGTTTTTATTGGAATTTAGTGGAATTTGTATTTTTCATGAATATTTTAATGAAAAATCACCATTTTTGGCGAATACACCGCCCGATTTTTTCAATAGCTCCCAGGTTATTTGAGCCATCGACTCCAAATCAATGCCGACATGTCTTGTTATACTGGTAGAATGAGACACAGCAGTTTTTATTGGAATTTAGTGGAATTTGTATTTTTCATGAATATTTGAATGAAAAATCACCATTTTTGGCGAATACACCGCCCGATTTTTTTCAATAGCTCCCAGGTCATTTGAGCCATCGACTCCAAATCAATGCCGACATGTCTTGTTATACTGGTAGAATGAGACACAGCAGTTTTTATTGGATTTTAGTGGAATTTGTATTTTTCATGAATATTTGAATGAAAAATCACCATTTTTGGCGAATACACCGCCCGATTTTTTTCAATAGCTCCCAGGTCATTTGAGCCATCGACTCCAAATCAATGCCGACATGTCTTGTTATACTGGTAGAATGAGACACAGCAGTTTTTATTGGATTTTAGTGGAATTTCTATTTTTCATGAATATTTGAATGAAAAATCACCATTTTTGGCGAATACACCGCCCGATTTTTTCAATAGCTCCCAGGTCATTTGAGCAATCGACTCCAAATCAATGCCGACATGTCTTGTTATACTGGTAGAATGAGACACATCAGTTTTTATTGGATTTTAGTGGAATTTGTATTTTTCATGAATATTTTAATGAAAAATCACCATTTTTGGCGAATACACCGCCCGATTTTTTCAATAGCTCCCAGGTCATTTGAGCCATCGACTCCAAATCAATGCCGACATGTCTTGTTATACTGGTAGAATGAGACACCGCAGTTTTTATTGGAATTTAGTGGAGATTCTATTTTTCATGAATATTTGAATGAAAAATCACCATTTTTGGCGAATACACCGCCCGATTTTTTCAATAGCTCCCAGGTCATTTGAGCCATCGACTCCAAATCAATGCCGACATGTCTTGTTATACTGGTAGAATGAGACACAGCAGTTTTTATTGTAATTTAGTGGAGATTCTATTTTTCATGAATATTTGCATGAAAAATCACCATTTTTGGCGAATACACCGCCCGATTTTTTCAATAGCTCCCAGGTCATTTGAGCCATCGACTCCAAATCAATGCCGACATGTCTTGTTATACTGGTAGAATGAGACACAGCAGTTTTTATTGGATTTTTGTGGAATTTGTATTTTTCATGAATATTTTAATGAAAAATTACCATTTTTGGCGAATACACCGCCCGATTTTTTCAATAGCTCCCAGGTCATTTGAGCCATCGACTCCAAATCAATGCCGACATGTCTTGTTATACTGGTAGAATGAGACACAGCAGTTTTTATTGGATTTTAGTGGAATTTGTATTTTTCATGAATATTTGAATGAAAAATCACCATTTTTGGCGAATACACCGCACGATTTTTTCAATAGCTCCCAGGTCATTTGAGCCATCGACTCCAAATCAATGCCGACATGTCTTGTTATACTGGTAGAATGAGACACAGCAGTTTTTATTGGAATTTAGTGGAATTTGTATTTTTCATGAATATTTGAATGAAAAATCACCATTTTTGGCGAATACACCGTCCGATTTTTTCAATAGCTCCCAGGTCATTTGAGCAATCGACTCCAAATCAATGCCGACATGTCTTGTTATACTGGTAGAATGAGACACAGCAGTTTTTATTGGTATTGTAGTTGAATTTCTATTTTTCATGAATATTTGAATGAAAAATCACCATTTTGGGCGAATACACCGCCCGATTTTTTCAATAGCTCCCAGGTCATTTGAGCCATCGACTCCAAATCAATGCCGACATGTCTTGTTATACTGGTAGAATGAGACACCGCAGTTTTTATTGGAATTTAGTGGAGATTCTATTTTTCATGAATATTTGAATGAAAAATCACCATTTTTGGCGAATACACCGCCCGATTTTTTCAATAGCTCCCAGGTCATTTGAGCCATCGACTCCAAATCAATGCCGACATGTCTTGTTATACTGGCAGAATGAGACACAGCAGTTTTTATTGGATTTTAATGGAATTTGTATTTTTCATGAATATTTTAAAGAAAAATCACCATTTTTGGCGAATACACCGCCCGATTTTTTCAATAGCTCCCAGGTCATTTGAGCCATCGACTCCAAATCAATGCCGACATGTCTTGTTATACTGGTAGAATGAGACACAGCAGTTTTTATTGGTATTGTAGTTGAATTTGTATTTTTCATGAATATTTGAATGAAAAATCACCATTTTTGGTGAATACACCGCCCGATTTTTTCAATAGCTCCCAGGTCATTTGAGCCATCGACTCCAAATCAATGCCAACATGTCTTGTTATACTGGTAGAATGAGACACAGCAGTTTTTATTGGATTTTAGTGGAATTTGTATTTTTCATGAATATTTGAATGAAAAATCACCATTTTTGGCGAATACACCGCCCGATTTTTTCAATAGCTCCCAGGTCATTTGAGCCATCGACTCCAAATCAATGCCGACATGTCTTGTTATACTGGTAGAATGAGACACAGCAGTTTTTATTGGTATTGTAGTTTAATTTCTATTTTTCATGAATATTTTAATGAAAAATCACCATTTTTGGCGAATACACCGCCCGATTTTTTCAATAGCTCCCAGGTCATTTGAGCCATCGACTCCAAATCAATGCCGACATGTCTTGTTATACTGGTAGAATGAGACACAGCAGTTTTTATTGGATTTTAGTGGAATTTTTATTTTTCATGAATATTTGAATGAAAAATCACCATTTTTGGCGAATACACCACCCGATTTTTTCAATAGCTCCCAGGTCATTTGAGCCATCGACTCAAATCAATGCCGACATGTCTTGTTATACTGGTAGAATGAGACACAGCAGTTTTTATTGGATTTTAGTGGAATTTGTATTTTTCATGAATATTTGAATGAAAAATCACCATTTTTGGCGAATACACCGCCCAATTTTTTCAATAGCTCCCAGGTCATTTTAGCCATCGACTCCAAATCAATGCCGACATGTCTTGTTATACTGGTAGAATGAGACACAGCAGTTTTTATTGGATTTTAGTGGAATTTGTATTTTTCATGAATATTTGAATGAAAAATCACCATTTTTGGCGAATACACCGCCCAATTTTTTCAATAGCTCCCAGGTCATTTGAGCCATCGACTCCAAATCAATGCCGACATGTCTTGTTATACTGGTAGAATGAGACACAGCAGTTTTTATTGGAATTTAGTGGAATTTGTATTTTTCATGAATATTTGAATGAAAAATCACCATTTTTGGCGAATACACCGCCCGATTTTTTCAATAGCTCCCAGGTCATTTGAGCCATCGACTCCAAATCAATGCCGACATGTCTTGTTATACTGGCAGAATGAGACACAGCAGTTTTTATTGGATTTTAGTGGAATTTGTATTTTTCATGAATATTTTAATGAAAAATCACCATTTTTGGCGAATACACCGCCCGATTTTTTCAATAGCTCCCAGGTCATTTGAGCAATCGACTCCAAATCAATGCCGACATGTCTTGTTATACTGGTAGAATGAGACACCGCAGTTTTTATTGGAATTTAGTGGAGATTCTATTTTTCATGAATATTTGAATGAAAAATCACCATTTTTGGCGAATACACCGCCCAATTTTTTCAATAGCTCCCAGGTCATTTGAGCCATCGACTCCAAATCAATGCCGACATGTCTTGTTATACTGGTAGAATGAGACACAGCAGTTTTTATTGGATTTTAGTGGAATTTGTATTTTTCATGAATATTTTAATGAAAAATCACCATTTTTGGCGAATACACCGCCCGATTTTTTCAATAGCTCCCAGGTCATTTGAGCCATCGACTCCAAATCAATGCCGACATGTCTTGTTATACTGGTAGAATGAGACACAGCAGTTTTTATTGTAATTTAGTGGAATTTTTATTTTTCATGAATATTTGAATGAAAAATCACCATTTTTGGCGAATACACCACCCGATTTTTTCAATAGCTCCCAGGTCATTTGAGCCATCGACTCAAATCAATGCCGACATGTCTTGTTATACTGGCAGAATGAGACACAGCAGTTTTTATTGGATTTTAGTGGAATTTGTATTTTTCATGAATATTTTAATGAAAAATCACCATTTTTGGCGAATACACCGCCCGATTTTTTCAATAGCTCCCAGGTCATTTGAGCCATCGACTCCAAATCAATGCCGACATGTCTTGTTATACTGGTAGAATGAGACACAGCAGTTTTTATTGGTATTGTAGTTTAATTTCTATTTTTCATGAATATTTTAATGAAAAATCACCATTTTTGGCGAATACACCGCCCGATTTTTTCAATAGCTCCCAGGTCATTTGAGCCATCGACTCCAAATCAATGCCGACATGTCTTGTTATACTGGTAGAATGAGACACAGCAGTTTTTATTGGATTTTAGTGGAATTTGTATTTTTCATGAATATTTTAATGAAAAATCACCATTTTTGGCGAATACACCGCCCGATTTTTTCAATAGCTCCCAGGTCATTTTAGCCATCAACTCCAAATCAATGCCGACATGTCTTGTTATACTGGTAGAATGAGACACAGCAGTTTTTATTGGATTTTAGTGGAATTTGTATTTTTCATGAATATTTGAATGAAAAATCACCATTTTTGGCGAATACACCGCCCAATTTTTTCAATAGCTCCCAGGTCATTTTAGCCATCGACTCCAAATCAATGCCGACATGTCTTGTTATACTGGTAGAATGAGACACAGCAGTTTTTATTGGATTTTAGTGGAATTTGTATTTTTCATGAATATTTGAATGAAAAATCACCATTTTTGGCGAATACACCGCCCAATTTTTTCAATAGCTCCCAGGTCATTTGAGCCATCGACTCCAAATCAATGCCGACATGTCTTGTTATACTGGTAGAATGAGACACAGCAGTTTTTATTGGAATTTAGTGGAATTTGTATTTTTCATGAATATTTGAATGAAAAATCACCATTTTTGGCGAATACACCGCCCGATTTTTTCAATAGCTCCCAGGTCATTTGAGCCATCGACTCCAAATCAATGCCGACATGTCTTGTTATACTGGCAGAATGAGACACAGAAGTTTTTATTGGATTTTAGTGGAATTTGTATTTTTCATGAATATTTTAATGAAAAATCACCATTTTTGGCGAATACACCGCCCGATTTTTTCAATAGCTCCCAGGTCATTTGAGCCATCGACTCTAAATCAATGCCGACATGTCTTGTTATACTGGTAGAATGAGACACAGCAGTTTTTATTGGATTTTAGTGGAATTTGTATTTTTCATGAATATTTGAATGAAAAATTACCATTTTTGGCGAATACACCGCCCGATTTTTTCAATAGGTCCCAGGTCATTTGAGCCATCGACTCCAAATCAATGCCGACATGTCTTGTTATACTGGTAGAATGAGACACAGCAGTTTTTATTGTAATTTAGTGGAGATTCTATTTTTCATGAATATTTGAATGAAAAATCACCATTTTTGGCGAATACACCGCCCGATTTTTTCAATAGCTCCCAGGTCATTTGAGCCATCGACTCCAAATCAATGCCGACATGTCTTGTTATACTGGTAGAATGAGACACAGCAGTTTTTATTGTAATTTAGTGGAGATTCTATTTTTCATGAATATTTGCATGAAAAATCACCATTTTTGGCGAATACACCGCCCGATTTTTTCAATAGCTCCCAGGTCATTTGAGCCATCGACTCCAAATCAATGCCGACATGTCTTGTTATACTGGTAGAATGAGACACAGCAGTTTTTATTGGATTTTAGTGGAATTTGTATTTTTCATGAATATTTTAATGAAAAATTACCATTTTTGGCGAATACACCGCCCGATTTTTTCAATAGCTCCCAGGTCATTTGAGCCATCGACTCCAAATCAATGCCGACATGTCTTGTTATACTGGTAGAATGAGACACAGCAGTTTTTATTGGATTTTAGTGGAATTTGTATTTTTCATGAATATTTGAATGAAAAATCACCATTTTTGGCGAATACACCGCACGATTTTTTCAATAGCTCCCAGGTCATTTGAGCCATCGACTCCAAATCAATGCCGACATGTCTTGTTATACTGGTAGAATGAGACACAGCAGTTTTTATTGGATTTTAGTGGAATTTGTATTTTTCATGAATATTTGAATGAAAAATCACCATTTTTGGCGAATACACCGCACGATTTTTTCAATAGCTCCCAGGTCATTTGAGCCATCGACTCCAAATCAATGCCGACATGTCTTGTTATACTGGTAGAATGAGACACAGCAGTTTTTATTGGAATTTAGTGGAATTTGTATTTTTCATGAATATTTGAATGAAAAATCACCATTTTTGGCGAATACACCGTCCGATTTTTTCAATAGCTCCCAGGTCATTTGAGCAATCGACTCCAAATCAATGCCGACATGTCTTGTTATACTGGTAGAATGAGACACAGCAGTTTTTATTGGTATTGTAGTTGAATTTCTATTTTTCATGAATATTTGAATGAAAAATCACCATTTTGGGCGAATACACCGCCCGATTTTTTCAATAGCTCCCAGGTCATTTGAGCCATCGACTCCAAATCAATGCCGACATGTCTTGTTATACTGGTAGAATGAGACACAGCAGTTTTTATTGGATTTTAGTGGAATTTGTATTTTTCATGAATATTTTAATGAAAAATCACCATTTTTGGCGAATACACCGCCCAATTTTTTCAATAGCTCCCAGGTCATTTGAGCCATCGACTCCAAATCAATGCCGACATGTCTTGTTATACTGGTAGAATGAGACACCGCAGTTTTTATTGGAATTTAGTGGAGATTCTATTTTTCATGAATATTTGAATGAAAAATCACCATTTTTGGCGAATACACCGCCCGATTTTTTCAATAGCTCCCAGGTCATTTGAGCCATCGACTCCAAATCAATGCCGACATGTCTTGTTATACTGGTAGAATGAGACACAGCAGTTTTTATTGGATTTTAGTGGAATTTGTATTTTTCATGAATATTTTAATGAAAAATCACCATTTTTGGCGAATACACCGCCCGATTTTTTCAATAGCTCCCAGGTCATTTGAGCCATCGACTCCAAATCAATGCCGACATGTCTTGTTATACTGGTAGAATGAGACACAGCAGTTTTTATTGGAATTTAGTGGAGATTCTATTTTTCATGAATATTTGAATGAAAAATCACCATTTTTGGCGAATACACCGCCCGATTTTTTCAATAGCTCCCAGGTCATTTGAGCCATCGACTCCAAATCAATGCCGACATGTCTTGTTATACTGGTAGAATGAGACACAGCAGTTTTTATTGGATTTTAGTGGAATTTGTATTTTTCATGAATATTTTAATGAAAAATCACCATTTTTGGCGAATACACCGCCCGATTTTTTCAATAGCTCCCAGGTCATTTGAGCCATCGACTCCAAATCAATGCCGACATGTCTTGTTATACTGGTAGAATGAGACACAGCAGTTTTTATTGTAATTTAGTGGAGATTCTATTTTTCATGAATATTTGCATGAAAAATCACCATTTTTGGCGAATACACCGCCCGATTTTTTCAATAGCTCCCAGGTCATTTGAGCCATCGACTCCAAATCAATGCCGACATGTCTTGTTATACTGGTAGAATGAGACACAGCAGTTTTTATTGGATTTTAGTGGAATTTGTATTTTTCATGAATATTTTAATGAAAAATTACCATTTTTGGCGAATACACCGCCCGATTTTTTCAATAGCTCCCAGGTCATTTGAGCCATCGACTCCAAATCAATGCCGACATGTCTTGTTATACTGGTAGAATGAGACACAGCAGTTTTTATTGGATTTTAGTGGAATTTGTATTTTTCATGAATATTTGAATGAAAAATCACCATTTTTGGCGAATACACCGCACGATTTTTTCAATAGCTCCCAGGTCATTTGAGCCATCGACTCCAAATCAATGCCGACATGTCTTGTTATACTGGTAGAATGAGACACAGCAGTTTTTATTGGAATTTAGTGGAATTTGTATTTTTCATGAATATTTGAATGAAAAATCACCATTTTTGGCGAATACACCGTCCGATTTTTTCAATAGCTCCCAGGTCATTTGAGCCATCGACTCCAAATCAATGCCGACATGTCTTGTTATACTGGTAGAATGAGACACAGCAGTTTTTATTGGTATTGTAGTTGAATTTCTATTTTTCATGAATATTTGAATGAAAAATCACCATTTTGGGCGAATACACCGCCCGATTTTTTCAATAGCTCCCAGGTCATTTGAGCCATCGACTCCAAATCAATGCCGACATGTCTTGTTATACTGGTAGAATGAGACACAGCAGTTTTTATTGGATTTTAGTGGAATTTGTATTTTTCATGAATATTTGAATGAAAAATCACCATTTTTGGCGAATACACCGCCCGATTTTTTCAATAGCTCCCAGGTCATTTGAGCCATCGACTCCAAATCAATGCCGACATGTCTTGTTATACTGGTAGAATGAGACACCGCAGTTTTTATTGGAATTTAGTGGAGATTCTATTTTTCATGAATATTTGAATGAAAAATCACCATTTTTGGCGAATACACCGCCCGATTTTTTCAATAGCTCCCAGGTCATTTGAGCCATCGACTCCAAATCAATGCCGACATGTCTTGTTATACTGGTAGAATGAGACACAGCAGTTTTTATTGGTATTGTAGTTGAATTTCTATTTTTCATGAATATTTGAATGAAAAATCACCATTTTTGGCGAATACACCGCCCGATTTTTTCAATAGCTCCCAGGTCATTTGAGCCATCGACTCCAAATCAATGCCGACATGTCTTGTTATACTGGTAGAATGAGACACAGCAGTTTTTATTGGAATTTAGTGGAGATTCTATTTTTCATGAATATTTGAATGAAAAATCACCATTTTTGGCGAATACACCGCCCGATTTTTTCAATAGCTCCCAGGTCATTTGAGCCATCGACTCCAAATCAATGCCGACATGTCTTGTTATACTGGTAGAATGAGACACAGCAGTTTTTATTGGATTTTAGTGGAATTTGTATTTTTCATGAATATTTGAATGAAAAATCACCATTTTTGGCGAATACACCACACGATTTTTTCAATAGCTCCCAGGTCATTTGAGCAATCGACTCCAAATCAATGCCGACATGTCTTGTTATACTGGTAGAATGAGACACAGCAGTTTTTATTGGATTTTAGTGGAATTTCTATTTTTCATGAATATTTGAATGAAAAATCACCATTTTTGGCGAATACACCGCCCGATTTTTTCAATAGCTCCCAGGTCATTTGAGCCATCGACTCCAAATCAATGCCGACATGTCTTGTTATATTGGTAGAATGAGACACAGCAGTTTTTATTGGAATTTAGTGGAGATTCTATTTTTCATGAATATTTGAATGAAAAATCACCATTTTTGGCGAATACACCGCCCGATTTTTTCAATAGCTCCCAGGTCATTTGAGCCATCGACTCCAAATCAATGCCGACATGTCTTGTTATACTGGTAGAATGAGACACAGCAGTTTTTATTGGATTTTAGTGGAATTTGTATTTTTCATGACTATTTGAATGAAAAATCACCATTTTTGGCGAATACACCGCCCGATTTTTTCAATAGCTCCCAGGTCATTTGAGCCATCGACTCCAAATCAATGCCGACATGTCTTGTTATACTGGTAGAATGAGACACAGCAGTTTTTATTGGAATTTAGTTGAATTTGTATTTTTCATGAATATTTTAAAGAAAAATCACCATTTTTGGCGAATACACCGCCCGATTTTTTCAATAGCTCCCAGGTCATTTGAGCCATCGACTCCAAATCAATGCCGACATGTCTTGTTATACTGGTAGAATGAGACACAGCAGTTTTTATTGGAATTTAGTGGAGATTCTATTTTTCATGAATATTTGAATGAAAAATCACCATTTTTGGCGAATACACCGCCCGATTTTTTCAATAGCTCCCAGGTCATTTGAGCCATCGACTCCAAATCAATGCCGACATGTCTTGTTATACTGGTAGAATGAGACACAGCAGTTTTTATTGGAATTTAGTGGAATTTCTATTTTTCATGAATATTTGAATGAAAAATCACCATTTTTGGCGAATACACCGCCCGATTTTTTCAATAGCTCCCAGGTCATTTGAGCAATCGACTCCAAATCAATGCCGACATGTCTTGTTATACTGGTAGAATGAGACACAGCAGTTTTTATTGGTATTGTAGTTGAATTTCTATTTTTCATGAATATTTGAATGAAAAATCACCATTTTTGGCGAATACACCGCCCGACTTTTTTCAATAGCTCCCAGGTCATTTGAGCCATCGACTCCAAATCAATGCCGACATGTCTTGTTATACTGGTAGAATGAGACACAGCAGTTTTTTTTGTAATTTAGTGGAGATTCTATTTTTCATGAATATTTGCATGAAAAATCACCATTTTTGGCGAATACACCACCCGATTTTTTCAATAGCTCCCAGGTCATTTGAGCCATCGACTCCAAATCAATGCCGACATGTCTTGTTATACTGGTAGAATGAGACACAGCAGTTTTTATTGGAATTTAGTGGAGATTCTATTTTTCATGAATATTTGAATGAAAAATCACCATTTTGGGCGAATACACCGCCCGATTTTTTCAATAGCTCCCAGGTCATTTGAGCCATCGACTCCAAATCAATGCCGACATGTCTTGTTATACTGGTAGAATGAGACACAGCAGTTTTTATTGGAATTTAGTGGAATTTCTATTTTTCATGAATATTTGAATGAAAAATCACTATTTTTGGCGAATACACCGCCCGATTTTTTCAATAGCTCCCAGGTCATTTGAGCAATCGACTCCAAATCAATGCCGACATGTCTTGTTATACTGGTAGAATGAGACACCGCAGTTTTTATTGGAATTTAGTGGAGATTCTATTTTTCATGAATATTTGAATGAAAAATCACCATTTTTGGCGAATACACCGCCCGATTTTTTCAATAGCTCCCAGGTCATTTGAGCCATCGACTCCAAATCAATGCCGACATGTCTTGTTATACTGGTAGAATGAGACACAGCAGTTTTTATTGGATTTTAGTGGAATTTCTATTTTTCATGAATATTTGAATGAAAAATCACCATTTTTGGCGAATACACCGCCCGATTTTTTCAATAGCTCCCAGGTCATTTGAGCAATCGACTCCAAATCAATGCCGACATGTCTTGTTATACTGGTAGAATGAGACACAGCAGTTTTTATTGGATTTTAGTGGAATTTCTATTTTTCATGAATATTTGAATGAAAAATCACCATTTTTGGCGAATACACCGCCCGATTTTTTCAATAGCTCCCAGGTCATTTGAGCAATCGACTCCAAATCAATGCCGACATGTCTTGTTATACTGGTAGAATGAGACACAGCAGTTTTTATTGGTATTGTAGTTGAATTTCTATTTTTCATGAATATTTGAATGAAAAATCACCATTTTTGGCGAATACACCGCCCGATTTTTTCAATAGCTCCCAGGTCATTTGAGCCATCGACTCCAAATCAATGCCGACATGTCTTGTTATACTGGTAGAATGAGACACAGCAGTTTTTATTGGATTTTAGTGGAATTTGTATTTTTCATGAATATTTTAATGAAAAATCACCATTTTTGGCGAATACACCGCCCGATTTTTTCAATAGCTCCCAGGTCATTTGAGCCATCGACTCCAAATCAATGCCGACATGTCTTGTTATACTGGTAGAATGAGACACAGCAGTTTTTATTGGATTTTAGTGGAATTTGTATTTTTCATGAATATTTTAATGAAAAATCACCATTTTTGGCGAATACACCGCCCGATTTTTTCAATAGCTCCCAGGTCATTTGAGCCATCGACTCCAAATCAATGCCGACATGTCTTGTTATACTGGTAGAATGAGACACAGCAGTTTTTATTGTAATTTAGTGGAGATTCTATTTTTCATGAATATTTGCATGAAAAATCACCATTTTTGGCGAATACACCGCCCGATTTTTTCAATAGCTCCCAGGTCATTTGAGCCATCGACTCCAAATCAATGCCGACATGTCTTGTTATACTGGTAGAATGAGACACAGCAGTTTTTATTGGATTTTAGTGGAATTTGTATTTTTCATGAATATTTTAATGAAAAATTACCATTTTTGGCGAATACCGCGCCCGATTTTTTCAATAGCTCCCAGGTCATTTGAGCCATCGACTCCAAATCAATGCCGACATGTCTTGTTATACTGGTAGAATGAGACACAGCAGTTTTTATTGGATTTTAGTGGAATTTGTATTTTTCATGAATATTTGAATGAAAAATCACCATTTTTGGCGAATACACCGCACGATTTTTTCAATAGCTCCCAGGTCATTTGAGCCATCGACTCCAAATCAATGCCGACATGTCTTGTTATACTGGTAGAATGAGACACAGCAGTTTTTATTGGAATTTAGTGGAATTTGTATTTTTCATGAATATTTGAATGAAAAATCACCATTTTTGGCGAATACACCGTCCGATTTTTTCAATAACTCCCAGGTCATTTGAGCAATCGACTCCAAATCAATGCCGACATGTCTTGTTATACTGGTAGAATGAGACACAGCAGTTTTTATTGGTATTGTAGTTGAATTTCTATTTTTCATGAATATTTGAATGAAAAATCACCATTTTGGGCGAATACACCGCCCGATTTTTTCAATAGCTCCCAGGTCATTTGAGCCATCGACTCCAAATCAATGCCGACATGTCTTGTTATACTGGTAGAATGAGACACAGCAGTTTTTATTGGATTTTAGTGGAATTTGTATTTTTCATGAATATTTGAATGAAAAATCACCATTTTTGGCGAATACACCGCCCGATTTTTTCAATAGCTCCCAGGTCATTTGAGCCATCGACTCCAAATCAATGCCGACATGTCTTGTTATACTGGTAGAATGAGACACAGCAGTTTTTAATGGAATTTAGTGGAATTTCTATTTTTCATGAATATTTTAATGAAAAATCACCATTTTTGGCGAATACACCGCCCGATTTTTTCAATAGCTCCCAGGTCATTTGAGCCATCGACTCCAAATCAATGCCGACATGTCTTGTTATACTGGTAGAATGAGACACAGCAGTTTTTAATGGAATTTAGGGGAATTTCTATTTTTCATGAATATTTGAATGAAAAATCACCATTTTTGGCGAATACACCGCCCGATTTTTTCAATAGCTCCCAGGTCATTTGAGCCATCGACTCCAAATCAATGCCGACATGTCTTGTTATACTGGTAGAATGAGACACAGCAGTTTTTATTGGTATTGTAGTGGAATTTCTATTTTTCATGAATATTTTCATGAAAAATCACCATTTTTGGCGAATACACCGCCCGATTTTTTCAATAGCTCCCAGGTCATTTGAGCCATCGACTCCAAATCAATGCCGACATGTCTTATTATACTGCTAGAATGAGACACAGCAGTTTTTATTGGAATTTAGTGGAATTTGTATTTTTCATGAATATTTGAATGAAAAATCACCATTTTTGGCGAATACACCGCCCGATTTTTTCAATAGCTCCCAGGTCATTTGAGCCATCGACTCCAAATCAATGCCGACATGTCTTGTTATACTGGTAGAATGAGACACAGCGGTTTTTATTGGATTTTAGTGGAATTTGTATTTTTCATGAATATTTTAATGAAAAATCACCATTTTTGGCGAATACACCACCCAATTTTTTCAATAGCTCCCAGGTCATTTGAGCCATTGACTCGAAATCAATGCCAACATGTCTTGTAATACTGGTAGAATGAGACACAGCAGTTTTTATTGGTATTGTAGTGGAATTTCTATTTTTCATGAATATTTTAAAAAGGGCAGGTTTCAGCATGTTTACTACAAATTAAAAAGTATTTTACACATCCCAGATAATGTTTTGCTTCCTTTATATTTATGTGGGTTCTGAGAATCAGTGATTAGGCTTCAATGTTGCACACTTGTAAATCCATCACAATCGCCATCATGCCAGCATTTCTTGTCACAGTCGTGCTATCATTCCAGATTTACTTGAAAAGTCCACACTGCATTGCATTGCCTGCCGAACGATAACATAACATAGATTATTCACTTGAAATATAGCATTTCTCAGGTCTCAAACAGTTGGTTTTCAACACTAAAGTGTGTCTTGAATCAGACTGAATCATCAAACATCTACCTTTTACCAATATCTGTGATCAGAACAGAGTGGATGCATTCTTAGGCATCCTGGTGGCCAAGGTGTTAAAGGTGCTAAATGAGTCCAGATGTGGGACCTCTGTTGCCTTTAATTCCCCCACTGTCTCTACCTTCATTTTCTGTCAGCTTTCTATCATAAACTGTCTCAAAGAATAAGAAAAAAAGGACTGATGCAGTTCATTTTTCCTACCCCACACACACACACACACACACACACACACACACACACACACACACACACACACACACACACACACACACACAGTCATGTGTGCATCATGAATCACCAGATTTCCAAAGGCTATTTACTGTATAGCGGGAGGGAAAGACTGAAATGCATTCTCTAGGTTCCTTCTTCACCCTTCACATAAATCATCCACAGAAAATTTGTGAATTCATTTTGTTCAACAGAAATAACTGATTTCCACATTTTCCTAAAATAGGCCTATATGTCCCACATCGAGTGTTTAGAAAAGAGTGGGTCAGGTTTTAGGTAAACGTAGCTCCGGCAATAAGAGGTTTATTTCTGAATGAATTACGTGTGTGTCTGCAGAGCCTGAACATGCCTCTCCTCCTCACTTGAAACAGTTGTGGTGTTGCCTCTGACCAGGACAGTTCGTCACGCTGCCCTCTGTTGGTGTGTTTTGCAAACTGGTGCACAACGTCATGAATGGAAACGGTTAAACCCTGTGTGATACACTTTAATACTGGATATCTGGAGAGCAGTACTGACTTGACTGGCTCAATCTCTTAGCAGGAGCAGGGCTAATGAGCTGATGAATCCTGTCACCCAAATGCACCCTTAATTATTTTTGATGTTTCCTATTTTTATTTATTCAGTTAATTGGAAAAGAAATGTATTGCACAATATGAAGGTCTAAATGTTGTTTCACACCCTTCTTTCAACTGCCAAAAAAAATATTCTGAACAGTCTTTCTGTCGAACCCTAATGCATTGAACAGTGTGATAACCAAAACACCGAACTCATGACCTGAGTGTTCTTCAATGGCAGCTACAACCCAGAACATTTGGATCTAAATATGAGACTGATGTGTCAACAAACACCTGTAGTTCATTGAATCCACTTGCTCTGCTTAGCCTGACCTTCCTGGACGCACGATCGGGAAATTTGTCCGACAGGCCTCAAACACATCTTTTGAGCCCTTTAATGAAGGGAAAAAATAGTATCCAAGCTTCCAACATCTGGGTCCAAGAGTGTCACGAGTTGAGCGGCGTCTCAAGCCTCCCTATAAACAGAGCTACTATGAACAAATCTTCAACACAGATTATAAAAGACTAAGAACATCCTCACGTATAAACTCTAGTAGCAGGTCACAGAGTTGATATTGGCACAACTTCACACTGGCAATGCCACTTTGACTGCAGCACTTTCACTAGTAGAGTGGATCACACTGATAATCAGCCCAGAGTGGATTTTCCCGAAGAGGAGCGTTACATGACTATTATTAGACTGTAGCCCTCAGACACTCCTTTCTCTCTGTCAGCTCTCCAAAGGAAGGTTAAAAGCTGAGACATCACTAGATATGAATCAAGTTTTTAAATATGTTGGAATCTTTTGAGGTTTTGTTGTGCTTTCTACGAAGGAAGAGCATTAAAGCAGTTCAAAATCTCATCTAATGTGCAGACATAAAATACCTCAACATTACCAAGTTTGCAGGCCAGCGTGCACATATTACGCACAGTAATACGCACCATTTGACAGTAATGACTCTAAAAATGTGAGATACTTTTTGTCTGCCCTTTTCTTTTCTATCGTCCTGCGCCCATGTCAGGTGACTGCCAAGTTTCTTTCTGTGAAATAAAAAATGAGGGACCTTTGTTTTATTCTCAGTGTACAACATTTAATGAGTATGATTCTGATTATGTGGACATAGTACGAAATATGATGAAGGTTAGGTTTTTTGCGTATATTTTAACTTTATTGAAAACATTTCTTTACCACACATTTTGTCATCATACAGGCCAGATGCATTTTAACTATTCTCTATAAATCTTCGTAATAACTAACAAACTAAAGGTCATACACATACACTAAACGAAGATTATGAAAATTAAACACACAGTTCTCACAAGAAATATGTCAAAATGCATTTTAATAGAGAAATTATCTAAAAATATTGCATTTTCCACTGAGAATAAAAAGTGTCTGCCATTTCTTGGTTTCACAGACAGACACTTGACGGTCATGTGAGATGGACTCTGAACAATGGAAAAGAACAGGCAGAAATAAAGTAAGTAACTCACAATTTTATAGCCATTACTGTGAAACTAATACTTCTTGTGCTGTGGACCAATACTAGCTATTACACATTTTGAAGTGAGACTGGGTTGGTGTAACAAATGTAATAAAAAAAATCATTTGTCTCTCACCATTAACTACTGTACAACATTTGTCAAACCATATTTATTTATTTTTCCACAGTGAGGTCCCATGGTGGTCCCCCAGTCGCAGAGGGACTTCACCTCTCTGCAGCTACGTATGATGACTGTAACAGCACAGGCATCCTATGCTGTGCCAGACCCTGGCAGCCAGAGACACCCTGTTTCTGTCCCTAATGAAATAACCCCATCTGACAGATGGCAAGTACCACTTTCCCTCTGTTGTATAATTTAACCTGACCCCTCTAATTTGACAATGATTCAAGTCATCAGCCGGTGGGAGAAGGTCAGGCTTGTCGGAATGGAATCCTGGATGGGGCAGACGAGGATTTGTTTATCTTTGGAGAAAAAGCAAAGTGACTCATGAATATACAGTAAAACTAAAAAAATCCATTATTAATCTACAAGACTCCATGAGATTAGGCTGCTTTTATGCATAAATGATGCTAAAATTGAGCAATGATGTTGCATTAGTGTCAGCTTATTTTAGACTTGATAATGATGCTTAGGGCTGAATGCCAAATGTATTCTTAATCCTCACTCTGAAACAGCAAATCTTTGACTTATATGCTTGACCACAAAACCTTATCTAAGACCTTGACCCTAATCCTGAAGGATTTGTGTCAGGGTCAAATACTGGAGTGGTCAGGTTTGATTATACAACATATGCAAAATGTGCAAGTTGAATTGCATGTTTTAGTTTAATTTACCTTTGGAGGTTAGGTTGAGGAGGTCATGTATGTAAAAAAAAAAAAGGCAACATGAAAAAGTAGAAATCAACAGACAACTCAGTGATGTGCCATCCTCTGTAGAGGGGAATTCATTCAAGTTCCTCTGACCCCCCAAACTCTTCACAACAAAGTTTAATACGGCAAAAGATTTGATTGTTGGATTGTGGTCACTTCTCTCCATTTCAAGTGAAATTCACGCTTTTGGTTCACTCATACTGCACTCATCAGCGTCCTTTACCGGGTGCCATGCCATTGTTTTGATCCCATTGAAACGTAAACCCAAAAAATTGCTCCAAAGCCGCATCGCTCCAAAAAAATCTTTCTGGGGGCTTGTGTGTCTGCAGCAGGAGACGTCTCTTATTACTTTCAAGAACATAAACGTTATCCGTCCTGGATGGCAGCTTGCGTTCTGTTTGTCATATCGTATTTTTTTTTCACTTTTTTCTTTATTTTCATACTTGTTTTTAATTCTAATTAATCAAAGTAGGAAGCTGTGTTACCTTCTGGAGCAGGACAATGTGGCTCTGTTTTGTTTTTTCTTGCTTCTGTTTTTTTCAAGAATTTCCTTCAGGATTAATAAAGTTCTGTTTTATTTTAACACGGCGAGTGAGCAGCTTTTTTGTCTGATACGAATGTTCTTGCAATGTATTTAATACTCAACAACAAACCCGTAAGGCTGGGTACAGCAAGCATGAACGAGTCCTGGAAACAAATCACATCAAATGCACGTACAAGTTTCTTTAAGCAGGTGGACTTAACCCTTTTTGTAACACTTATCCCTGCAGTGTTAAACTATCATTTGCAACACAGCCATGTTGGCATTTTGCCTGGAATGTTACTGAGGTCTTGGGGTTTCCCTGATTATAGATCCCTGGAACCCATTCACACATGATCCCATACAGGAAATGTTCCTGAACATTTCAGGGATTGATTGCATGTGTGAAAGGGGTTTGTATTCACTGTCAATCTGGAATAAATGAGCAAGAAAAGGAGACACCTGAGGAAGAGAATTTTAAATGTCTTCCATCTCGCAGGTAACAGTGCAGATAATGGAGGAGTAGGACCAAACGGTGGCCTGAACTTGGCTGTGTAGCCAGAGTAAGAATGACACATAATTTGACCTGTAGCAGCGAGTATAGTCAAACAAAACTGCAATCCTGACCTCACTTGGCACCCAGAATTGCTGGCCTGAGAGGCGGGCACTTTCTAAGAGAGAAAAGGGGAAGAGTTTGGCAGTCTAACAATGACATGTGAATGTGGACACACAAAGAGGCAGGGTGTTAGTGATCAAACTTGGGGCAACTGTGTGGGGAGTAGATATCTGGTCTCGGCTGATTGCTAGATCCCCAAGTTTGTTCAGCTGACAGATGAGGGTCCAGAAGGTGGCTAACAGGATGAGGCCGGGCAGCCACGTGGCTCTGTGGGGATTAAAGGCAGCAAGAAGAAGGTAAAGAGATTAGACTGAAAACGGAGCCTGCTTTTTTAACCTCGTCACTGTTGTCACACTGACAGCGCAGAAGGAAACTCCCGAGCCACAATTACATCAGTTCACCGTCCCTCTTTGCTCCTTCCTCCACCGTCCCTGGCTCCCTCTGCTCATCCATCCATGCAGCCACCTCTGCTGTCTCCAGGGACCCAACAACACCCAGGAACTCACTCGCTCCTGAACAACTGAGCTGCAGAGTGAATTGGAGTGGACCAGACTCCTTCTTAACAAGCTGAGGACCTTGTCAGCACCAATGAGGAGACTTTTGCATGCTCTGCTAATGGACTCAAGATAAACAGATTCTGGATTTGATTGTTGTTTGCAGCAGTCTCTTTACAAATGACAACTTCGGGCTTGAAAACCACATAAATTAGCACATCATGCTTTTGAAGTCGGGACTATTCCTCACTTTGTGTCTGTTTACCCTCCAAGCAAGTCGAATCAAAGGTAAGAATCCTGTAGGGAGGCTGGCCTGTTAGCTTTTCTGAGATGTTTCATGTAGTTATTGCCTTTGTAGTGTGATTGGAGAAGTAAATGCTGTTTGTGTCAGTAGGTGAATGTTCTCTTTCAGTTTCTTTACAACAATCTAACTCTTTCAGACTGAAATGTGGAGAATGAAAGAAGAAAAGCCTCTGTTCACATCACTTTAAGTTAAGTTAATGACAAATGATGCTTTGATCTAAAGATCTTTCTTCAAGTCTTCAATCCACTGCATGACAGGAGACTTAAAGATCCACTTCAAGGGCAACAGGGTTTCCCAGTTGGAGATGTGTGTGCATGTGTGTGTGTGTGTGTGTGACTATTTAAAGGACTATCTCTGCAAACTAAAATATGCCTGCTCATCCTCAAACATTTGATTTTTGATTTGAAATGTCAAGCTGCCACTTTGAAGGTCATGAATATTCACTCTGAATTAAACGTGCAGAGACATTTAATAGCTGTTCACTGGGAAAGATAGCATCACTTCACCAGTGATAACATTTGCGTCCGCATTGGTTGTCTTGTTCAGTGTGATGTGCCCGGGCGAGCTCATTATCCTGAAGGAAACAAAAGCCATTCTGTTCCCAGCGTCGCAGGACGCTAATCTTTTCTGGCTTGTAATTCTGCTGTGAGGCCTTTTTGCGGCTGCACCGGGCATTAAGGCCCGCTCAAACGCTCCCTCCTCCTGCTCAGGCCCTCGTGTTCCCGCATGTGTGAGTCAGGCTTCGAGCTTACCGATTCCCCAAAACCCATTCAAATGTTGTCTCGGTGGCGTGACTATCAATGAAAACACACATGATTTGGCTAAATTTCAAGCCAAGCGGAAGGCTTGTTGGGTGAATGGCGCTGCCTGACAGACATTAAGCTAGGGGATATTTGCCCATAAGACTAATGTCAATACCCACACATTCTTTGCATGTTCTTGGTGTTTAGCCAAATTTGGATTTGAGGAAAACAACATTGTTCATTGTAGAGGTCATTAGGTATGTGTAACGCAATGATTAACACAGTTTTTTTTTTTCTTGCTCGAAGATTTATGTCAAGCAAAATATCTGAAAAAGCCAGTGTTTCGGGCCTTTATTGTACTCACATTTTAATTTTAATTAGTTTAATTCTAATTCCTAAACAATGGCTAGTTGTGCAGCAGAAATGCACATTCCTACTTCAAGTATGCCAACATATAGGAGGTGGACACAATATCAACGACACACATGTGTGTGTATATATATATATATATATATATATATATCTACATAATGCAATGCAACAACCGTTACAAACTAAGTTTACTTCTAAACAAAACATCACATCACAAGCTTCACATAGGTAGTTTATTTTTTAATTAGCAATCACAGCTATCCCCTCCATCGCATAACATATTCTGTCCATATGCAAGGCCGTGTAAGAACATGACATTGTGTCATCTTGTGCAGTTGTGATTAGGGATCAACTGATACATTTATTTATGGGCTGATACTGATAGCGATTGTTAGTAATCAAGCAGACAGATAACCGATATTTGGAACCAAAGTACATTTGCAGTAAAAATTAAAAAGAATCAAAATTTAGTAAAATTTTGAGGTATTTTATTCCAGTGTTTCCATTTTCTGCTACTTTATACTTCCACTCCATTAACTTTCTTTGTTAACCTTGGTCACTAGCTACTTTGCAGATTCAGATTATTCTGTGTTGATAGGCTTACTTGCGATGTGCAACCAGTCAGATTGTGTTGGGCTTGACATTGAGTGAGACCACAGAGAGTAATTCATTTTAGTCGATCGATCGATCATCGTTCGGACACAGAAAAACACAGATGCTGATAATCAGACAAATGCTGAATATCGCCCCTGATCATCGTCCAAGCAGATAATCGGTCTATACCTCGTTGTGATGCTATCGCAAAGTACTCAATACTTATTCTGTAGGTGTCTCCAGGACCACATGATGACACACACACAGACTCACAAGGTGAAAACATTAACAGCGGACACTGTCGGGCCTGGTGATAATTCAATATGTATTTGTCACAGGACTCATGATATTGAGTCCCCTCATGCAAATGCATACACTTGCAGCTTGCAACATGCTCTCGCTTGACACTCTCTGAAATCGTCCTGTGTTATTCTGTTATAGAGATGTAGTATTAATGCACAAAAAGTTCTGTCTTGTCTTATTTGTCTTGACAAAAATGCAGCATCTTAGCTTAAAGCTCTGCATCTAATGCCAGTGTGATCATGACTATATTATTTACACTCACTAACTTTTTTTTTTATTCATCTATAAACTTTGTTCTGATCCCTAATCCAGAGGAGGCACAGTTTGTTGTTTTGGATTCGATGACCTGGAGTCTGTGTTTTGAGGCTCATAAATCCTGGCTTAATGTCTTAAAAAGTCCCCCGAGGTTTGCCACCTGGCATCACAATGAGTGCCTTTCTTCTTAAATAGCTTTATTGAATGGGGATACTGTGTTAGAGAGTGTTGACTGGCACAATAACTCGTGCAAGTGTGGCTGAGCTTGTTTTCTTTACTAAGGTGATCAGAAAATTAGGGCAGTTCTCCTCATTATGTGTGCAGCATGTCAGTGATGATAATACTTTATGGAAATATGCCCGGTCTGTGTTATTGCTTGAATGTTTTGGTTTGGCTGGATTGTCTTTGTAAAATCAGATGAGTATCTACCCGTGCCTGATTTTAATCCCTTTAAGGGTTGGCCTGTGCACGCACATCCTTTTTCAGCTGTAATCCACATGCATGCAGTTCTGCACATCCACACCTGTACGCTCGCCAGTACAAACTCATCCTTGCACTGTTGAGCGGCTTCAGAGATGCAGTGTGGGTCAAGTCGCCCACGGGCATCTCAGCAGCCGTTCCTTAGGGAGAAGGGAGTGTTACTCATTCACTCTCTCTTTACACACCTCTGCACTTTCCCAGCATTCAAAATGATATCCTTCCAGTCACAAAAAGGCACCTCAAAGCTTCAGGCCCTGGACATTTTCTACTCTACGGTAAATTTAAAGGCTCAAGTAACTCATGGCACCTTAAAGAGATATAACATTATGTGTACAGAGGATTTCTTTCCCTAGTTTGTCCCAAAATAGACTCCTACAATATACATCTCACTTTTATATCTGTCTCAATCATCACTCGTGACCCACTAGAAGTGTGTGGTGGTGTCTGTATCTGCAGAGACCCAGCAATCTGTCTGTATTTTCTTAGTATCGACATATCTGTGTGTCAGCCTGTGGGCAGTGGTGTGTAGCCCCTGACCGAGAACAGCGTGCAGGTTGTGAGGTTGGGACTCAGCTTACATCGCTCTCGTCTCTCTCTTCTGCTCTGTTCGTGGTATAAAGAGCTGCAGATCTGTGTTTCTGTTTGTCCGAGGGTGGGGTGAGCTAAATACATACAGGCAGAGCAGAGACGGAAACGGGATGAAACAAGCATTTCAGCTGCACACAAAATCAGGAGGGTCATATTGTATTTCTCTGTTTTGCTGCCTTATTTTGCAAAATTTGTTGCTGAGTCGTGCTCCTGCTGACAAATGGATCTTTTTGTCTGAAATTGGTGGAGTGTGCCTTTAAAATAACACGCAAATAGCCTTCTATTTGTAGTTATGGTTTTGCTTTTATCCATAAGGGCAAAGGCAACATAAGCAGGATTTTTGCAACAATCCAGCAATAATATTTTTCATCCTAATATAAGCAATAATACCCAAATCCTCCTGAAAATGGAATGGATTTTTGTACGCAATGATAAAACGTAATGTAATGTAAATTGACCTGAAAAATGTACTGATCTAAACTGACTACGGCTTAATGCTGGAGTTAATTTTCTTGTGATGCCTTTATGTGCCTCCTGCACATAAATTTGGATGCCTGGAAAGAAAAGGACTGAGCTGGCAATTTCCACCAAGATAATAATGACAAACTTTTTTCAGTCAGTTTAGAAAGCTGCTCCCAGACTGGTTTCTATTGTATAACTCTGCTAGCTCTTGGTGATCTTGATTTGGGGGGCTGTTGCACGTAGGCCTAATTGTGAACACACCTCCAGCACATCTTGTAATTGCGGGCTGCATTTAAGCACTGTGTCACTGTGGTTGTGTCATAAGAAAGGTCAACCTTTTTTTAAATAAATGAATGCAAAGGTGCTGGAATGACAATTTCTCACTGGAACTGATGCTGTAAAACTCATTATTTCCTCTCAAACTAATAACTTCACTGACTGCCCTTGCAGATTTTCATGAACACAGTTTGTCTGGGCTCAGGGATGTGAAGTACAGACACTTTCTAGAAGCGCCCAGACTGATCAGACACGCCACAAATGTCAGAGCGGAGCAGGACAGACATCGGACGAAGAGGTCGGCGCTCTTCAACACGGGTGTCAAAGTGTGTCCCCAGGAGACGATGAAAGCAGTCATCGGCAGCCATCGGTCATATTACAAACTCAGAGGTAAAAGGAAATCTCGACTGTTCGACTCTGATGTGAGCAAAATTTTGAACTTCTTACAGCGAAATGAATACTCCTTTCCTACAACATTGACTGTAAGGATAAAAATGATATTTTAAATCTTTCACATGTGTATGATTCTTTAAATCTGATCAATTAATGTACATACACGTGCAGGTAGCCTTATATAGACATTTGTTGTTTGTCTTAATTGTTAAGAGCCTGTTGAAGATGTGATGGTGCCAGTGAATGACGCACCTAAGCCGTTTTACTGACTTTCGGGGATACACATAGTGAAGCACTTGATATAATCAAGTTCTATGCAAATGAACTTTGTCAAGAGAGACATACTGTGGATGATTTAAGAGGCAAAGACTGCCACCATGGCTTTGACAATCGCTTAGTAATTCAAAATGTTCCACGACAGCTGCTGTGGCATATGATTTTAAAATGAGGCGGATTAATTTGGTGTATTGGAGGTAATTGCGTCGCTCCAGAAATGAGTTTGTCACAGAATAAATTTCCCACAGGCATCAAGTTATTGGACAATGGTGGAGCATGTTTCCCCCACAGAGGCAGATAAAACATACTGTAGCTTCAGGGGGTCTTTGTGCTCCTGATTTTAATACTCTCAAAAATGCCACAGACATGCAACCACTTAAATATAGTTTGACATTTACTGAAACTGGCATTTCTGCCTTTTTTTTTGGTTGTCCCAATCACATCATGTTTAATATGTTTGTGATTTATTGTTGCATTGTGACATTATAGACTGCTCTGTGCTGTGTGCTCATATGTGAAGCTGCACGGAGCTGTTTCTGAGGGGAATAATGAGCTAATCTTACAGATGAATAGCTAAATCACAACAACCACCCAACAGGAAGGGAAGCCAAGATCAATACTAACCATCCTAGTTCCCCTCAGTTATTTGATTTCTCCATTCTTTCATTTCCATCCAGTCAGCCATCGTAGCAAATATATGAAAAGTCATGTCTTGTCATCCTTTTATATGTGTTTGTTTTGTAAGATGAGATGGTTTATTTCCTGAGAAGAGTCAAAAGTAACCATCCACAAAATTATGTGACGTCTCTTCAGTTTGTCAGGAAGCGATATGGGAGGCGTTTCGCATCTTCTTGGACAGAGTCCCGAACTCAGAGGAGTACAGTGCCTGGGTTTACACCTGCCAGCATGAAAACCTCTGCATGGACGACCTGGCCCAAAACTTCAGCAGCTCACAGGAGCATCTGGACATGGTGGCCAGAGTGAGTCCGGCACCAACACCACAGAAATTCTCTCGTCACCCCGTACAGTTTGCTTCTTTCATTTAAACATTTTCCGTTTCCTGAAAATTGAACACCGGCGGAGTATGAAATAAAAGGACTGATCTCAGGATGTTATATAGATTCTGTTAAACTCGTCCATTTACAATCTGGGAGAGAAAATCAACTTTTCCATCACAAACCGACAACCTTTCCCTGACATGTCCACTTTTATGACAGCGTGTTTTATAGCCAATCTTCAGTGTGACTCTGTGATAGTTGATATCTTTTTATTTTTGTTATTTTCAGAGAGTAGCCGAGCAAGCTGAAGCTGACGGTGAAGGGTATGTGCAAACCTCCTTTTAAGTTTAGTGTTAAATTTGATTTTCCTGTGTGTCTGCTGTCATTTCTTTGAGAATAAACCAAAATGTAATCATATGAAAACATGCCAGTTTTTAAAGGTGCAAAAGGTATTTATGAATAAAGATGGGTGACTGTCGAGTCTCATTTCCAGGTTGTCGAACAAACATCTTAAAAATTGCGCCTTGAACAGTGCGATGGTGTGAATAATTGGCCACAAAAGCATCAGAGGAGCTACAGTATGAGCACCCCTGCTCACTATGTTCACACCCAGCTAAACCTGGCAGAAAAATTTTAATATTCTGGCAATTAGACTACCATGAATATTGCTGCAAAGGTTCATTGTCTTCAAAACAGACTGACAAATATATTTTTCTATTTCCAGAGTTATCGCTGAAACCACAGAGCCAGGAAGGGATTGTGAGTTAAACCCTAATGCATCAGTACTGTTTAATAAAAGCCATTGATTTACTTTACAGCTTTGAAGGAGACCTATTATGCTTTTTTCCCCCTTTCCTTCAGTGTGTTATATAGGTTCTTGTGCATGTAAAAGATCTTAAAAGTTAAAAAAGTCGAAGTCCGCACTGACAGAAGCTCAGAGTGGTTCAGAGAGAGGGGGAATACAGTGCTGCAGCAGTGGACAGCATGAGAATACTGAAAACCTTTTTGAGGATTGTAGCATGGAAACCTATTCTAGTAGTAACCCAAAATAAAATTATGAACCTGAAAATGAACATAATAAGTCTCCTTTATCAGCTGTCAATACATTTTCATAATGACATCATAAATGAACCGGCGAGCTGCTGTTTTGTCTCAGGCACCTGGACTCCCCCACTGATTCTGCTGCCAACAGAGGCCGACGGGGTAAGTCAACCCACTGAGTTTCAGATCACGATGGACTTTTTTTTTTAAAAAAGCATTAAACAACGTCATTTGGCGTTTCTTTGCCAGATTGAGGAAGACCCCAACCTGATAAAAGAAAACTACGAGGAGTACATTGTTGAGTTCAGCGTCACCATCGTGGACCCGACGTACAGCAAGCTGCTCAGTGACCCCGAGGCTTCACTCCACACTGACGTCGCACGAGAGCTCAGAGAGAAGGTGAGAGCCGGGTGTGAGTTTACAGACCGACAGCAAAGGTTTGCAGTCCCCTGAGCTGTCTGCTGTACCTCTGAGAGGAAGCCCCTTGGTAGCATATCTGAGATCTAAAAACTTTTGAAAATCTTTGACTGAGGGTAATAAAACCCTGAAACACCACAGGTCAAAATATTTTTCAGCAGTGTTGTGTCCACATGCACGGTGTCTTACAATGAGATCAACATGATTGCCAGTTTCTATGGCATTTTATTGTTAAGTGTAAAACTCATCCTGGTTGATTTAACAGCTTTAAGGCTGCCACCGAGGGACTTAAGGTAAGACTCCTAAATGAAAACAAGCCTGAAATAGTAAGATCTAATCATATAGATTATCTCCAACTAAGAAGGCATTGACTCAGATTCTAACCACAGCTCTCAAGATCCACTTGGACTGGTGTGAAACCATTATTTAATTATTTAACCATCATTTCAGTGTGGTCACAGTATAGTCCCGCTGGATTAAGAAACCTGCATCTTGGCTACATATTTCTAGTACTGCTTGCATCGTCTAACCTGTTTGCCAGCCACTAATTCTTACCGTCATTTCAGAGCCTACCCACCCCTGCCTGCTCTGCAAAAGTCCCCATCCAAATCTAGACCTTTTCCCAAACTCCGTGGCACACATACGAGCCACTCCTCCTCACTTTCTTTCTGTTCCCCACGATTTTGTCTCAACGTGTAGCCTTTTGTTACCTTCTTTTGCCTGCTTGTTCTGACCACATCTTCTTTTTTTTTAGACCTTTGCCTGCCTAACACGCACTTCCCTTTTTGCTTGTTTTTCCTTTTTGGATTAATGACCTTTTGGCAAACCCTTTTATTGAATTTTGGACTCAGTAATCCTTTTAATATAGCCTGTCTGCTTCTAAGTCATGTGTTTAGGTCCATTACCTGCAACACTGAGTCTTTACAGTGGCATGTGTACAGCAACTAACAATTCGGACCAACCAAGGAGGTTTTGTTTTCACCAAGCTCGTTTGGTGGTTGGTTGGTTGGTTTGTCAGCAGGATTACACAAAAATGACTGAAGGGATTTCCTCAAAACTTGAATGGGAGGGTTGGTCTCAGCCAGAATAGACCCCATTAACTTCTTCTTTACTTCACGTCTTTAACATTGTAAGATAGGGTGTATTTCGATATTAACATTTTAGAGAGTTTTACAGGCCTATGATTCAAGAATGATGTAGAATTTCCTGAACCCATAAAGCGGGATTAGTCCATCAGTTTTATATAATAATATATTTCATTTCATTCTTACCCTTGTTTGTCTTTTTTTTTAGATGCGTCATGTGTTTGAAAAAGTTCCAGGATTCAAAGAGATTCGTGTTCTGGGATTTCGGTGAGTTGACTCAAGTTTTATTTTTATAATGGTTTGGCATGATGATTGTGCTTTGTAACAATAATTCATTTTGACAAAACAACACGGTAAACAAGATAAGAGACTAAAAAACATAAATTTGTCATACCTTTTCCCCAGAAGCGGCTTTTACTGAAGTGTTTTATTGCCCAGGTCTCAAGAGAAACTATAACATCCCCCAAAATATCCTCTTTTGGGATACGACTCTAAGAAAATGCCTTAGCAGACATCCATTACCGGTGAGGGTTTCTGACATGATTTGTTGATTTCAGCTCAGAGGATGTGTCTGTGCGGTACGCTGTGGTCTTTAATGGAGAAACAGAGCTCAATGATGACCCTGAGGGTCTTGAGGAGCCCGACACGGAGACAAACGAGGACGTAAACGCTCCTAAACTGAAATACATCATCAAAAAGGCCTTAAAACAGGAACCGTCGCTGCCGCTGGACATACAGACACTCAGCTTTGAGGCTGGTAAGCATAATATCACATTTAACTGAATAAAATATAAGATTAGTGCTCCAAGTAGGAATTTAAAGCTGTATAAATATTTGAACTCATCCTTTTCAGTAACCACAGTTTATCCAGTCGCGGAACTCGGCATGAACCCTGTTGAAAGCGTTGTATCTGAGGACGACACCACGCAGGCACCCTCAGAGGTCAACACTCACACCCAAAGTTTCTTCCCCACTGTGGCAGTGATAGAAAACTCTTTGGAAGCTTTCACAATCAGACCAGAAACACACACCTTTGTGCCTTTCATCCCAAACATCCTCCCAGAAGCCGCGTCTGCCGTCACACATGAGACTCCTTTAATGGCAGGAGTAGAGGAGGAATCCACAGAGGCTGCTGCTGATCAGCCTGGTGACATTATAACACCAGACACAACATTGGATACTATCACAGAGCACGAAGAGGAAGCAGAGCCAGAGGTGCAGGAGATACCACCAACTGAGCCCGATGACAGAGGCGAGGCCGAACCTGAAGAGCAGGTGACGGACGGTAAGACACTTGAAGTTCAAGAACTCAAAGCTTTACTGATCGAACAACATTAGATAGCGGTGTGGATACATTTTGTGCTATTGACAGAAAACAGGAAGGACCTCAGAAACCAGACCATGATGGAAAAGTGTGAGTTAAGTTGTGGTTCGATCCTAAGTCTTGATTATGCTGATGGTGGGAAATCGGCTCATTGCTGTTCTGGGAAGTACAGGAACAAGTGAAGAACACATCCCCACGCTAGAAAAGTAAGAAGGAGAAGTACTTCAGTGGCTGATACCAAACCGAACAAAGAAAATACAAAATATCTAAAAGTAATTGGTCAAAGGCAGAAAATAGAAAAGAGCCAGATAACAACTTCAACTTCGCCCTAACTTTGGACAGTCCAAATAAACACTGACCTATTTTTTTCCCTTATACTCACACATGTCTGCACTGACTAATCACCTCTGATACAGCAGGAAATGGAAATGGCAGCACAATTTGACTTGGTGGTTGGGTTTCGCCTATGAGGATTCCCCCCCCCTGCTGAGGCAATACATCATATTAAAAACCATTAACAAGCAGCGGCCTGCTGATGGTCGAGTCATCACAACCTCCTGCTGTGCAGGGAAATATTGTTCAAACCTGCAGAACTTCATTTTGAATTCTAGTGGAGTTTCCAAAGTTGCCAGTTGTCAGGTTTGTCCAGCTGGATTTTGAGAGACATCTGCAATGTTTTGATTTGATGGACCAGTGCAGCCATAGAAAATATGGATGTCTGCATTCAGATATTTCACTCAAACAGCCTTAAATGAAAAGAGGAGAACAACAACAAGAGGATAATTAAATTATTTAGCTGTCAGTGTGCTATGACAAGAAGATTAAAGCTATACTTAAAGGAATAGTTTGACATTTTTTGAAATACGCTCTCTCTCTGAAGAGTTGAGAATATTTTAACTCCTTAAAAGATGATTTGCAGAGCAAGAGAGGAATGCACACCAGACCTGCTATTCCATAGGATGGTTTTGTTGGCGACTTGCTTCTAGCAAAGCGCGTCATGTGATCGGCCGCAAACTCTACTTGGCTGTTGTCGGCAAAGAAATACAGCATGTGACTTCCCCCAAACCATACATTTTCTGTAATCCAAAGAACAAAACTGGCAGCCAAGGCAACAAAAACAGAAGGAGCAGCAAGAAGCAAACAGGGACAAATCTGAGAACCAATGAAGTACAAAAATACAAAACCAAAACACAATAGCGCAAACCAATGAAGCACTAGGAACACAGGCAGGAAGGCACAGAAAATGCAGGAAACACAGAAGAACCAACAAAGAGTGAGTGGAAAAAACAGGCTCGAATACACATTGAACCAATGAAACACAGAAAAAGGGCAGGAAAAAGACAAAGGCAGGAAGTGGAAAGTCACAACATGACACATAAGGATGAATTCTACAAAATAAAACAGGAAATCACAAAACTAGAAAACCTAAAACCATGACAGTGGATTAAACGAACAAGGTTAAATCATTCTTGTTATTGAGCTTTAGAGGTGCTGATGAGAATTTTGCGAAAGAGTTTGCTTTGGGCAACAGCAACCTTGAAAAAAAACTGCTGAAAAGCACAACACGATGCATGAATGTCCTCTCACATGATTATACCTGTATATACCAATTACTGTACCTGTATACTGCTATCGTGATTAAAACACCAATTTTCTGATTTATTTTTCCCTCCCTTGGCAACTCCAGACTCCCAACCAGAGGAAGAAATGACTGACACACCTGCTGAAGTTTACCATGATCTGCCCGAATCTGCAGACCGCACAGTTACTGCGATGTCTATCACAGAAGAGGCAGTGTCAGTCTCCTCACCATCATCTCATGAAGACGCTGTCCAAGGCATCGAACCAGACGCAGACGTGGAGCCTCTGCCATCCCCTGTGGAGAGCGGCGAAGCCCCAGAAGAGAATGATGAAGCCAGTGGAGGGCAAAGTAGAGCAACCCCAGTTTTAACAGAGCTGCCTCCTGAGAGCTCAAACATTCAAGAGGATGCATGGTCAAGTCTGAACGGGACAGGTGTGGAGCTGACCGAACCCCTGGAGGAAGAAAGCGGTAGTGGATTCCCCTCAGAGTCTGACGAGCGTCCGTATGAATCCACGGCTACGCCGGCCATGAGACAAGCCAGCACCCCTCTGATGAGCGTAGTGAATAAGAACAAAGAGTTAGTGGTTTTCTTTAGCTTGAGGGTCACTAACATTATGTTTTCTGATGACCTGTTCAACAAGAGCTCCCCAGAGTATAAGTCACTGGAGAATACCTTTCTTGAGCTGGTAGGTACACAAGCTTTTGTGCTGGACATCATGTTGTTGCATGCTACATTCTCGTATTTTCTTTTTTCATAGTCCAAGTTGAAATGTACAGTATATAGTGTTAAACTGTTGCAGATGACATTTGATAAGTTAGTTGTTTAGTTTGGTGATTTGTCTAAATCTTGCACGGGTGAGGATGCACTTTGCAGTAAGCCTTATTCTCACTGCTGCTTTTTTAAATCCTGAAATTAACTTTAAATTATAAAAAATGACATATATTTTTTTATTTTTTAAAAATGTAATGAAGTGTGATGAGGCTGTAAAAAGCAATCGCCAAATGTTTGAGCAAATCTGCAGTATGCTAATGCTTTAATTTCAGAGGGGCCATTGTGTTGACAGTTTAAAGAAATGTCCTGTTTCACTCAGACACAGCACTCTGGGTCCAGAAACTCGCCAAACCCTGGAGCTTCCAGTAAATCTGGGCTTAGGAGACAGACAACTTTAGCCTCCATACCGGTATCTTTTTTCTTCCATATTGGAACTACATCTCCAATGCCTCAGAGAAAGCATGACCTTTCTCTTTCTTAACTAACCTTTCCGAAATGCAGTATCTAACAATCTGAAAGCACCTAACATTTCACAAGTACTCAGCTTTAGTTTAAAGCTTTGCTTTTTTTTTCTCCTTTCATTAGACTTTAGGCCTTTCTGTGTAGCTGCATGCTCATGTCTGTTGGTTTAATCTGGTTCTAATATTGTTCGTTATTGTGTGTTTTGCCTTAATTTTTTGGAATTGTGCTTAGGTTTTGGGTTTTTCAGGGACTGTTTATATTCCCGTTGTCTCATATTTCAGCATGTCATTTAAAAAAAAAAATGTTTCCACAGAGGATTTGTACAAAGTTCTGGGCTATAAAATGAAAACAGATTTCTGAAACAAAGTGAAAGGTTTTAAGAACCAACAACGTTAAGGATGCAAAATAGTCAAAATTAATAGTTCAGCATTTTGGGAAATATCCTTATTCGCTTTGAGTTAAACTGTCTACAGACAGTCTAGTTGTATGTTTGGAGATGTGTCGCTAGACTGCAGATCAATTAAATTAGCATTGGATTCATCTGGGATAAGTGCAAATCAGGTCTTTCCATCAACTTTATATGCAATTATATGTTTACAATTTGTGTTCTGTGTGGATGCACATTTAGATGACAACATTGGTACCACTCTCATATCTATCCATTCCATATGTAGCTGGAGCCAGTAGCCGGTTAGCTTAGTTTACCTTAGCTTGAAAAAGCTAGTGTGGGTCCGTCCGCAGGTCATAAAATCAGCCTACCAGCACCTCTACAGCTCTTTGCTCATGCGCATACATGCAATTTAATTGTATTTTTGTATGTTATTTAGTGTAAGCATCTAATTTATCTAAAATGCATGTTTGATGCGTTCATACCTGATTAATAACACCACTTTCACTAATGTTGGGGACCTATGTTACCCTGAAGAAAATGACATCTTGAGTTTACAGAAAACTAACAGTTAGCTTGTCAGAGCTGTGTCTGTTGGGTAAATATCAAAGATGCTCGCAAAGCAACACAGTACACTGTAAAAGTGACTTTACTTTAAAAAAAAAAATCAAGGAAACCTATTACCTCAAAATTACCAAGTAAAGTGGACTAATAATTTTATGCTGTTGAAAGTTTTTAGCTCATACAACCTAATAGTCTACTTTACTTGGTAATTCTGAGGTAATTGGTTTCCTGAGTTTTTTAAAGTAAAGTCAACTTTTAAAATTTACAGTGCGCGTCAAATAAGCACAGTAGAAACGTCAAGATAGGTTGGATCATCGTTTAACTTTATATCTGTAAGTGCTACAGTTACAGCTGAAAACATCAACAGAATTAAACAACTTTGCTGTTTAACTTTCACATATCTTTGCAATGCAAGCCGGATTTTGTTACCTTTGGACAGAGCCTGGGGAGCAGTTTCCCCATTTTTTTTCAGTCTTTATGCTAAGCTTAGCTAACTGGCTACAGGATGTAGCCTTATATCAAGTGGATAAGAAAGCAATCAACCATATTTGTCAAAATGTGAATCTATTCCTTTAAAGAACAAAATTGTTAGCGATGCATCCACTGTCATTTCTTTGTACAGGCGAGCACTCAGCTGTGAGAGGCTGTTTGTCGAAGGTGCTTTGTATCATTGTGTAGCACTAACTGATTATTACTTGTTGTGGGACTATACGTTTGTGTTAATGTGTACACTGTACAGTTAGACTAGTAAGTTTCTCACCAACAAAATCCAGAATTTATTTTTGTACATTTGTTGCTCATATGTGTGTTACAGCATTGAGCGGTGTGTTTGTGCGTGTTGGCAGCCTTGAAGATAACCGTGCAGAGGAGAATCATTGAATAAATGACTCGCTATGGAGCAGAACAATGTGATAATAGGCTTAGAAAACCTAACAGGAAAGTCATGCAAGCTTTGTGAATTTTGTGTTGCTAAAACTGTATCACTTTGTACATGGTGGAGTGCAAACTAGCCCTGGGGTAGTCTGAATCATGAGACCTGGGTCGGCCCTAGTCATTGTAGGACTCAGGTTTGTGACTTGTGGGTAAGAAGCTTTACGTAATTCTGGTCAGTTCCAGCACCACACACATTGGGCTATTAATGGTTCCAATCTGCTTAGCGCGACATCAGTCAGGTTTGTGTGGACATCTGTATGCATGTTCAGTACTGTATCTGCTCTTATAGACGTACTATCTGTACAAAATAAAATAGATCACAGATCGGTCGAGGTCACCTCGTTTTGGAGCATTTGTGTGCTAGTAATCAATGCTGGAGTGTCTCCTTTTTGTAGTCTACGCTGCTATTTTTCTGTAAGTAAGAGTTTCAAATTTGCATTAGCTGCTGGCAACCAGGTGAAGACTTTGTCTCTTTAAACCTGCGCTTATTAGAGAACATCAAAGCAAGAAGCATCGCTTGGCATCCCTTGTTCGGTTTCACGGCTTACCCCGAGGTTGACGGAGGGGACATATTTTTAGGCTCGCTCAGAGGTGCCCTGTGCTGTGTGTTACATAAGGGCCTCAGCCTCAAACTGAGGAGGTCCACGGATACAAATTGGATTGTGTGTTTGCTGCAGTGCCAAGGAGCAGAGGGAATGTGAGCTACTGGGGCATGTGGGCTCAGAGTGGGTTAAGATAAATGGTTGATAATTTGTTATATTTTAATAATTCTTTCACTAATTCATTATTGTATAGAAGTTTTGTTTTCTTATTCTGAAACAGAATTATTCCAATTGCATTTTAGACTATTTTCATGGCAGATATAGAAATATTAAATATCTGCACTGGGTATGAATCATTTAGCATTAAGTAGTAGGCATACATCGATGCAAATTTCATGCACAAAAATCCTAATAAATAATGCTAATATCACTCCATCTCCAATCTTTAATGGTTGCCCAAACCGTGGTTTCTGCAGTTCTCCTCATTAATCGATGTACTTAGCTTCCTGGCAAAACTAATGTGGTCAGACGTTTGAACTGGTGAGTATTTACCATCTACTGTCTATTCTAACTACTCCATTAGGAATAGTCAACATGTCTTCCTTTAAATGGGCTATATAGGTATAGAGGAGAACAAATATTTCAATAATGGTCCAAGCTGGTTTATGAATCACTGGAAAATGGCAATGAAGAAATGTCAAGTACATTCTGCAGCCCATTTAAATGGACCTAATGTAGTGTTTTGCTGGATATTGAATCCCCATTTGTGGTAATGTACATTCACCGTCCTTCATATATATTTATACATATATATGACCTATTAGCCTCCAGTGGCTTGCAGTACCCCCTGTTTACGTTTGCCTCACACCCCCATTACTCTTGTACCTACTGGTTTGTGAAGCAACCAATAAAATTGGATATGGAGGTTGGAATGACTTTTTATGGTAGCGTAATATTCCCCCGTGACTTTTCTTTTTACGACATCAGAGAAGGGATTTTTCATCAGGTTTTCTCAAACAAGAACCAGTAGATACATGTGTAACCTCAGAGAAGCATATGTGACTGTGTCCAAGACTGAAATTATGGCTGTGTTTGTGACTTTCCGTCTGCATTTCTTTTGTAAAGGTTTAGTGAATAGAGGCCGGAAATAAATCTACAGTATGTGTTGTTCCTTTGTCCACAGTACGGACTGCACTGAGGATTGTTGTGGAAGAACTCGGCTTTGACCTTGTGTGGAAGGCAATAGAGCTACAGATTGGTATCTAATCTACGGTGTAGATGTAATGCTTGACATTCTGCATTGAGACAAATGGAGGACCAAACAGCGAGCTGTGCGTCCGGTCATACTGAAGGCTGTTGCCCATTTGTTCGGGACGTTGGACCCTCTCGTTCCCCTCCTCTTTTCTATTAGCTATAGGGAACTAGCCCTCAGTAAACTGTCTGCCAGTGATAAGTGAAGTAACCCGATCAGAGCAGAGCTCCTTAAGGCCTCTTATCTCCCCGCTCGACAGCCAGGCCAGCTAAAGCATCGTAATCTCTCCCTCTCACACTGTGGCTGTTCGATGTTTGCCTCGTCGCTGGTGAACATGAAGTGGCCGGGAGGAGAGCGGTGCAGATCGATGCTCCATTACGTGAACTGGTTGACTTCCTGCTCGCCCCAAATACCACCACCGTCATCAGTCCGAGCCAAATAATCTTGATAGTTTCTCAGTTATGTGAGTCTGCTGGGATATTTTTTTTAAAAAATGCATGAACGTGGAAGATTGTATTGTATGAGTTAAATGTGGATGCACAGATTTATTTTTAGTGCACAGATGTTGGTGATGCTGTATAGGCTCATTTGCTAAGAAGCTCCTTTGTAGGGCAGTTTAGAGTAGGTGGGATAATGCAGAAATGCTTGAACCAACAATGTAGCATGCATACGTCACTGTTAGGCACTTCACATAAAAGCATTCGCCAAACAGCATATATTATAGATTTCTTTTAGACTCGAGAGAGCTTTGATGTCGTTTGAAAGTTTGAGCTTTTCATCATGCGTTCCCGGGCTCTTCGTCAGTGATATGAATTAGCACGTTCTGTGTTCTCCTAATTTTGTTCTGGATCTAATTACAAAGTCAGCGCAGTAATGGCAGGATTTCATGCTTGCATCAAAATTTAATTATGAACTATTCATAGCATTCACGCAGTTAAAATGTGACCTGAATAATTCAAAATCAGCCGTGCTACGACAACCTCGGTCTTGTCGTTGTGGAAGCGAAACCACAGGTGGATGTGGACTTCCTCTCCGGAGGACACGGGTCTTTCCTGGCGCTTGACATTTACATCATTTCATTAACTTAAACATCCGAGTGGAAATCTCTGTGCTTCTTGGTTAAGAATGATTCAGTGTTTTTCCCCCCGTAACATGAAATTATTCTTACTTGAGGGTTGCTTTCCAGGAACAAGTAGTTTTCCTCACTGATCACTAGCTGAACAGAAAACTAATCTTTTCAAAAGACATTCAGTACATCTTCTGAGTGAATGCTGAATACACTGATTAAATAATAATAATAATAATCTCCCTTCCCCACAGCTTCTGCCATATCTACAGTCCAATTTGACTGGATTCAAGCAGCTGGAAATTCTCAACTTCAGGAACGGCAGTGTTGTGGTAAACAGCAGGATGAAACTGGACAAGCCGGTACCTTACAACGTCACGGAAGCTGTACACTGCGTGCTAGAGGACTTCTGCAGCGCGGCGTCTAAACGGCTTGACATCGAGATTGACAGTCGCTCCCTGGAAGTAGAACCAGGTGAATGTATGTACAGTATAGTCACTGTTGTGTCCTAACTTACTCATGAATAACTCATGTCCATGTCATGCACCCTCACTCTGCTGTCTTTTACCGTCAGCGTGTTAGGTGCAGTGTAAATCTGATGCATCTTTTTGCTCGACAGAGTTCACAACCTCATTAAACACGCCCTATTGAAACCTTCAATTCCTCCTCTGAATCTGTAGACAGGTGGACACTGCATTAATGTTAATGAGGTTTCACCTTTCTAGTCTTTTTTTCTTCTTCGGTTTCAGCTGACCAAGCAGACCCCTGTAAGTTCCTGGCCTGCAATGAGTTTTCACGCTGCGTGGTGAACCGTTGGACCGATGAGGCCGAGTGTCTGTGCGATCCTGGATACAGCACGGTGGACGGCCTGCCGTGTCAGAGCACCTGCGCCGTGCAGCCAAACTACTGCCTGAATGGAGGCCAGTGTGAAATAATCCCAGGGCATGGAGCCACCTGCAGGTACACAAACGCTGACAAATGAGAGAGAAATGCATGACCTCAGCTTGTTTAAAGGTTTTAGCATTTTAAACTCAAGAGGAGGTGTAATTACTGCACATTTCTGCTAACTATGACAAAAGCTGACAAATTCCTTTCTGACTTGCAGTCATCACTGTGCATCCTTTTTACTAAGTCAAGTGGAGGCTAGTTTTTATTAAGGTCAAAATCACAAATCACATTGCCTCAGTGGGCTTTTCAATCCGTACAGCGCACAACACCCCCTGTCCTTAGACTCTCGACTTGAGTAAGGAAGAAACGGAAGACACCTCAGAGCCAGAGAGAGCTGCAGAGGAGGGATCCATGCAATAACTTTGGCTCGGACAGAACAGACCAACAAAATCACAGTGTAGAAATTACAAAGACAAATGGACTTGCATTTCTGGAGCGCTTTTCCAGTCTACTGACCACTCAAAGCGCTTTTCAACACTTGTCACATTCACCCAATCACACACTGATGGCAGAGGCTGCCATGCAAGGTGCCAACTGCTCATCAGGAGCAATTTGGGGTTCAGTATCTATTTCAAGGACACTTCGACATGCAGATTGGGGAGCCAGGGATTTGAACCAGCGACCTTCTGGTTACTAGACAAAACGCTCTACCTCCTGAGCTACAGCTGCAAATAACTAATACAAGTAGGTTATAACATATATGAGGAGATTGTGGATCCAGGAGGACGACTGGGCACACCAAGGTGTCACCAAGTGACGTCTGAGCCCGCGACCTCCTCTCCAGTTTTCAATTTTATTGACAATGTTGTGTTTATGCTCTGGTTAGGTTTAGGTACAAAAAACACTTGGTCAGGGTTGGGAAAACATCATGTTTCGGCTTAAAATACCTGTTTTGGTTGCCGCAAACTTGGCTGGAAATTGTCCTGAAGTCGCCTTATAAATATCCAAAGGCGTCACGCTTACAAATGTTGAAACGGTCTTGAACTGTGGTCACTGGCCAACCTTCTCGCTTGCATCTCCACTACGATCCCACCCCCGTCTCGATATGAAAATCAAAATCATTCTTTTTTAATCTTTCGCTATCTTGTGTGATAAAGTTGCAAGCACAAGCAGAAACTCTGATGAGTTGGCTGGGTGGTGCATTCAAGGACATTCAGGATTTCAGAGATGATGTCTGACTTTTCTTGAATACACCAATAAGAAAACAGTGAGATCGGCTGACTAGTCCGGCAAACGTAGTGACTCAGCCCACAGCCCTGATCACGACAAAATCGGAATTTACCTAATCTACAAGGCTTCTTATATGCTGCATGTGTTTTTCATATCCAGTTTGCTCGGAAGGCGACAGACACTGTTTGGAAACCAGTCAAAACTCTAGTACTGTCTGATTAGTCTGCATTATTCACACTAGTTTGCATCTTGTGATCATCTTGCTTTCCTCAGTTATTATGTGCAAACAGGAAGCTGTGGCAAGACTTCAGTCATTTAATTAGAAAAGTTGTAATTTTATATTGTACTTATGGTGAAATAGTGAAGTATTTATCAAAGTGGCATTATTCTCTAGAAGTTAAAAGTAATATGTTCGATAGTGCCTGGCTATCAGAGTTAAAAAAGTGTCTTCTCTCTAACCTGTATATTTTTTCTCACGTCTTTCAGATGCCCTGTAGGTAAATACTGGCACTACCACGGAGAACACTGCAGCGAGCTGGTGTCCATGCCAGTAGACCCTTCGCTAATCGTAACCTGCCTTGTGGGAAGCCTCTGCCTTGTTTGTGCCATCATCGGCATTTTGATTTTCATTAACAAGAAATGCATAAATACCAGAAAGGCTGTAACTTTGGTGTAAGTACGAGCCCTTTTATTGCTTATATTTCGAAACCTTTGTGTTGCTTTTGCAGTGACTCGTGATGTTTCGTGTTGTGTTTTCTTCACCTTTACATTGTAGGCACACCCTTGCTCCCTATGCCTTTGAGAATACTTTGAGGGAGAATCCAGTATTTGAGAATGACGATGGTGTCTTAACTCAAGTGTCCACATTGCCTTATGCTTCGAGTTCGGCTTCCTCCCAATCCCAACAGTCTGAACAAGAACATTTTGCCTCAATCGAAAATATACATCTGAGTATTGAGGTACACTGTGCTGCACTGCACAAAAGACTAAACTACTAACCTCAAACCTTAAAGGGACAGTTCACTCAAAAATTTAAAATACGTTTTTCCTCTTACCTGTAGTGCTATTTATCGATCTAGATTGTTTTCTTGTGAGTTGCTGAGTTCTGTAGATATCATCTGTGGAGATGTATGCTTTCTCTCTGATATAATGGAACTAGATATCACATGGCTTGTGCTGCTCAAAGCGCCAAAGCAATACATTAAAAACACTAAAAATCCAGTCATTCAATATAATCCACAGACCTTGCAGTGAGCAGTTTCATGACAGAACTATTTTCTTCCTACCGAACTACACCCACCATCCCGTATCAAAAGGCAGAATCAATCATGCATGTGGCCATGGACGAGAGTCTCGCCATCGTGACAGCGCAGGATGTCAACATTAATGGCGTCCTCCTCGGCTGAGCTGTAACATTAGCTTAGATGCTTCCATCTGCGCTGTGATACAGAAAAAAAATACTTCCTACATGAAACTGCTCACAACAAACTGTGGATTATTTTGATTTTGGGGTGTACTGTCCCTTTTAGACTGCAGTAATATCAACTAATACGCTCTAAAAACTCTCAGAAAATAATTGTTTCTTTTTGCTGCTTTCATCCTTCATACGTTTCATCTTCGTTTTGTATTTAGAGCTTTATATTCACCATCAAAGTGGAGAAACTCGCTGATGTCATAAAGTCACATCCTTTGGACTGTCACAAAAAATCTGAACTGAGTACTTCACAAATAAATCCACGGTCCAACAGCATTAAACAACTTAAACAACTCGGCCACAGGCTTGTATAGGCCACCAAGAGAGACGGGGAAGGTCTCGTTTTTCATGTCATGTTACAATCTGCTCACGTATGGCCAATAAAAAAGTGATTAACACATGTAAATTGCTCAAAATTGTTACACAGAGCTCCTTTAAACAATGTGTGAAACTCTTTCGAGGGACTTCAATGGCGAATAAATCAAGATCACGGTCCTCGGTACCTTCAGTAGTCGCTCAGCCGCTTTCATCTGCTAAATCCATTCATGGTACACACCGCCACAACTGTGAAGAAGCTTTGTGCCAAATCCGACAAAGGTGTATAACAGTTTTAACGCTGAACTCTGCAGTAGCAGCTGTAGGTATAATCTCCTGTAGTGGATCTTTCTTTCTGGCGGATCCCCGTGTTGGATGCTTTTATTCATCTTGTATTTGCTTATCTCCTTGAAGTGCCTCTGGTTCTAAGATGTATTAATGAAACACACTGTCTATACTCTGTCTCCACAGATCCCCAGACAACTCTACACAACCAGATCAGAAAAGTTAGTCTCAGAAATGGCCGACTTCCATCATTGTATACCACAGAATGAGGTGAGGACAACAGAGTAAAATGTCATTTTTGATTTTGCAGATTTAAAGATACACAAACCCCAAAACATCCTACCAGAAAAGTTGAAGGGAGATCATTTGAGGACTTTTTGGGTGCTATAATGAAACATATTCAAGTGATATTTAATAACCTTTACATCAAATATTTTACAGCTCTATGATGCGTGCAAAGGTAAAACATCTGAGCATGTAGCCCTCGCTGATTTCTCAATAACAAACCGAATCACTGCTGATTTCTGAGCATTTAAACAGTAGCTTTAACTTGAATCAAAAATATATTTTTGGAAAAAATGATCAAACATTAACCTTTAAATGATCAGTGTTGAAAAATATAGTCCCTTATAGTTTGATTGATTTATACAAACCAAATATCTTGTAGATAGAGCTACAAGGTTGTCCTGTCAGTAAATGTATGATCCCACCTGAAATGAACTATTTTTCATTCTCCCCCTTGTCTCTTTCCAGACGTGGCGACGGCCAAATGAATACAGAACACGCTGCGTTTTAAGGGCATCAGATAACGAGTGTTTCGAAGTAACAGTTCTTTGATGGCTCCTTCAAAGACTGAGGTTTGCTGTTTAACTGTGTGTGGGGTGCAAAGGTACAGTAGACCAGTCAGAAACGGTGTTAAAGTGTTGTGATTTATCGTTCATAGTGATTGTGTCTCGTTAGACAGAGAGCTATGGATATTAAGGTGGACTTAGGTTGTCTTAAAGTGGAACCTAATATTTATTTTACATATTGAATGGTAGGAACATTTCCTGTATACCCTTGGCAAAGGTTGTTGTTTCCTCACAATGAGGTATTTATTATTTACAAACTGATACACATGGTGGTATCTTGAGCTTATACAGTAAAATGTTATTATTTTAATGCTATTCTGAACTATTGTTGTGTCCCAAAAAGAGAATGAATGTATAAGCTGTTGACTTGGGTCATGACATATTGGTTATAGAAAATATCGTCTGTCCTATTCAAAACAACTCTTCCCACTAATCATTTGTCTTATGAGATTTGGACGTTTTTTTACGCACATTTTGCATTTAACAGCAAAGAATAAAATGTCTTTTTTGCATTAAAATTGTGATGTTTTGTTTGTTTTTGACAGCGTAAAGATTGTTTGGTTGTGTGACAAATTAAAACATATTTATTAATGATTTAAAGGGGCTATATGTAACAATTTATAGCAACTTACATGTATTAATAGCTGTTATCACTGTAAGACATGTTTACAGTCAATCTTAACCTGTCATTTACTTCTGTTAAATGGGGTTAATTACTTCAAAGTAGAAAAACCTAAAATATCCACACAACAGAAGCTTACGTCTGTTTTAATCCAGTTGATCACCTAATGGGAGTGAGCCTCAGCTCAGCGATGACATCAGCAGTACATTAGCCTTTGTTGTTTAATTAATCTTCACTTTAATCTTGTTAGCTGCTGTTACCGGATGTAAGAGCACTGACCACTAACAGCCATCTTACTAAGTTTTTTTTAATTAACTCAGTTGTTCTCTAGTCACTTGGCAAACAGATGCAATAAAGAACATGGGGGTGAACATTTATTTTCTACCGTATTCCAGTTCAAAGGCCAACATACAATCAGGTCCAAGAGGGAGTTACAGTTACTGTAATTAAAGGTATTGCATGATTGTCCAATGAGATGACTGACACGTTCCTGGCCTAACCAAAAGAGGAGTCAAGTAATCAGCTTAATAAAATATTACATTAACAAAGACACACACACACGCACAACCCACACAGAAATTACATAATGGTCTGTAAAACAACCCCAAACCCAAAAAACTGCAAACACAAAAACACACTTCTACATTTCCCTCTTGCATAACAAATGAATACAAAACAAAAAGTTTCCTTTTTTAAGGATTTCAACAGTGGACAGAGTTGTGTGTATGTATATGCAGCAAGGAAATAATGGTTTGAAAAAAAAGATGAAACATCTAAGATGCTAATAAACCCAGCAATTATTCAAAATAATTAATTTTGTTAGAAAGTGAGTCTGTGAGCAAAAATACATTCTTCTAAAACTGCATGGACTTCAGAGAGTTAGGAAGATTTAGTGTCAAACTTGTAGTAGATGGAGGATTGAAATATAATAACTTTTATATTGAACTTATTATGAAATACATTATAATATGATATACATATGTATATAAATATTCTATTATATTTTAAAACAATAATATTATGTTCTATTTCCTGATTAAAATCATGAAAAAGTGTTTGCTTATCATCTTTTTTAATCTGCATATGTGTGAAAAAGTCTTACCAGTTAAATCAGGTGATTGGGTATTGAGCAGTAATTAGAGCCTTGATATTCAGAAGAGCATAAAGCATGACTTGAAAGATATGACTATCAAAAGCACCTCTACATATTTTCTCTAAAAGTCTAATTTACCGTCCTTACTGCAGCTCATTAAGGTTTCAGGTTAACATCTACAGAGGCTGTGCCACCTTGTAAGACTTTCTCGGTGTAGTGCAGTCATATTGCAATTTAAGGCCTCACAGTGGGGTTTTTCCATTCAAGCACAGATTGAGAAGAAGACTGGACACAAATGTTACACAGCAAAATAAAGATATAAAAAGTGAAAATAAACAACATTCAAGTTTTTAAAAAGGAGATGATTTAGTGAATGAAGCACTGAGTGCCTACGGTGAAACTGTGGTTTCTTCTTTTCATCCCACAAACCACACACACACTGTGCCGTCTTGTGATGTTTGCGAGTCTGTGTATCAGTTTCATGTTTCAGGACTGAATTCTTATCTTGTTGCTCTGGTTTCACTTGAGGAGACTCTGAAGCATGGCGGTGGCGTGTGTGGGGCGGGCCTGCTTGTTCTCGATGGCTTTCTTGAGGTACTGAATTCCATCGCAACGTTCCCAGATTTCTTCGAACTGCCTGGGTAGGATCTCAGCACCCCTCTTCCTTGTCAGACCTGTCTCCTCCAGACTCAGCTCACACATCTCCATGTCGTCTTTCCCTGAGAGGCGGATGAATAAGGACAGAGGTGTACTGAAAGGCTGTTTACTTGTGTGTCGTAATCACATCTTAAACCAGAATAATCCAGTTTACTGTACCTTTACTCACCACAAACAACTATTTCATTTACATGATCTCAAATGTAAGGATTTTGCCACTGTCCTTAGATTTATATATCTTTACTAATGTATGTAAATTTGTGTAAAATCATTTCTCTTGTGAAAGACTAAATACTTTTATGGTCCAGGTATCCAAAAACCCTTAAAATCAGACCATCTGAGGATTTAAAGAAACTTAAAAGGTTTCAACCTAGGGATCAGGGTCTAAACATAAATCTGATGGATAACAATTACATGAAGGGGAAAGCAAAGATGAAAATATTTATTTTACACAAATATGTTTTATGTGCATTCATTTTTATGACTTGTCTCTCATTTTTGCATTTTTCTGGTGAAATACTAGATAATTCAATGATCCAGGCCTTCAAAAACTCTTATAGACTCATATTTATCAATCTGAAAATGAAAAATCTGTATTTTGTTCACAACTATTGTCCTAACTCATTCTATGCCCTAAGATGAAGTCACAAGAAGATATTGCTTCATTTTAAGGGGTAACAATCCAAGAGGGCTGGGAACCACTGGACTAAATGATTAATTGAATAATGGAGATTTGAATCAATGAGAAAAATAATGGTAATATAAAGCAATGCATGTAAAATGACAAAGAGTGAAATCTGATGCCTCACCTGCAACCAATACAATAGGTCGTTTGTCTGGGTGAAGCTCCATCTGTCTGGCTATCCAGGGCCCATCGAAGTGGGCGTACCACCAGCCCTTCTTTTTATTCTGGGGGTCTTTGTACTGGTCGGCAGGCCGGATGAAAGGAATGCGGAAATATCGCTGCTGCCGGTTCATGGCCACCTCCTGATGCTGGGCCGTCATTGGAGGAGCTGGGTTCTGCTCAGCTGCAGGGTGATCATTAAAACATTAGATTGATATTAAACACGGAGTAGTATTATATGAAGTACTCTCAACAAAGCATCTGTCATTTGGTCTTAAAAGCGTGATTTGTGATAAATGGCTGGAATACGAATTTGTTTAATGCTGCTTACTATACTGGACTTGCTATTGTTTGCTGGATCTATCTTTGGGTGGAGCGACTAGCTGCCTTTAGCAAGTAGTTCAGTTAGCCAAGGAGCTAAGTGGACCTATTTGCTGACAGAAGTCATTGATAGGGAGAGTCACTGCTGGCAATGGGGCTCAGCCACTACGACTGAACACAGCCTCTGAGACTGACGGATGCCAGTTTAAAGAGCGGGGATATGATACAGAGGTGATTTACAGCAGATCTGACCAGGACTATGACTCCGGGATGAGAAGATAAGGATGAATATTTTTCACATTTTCCTCTGTGGATTGAGGCAGTTAAGCTCAGTTTAGTTTGGTAAAAGAGATAAACATGAAATCAGATGGTGTACGGTTGTATTTTTCTGTTTAGAAAGGAAAATAGGTGTAAAAATATCTCTTTTCTTGACATTTTGTGAGTTGATTTTGGTGAGTTATTAGACTAAGTAGCAAACTCAACAAAAATTCTGGCCATATCATACAAATAACCCCTTTAAATAGATACAACCTTACAATACCTTTGCATGTTTGTCTTAGAGAAAACACTGAGTGGGGCAGAAAATAGTAAACAGAAACAGTATAAAGCTTTCAAAACACACAAGATCAAAGAGGACCCTGGAAATACCCAGGTAAATATCACATGAAAAACCCCGGTAAAGTAGCTTTTAGCCTCTTATGAAATGGCCTTGATAAGACCCCTGCTGCATCAGCAGAGGCCAAGAACATGGATCCAAATATAAGGCAAACAAAGCGGAGCCAGTTCGGCTTTCAGGAGCTATCATATCAAAAGAGAAATGAGGGTAAATATAGTGAATCTAATGTTCCCATTCCCCATCAAATTTAATATTTGTTCATAAGATGAAAAAGAAGGGAAATGGCAAGCTTTCAAGCAGCTAAATAACGTGTGTGTGTGTGTGTGTGTGTGTGTGTGTGTGTGTGTGTGTGTGTGTGTGTGTGTGTGTGTGTGTGTGTGTGTGTGTGTGTGTGTGTGTGTGTGTGTGTGTGTGTGTGTGTGTGTGTGTGTGTGTGTGTGTGTGTTTGTGTTTGTGGCACCGAGATGCTTGGTTGACTTGAGAATGAACTGAGCAAAGCAGCGGGCTGTCATACTAGCAGCTACTGAACTGACAAGGCATGGCTGGCAGTTATTTGCTAATTAGAACGAATATTTCTGACAGAAGGCGGCTGCATTTTTAGGCCCCTGTGTTTCGTCGGCTAATTGAATGTTAGGAAACACGCTCAGGTTATTTGTGTGCAGGTAATTCATTCCTGCCAATGACAGCGAGAGGCCAACGTGGAGAAACTAAACACTTGTCACCTGCAACCTAATGTGCCTGGGGTGATGTGTGCATGTGTGAAATGAACACTGTTTATGCGCTGTATTTGTGCAGGTGAAGCTATAAATGAAAGTCATATAGAGCAAGGGCAAAAGACAGGGAATAATTCTTCTACTAACCATAGTCAGTGATAGATTTAGGAGCCCTCTGATCACTTCCATCATCGTTACGCTTCTTGTTCTTGGATTTCCATGCATGATAAACCTTCAGACGACGGTGGAACTCCTCTCTGCAGGCGGCCAGCAGCTCAATGTCTGTCCACAAAACATGACACCAGTGAGCACTTCAATGAAAGCCACAAGCAAAGGCTGATGGGAACATGGATAGACATGGAACATACAAGTATGACTTCCAACCAGAGATTTCAGTTTCCCACACCAGTTAGTAAGTAAAAATGTGATATTATGAGCTTGAATTGAACAACTCCATACACATCCAAAGAAATGTAATTGTTTTTAAATACGTTGAAGGGGTAATTTACTAAAAAAATAGTAATAGTAGTAATTTAATAAAAAAAGAGAAAAAAAGATGGTCCGAATTGAAGCATCGCGGGCTGAAATAGCTTAACTTTTAGTTTCTAGTATGTTAAACTTCAAAAACCCTGGCTCCTACATTTCCCATAATACTCGATTGCATCTTTCAATAGACACTTCTTGCTTCCTAAACACCCATCCTGATGACTTTACAAATCTTGACAGAAGATATTATAGTAGTAGGGCTGCAATGAACATTTATTTTCAATGTCTATGAATCATTTTTTTATTAACTGATTAGGTGTTTGGTCTAATGCAAATACCAAGATGACACCATCAAAGGTCTTGTTTTGTCCACAACCCAAAGATATTAAGGTCAACTGCAGATAGAAATAACTTGGAGCTATCCATAAGTGTTAACAAATGAGGAGATTTGAGCATACTGAGTGTGAAACATTAGGTCGAACAGAACAATTTGGTGTATACTGAATCACCCATTTGCCCATTGATGGGTCAAAGTAAGACATACGCTTCTTCACTGTCTTGCTCACAGTTTAATCTATCTGTAAGGATTAAACAAGATATAATGTGTCAATCAAACAGAGCCAGGCTAGGTGTTTCCCCTTGTTTCCAGTTGTTGTGCTAAGCTAAGCAAACTGGCTGCTGGCTTTAGGTTTATATTGAATTAATATTACATATAATATTTGTTGCTGGAGTGACTTGGAAGGCATGTGGCTAAATAAATTGGAAACAACCTTACATACCACGCTGATGAAGGCATAATAGTCTTTACTTTAAGAGTAAGTTCATCCAGAATTGAAAATTCAATCATTATCTACTCACCCTTACGCTGATGGGGAGTGGGGTGAACTTTTTAAGTTTAAAATGTAACACGGTATAATGTTATTCTTTTAGATGATGGAATACAAAGAAAACATTCATCACATACAGTGCTTTTAGCGAACATACGGCTATAATCAGTCTGACTTCAAACACAGCTCTTTGGTATCACCACCAGCACCACCCAAGCAAATGGGTTCCACAAATTAGCCAGATGTCCTTGGAATCCCACAGGGGATATCAGAGTCCCTGACACTGATCAGAGTACTGTATACAGTGGCAGTTATAAAGGCATCGACAAGTGTGCCAGCAGAAAGGCATCTGCTATTCATGCTGACTGAGGAGAGGGTTGGCTGGGAATGACTAGGAAGGACAGAAGTCTGCCATCCCCCATATAATGGTGATAATTTCCTCTCTCCAATGCTAAAACGCATGTTGATGAGCCGTAGCAGCTGTGGGAACATCCTCAGATCGGCCTTTTCAGGCATCTTGTGTCCACACTCCGTACAGCTGCAGTCTCAGCTATTTAACAGTTACTTTGGATACTCCAAAAATTACTGAGAGAGGGAGGACACAGAGTGAGGATGAAAAGCTTGTATGGAAATGGTGAAGCACGTTTTCGGGTATCAAAACATGCGCTACTGCTGAATTATTAACTTTGTGGGCTGACACTTGTAAATGATTTTCAAATGAAGGACAGAAAAGAGTTGTGCCATGCATTTCAATAAGAGGTCTACCACCTTCATGTGTTTGTAAAGGCTGAATCAGTTCACGCACTGACTCGAACTTGGGCGTGTTCGAGATTTCTCACCACAGGAAGTGTTGATGACATCTCGCAGCTCGGCGTACTTCCACTTGCTGAGGTCGTACTTTTTCACACCAGCAGCAGCTTTGGTCGCCTGCACCTGAGGACCCCTGTGATGTGAAACAGATGAAACGTGGGTGAAAGAAAAAGAAGGTCTGTGCAGACAGGTAAGGGGTGTGACATGGCGGGAGTAGGAGGGCTTTAACGCTGAATATTTTCACAATCAGGGAGGTGTTAATTTATGAAAGAACAGCAGAAACAGCTCCTCATAGATACAATAATAAAATTTTAGCAAAATCCAGAACAACCGACAGTAAAGCAACTTTGATGTCTTATTACACTGGATCTAAGTGTAGTGTGACGTGGAATGACAGACTAAGTACATAAATATTAAAAGGAAAACAGGAATTATTAAGTACACTGCCCTCAGTGAGAAATGAAAACGGATGCCAGAGTTCTTTCAAACCCTCCTCATTGTCTCAGCCGATTAAATTCACATTAGAGGCCGGTCAGCAGGGGAGCTGAAGAGCAGAGTGTGTCCACACCCTCACAGACCTTCTGTTTCAACTTCATTTAAAATGACGCAAAGCTCTTCTGATGTTACAACCTGCCAGATGCCCTTTTATATCTGCTGGGTTTTGTTAAAGGCTTATTTTGAGAAATAACTGAAAAATAAAGGTGAAATGATGCAGCACTTAAAAACATGAATCAAACTGACGGTGCAGAGTTTCAGCGACTTAACTGACTGCTGCGGGAAGTCTGAGCTCATGTCAGCCGTGTCTTCAGCCTCCCCGCTGAGTTGAGGCTGCTAATTCAATAATACGAAGGATTTAACTCCTCTATTTACAGTCGGCATAGCTGCTAATGTCTCAGAGCAGAGGATTACTGATTCACGTATCATTAGCCAGATTACCATTACCATTTATAATTCATACTGACTGGAAAGATGAAACTGATTCAGGATCATCGTTATTCCGGCTGAGACGAGTGCCAGTGTGTGGTGGAGATGAATCAGGGCAAGTGGAAGTGAAGCAAAGGCCAGGGCTTTGCTGAACAGGAAATGGATGCTTTTAGAAAGAGGGAGGTGGTCCTCTGGCTGGTATGCCAGCAATGCCAGCCAGTGTGTATACTTCTGCTGCACGCACGCTTTCAATGGCTTAAGCTCTGTGGTGTGCACATGTAAGACACATGGCCTTTGGAGCGTCTTTCTTGGCAAAAGGGATGGCAGGAGACGTGCAACGTGGGCCCTGGATGCAGGAGCCAACACTGACAAGATTACAGGCTATTGGATCAAATGTAATTTTGTGCTCACCGGACCTACAGATAAGGCCCAGGAAGGCGGTGAGAGAACTTCTGGTGGTGTTAAACACAGAGCAGGGTTATGGAAATTCAGTCACACTTTCACAGTGGAGTTCAAATAAGGCAAAGGTTTAGGAGTATGCTATGATATACTGTGTTTTGCTGATAATACAGCTGAAGTGGTTCCACTCAAAAGTTTAAACAAAATATCCATATTATGGTGTTTCTTTATTCTGGTGCTAACGTTTGCTTTATTCTTGGAAAATTCTTGCACCTTCTCAAGCCTATAAAAGTCCTATAAGTGACACAATTTGTCAAGGAAAATTCAGTCTTTGGTTGAACTGCTCACAACTCATGTGCAACTTGCGATGAGGGACAGTGTTTCACACAGAAGGGCAGTTAACCTGTGGCGACAGGGAAGCACAAAGCCTTGATGTACACACACTAGCTTGCCTTGCCTTTCTGTTTCTCTCTATGTGTCTGTTGTGTCTTTATGGCTCTGCTGGCCGGTAATATGAATGCCCTGGTCAAGTCTATGTGTGGGAATAACTGGGGGGACAAAAGTGGATATCACAAGCCAGAATGGTTGAGGAACCACTGGATTAAACTGACTACAAAAAATGATTACAATTTGAATCACAGCTTTTCTTTTACCTGTGGCAAGTGATTATTGTATGAACTTAATACTACACTTTGACGTGTCCGGATATATATAAAAAAAACAACCTATTTTTGTCTCTGTATTGTATATTGCATATTTTATCACAGTGGTAATACAATTTGTCAGGTAATAAATATTTACTAACAGCTATCTTCACTAATAACTAAGACTCTAAATAGGTGATCATTAAAATCCACTGATATTATAAATGAGATTTAAGCTACACTTACAGAAGCGTGAGTGAGTTAAGACCTTCATCAACATTTCTTATGCAATTATCAGAGTTAAAAAGCACCAGCACTGCAAAAGACACAGACTAGCTTTAACAGACACATGCAGAGCCAATTAAGAAACAAAACAAAAAGATCACATTCTGATCCACCTCTCATTTTTGATTCGGCATGCTATCTTCATTTCTGAGAAACCAATGATCACATATAATTATCCTCCAAATGGCTTTTCTTATGATTCATGCCACATAAAATAATACACATCATACATCTAAATTTGACTGTTGATTTCTTAAAATCAAAGGACTTCCATGTTGGCTTTGCATTGCTGGTATAATCCTGCATCTATTTTAAGGATCAGAGACATTTAGGATTACGACAGAGAGGGTGAGAAGGGTGAGTGATTATTGTTGGTGTTAGGTACACTTGGACACGGGCAATAACAGAAACCTGTGCTGACATCTTACATGGCTCTGGCTGAGGATGAAGAGATAGGAAGACCTGAAAGAGACTCATCACTGGGAGAAAACACAGCAACAGGAAAAATGCAGTTACACACGCATGCTGAGGTCAAAATGATATTGTCTTAAAGGCATACTATGCAGGATTTGTTTTTTTGCTGTTTGTAAACACACCAATACAGTTGGCCCCTTCTCCCTGGCTCATAAACAGGACAGCACTAGAGGTCTAGCGAGCTAGACAGTGAATAAAGAAAGGATGCTCACTGACATTGATGAGATTAACTTAATAATTTCTTATCGAATGACAACACATTTTCGGTACTCGATGGTATCTAGGCAATTTGGTCAGTGCTATAAAATTATCGAAGTTTCATACCCAGCCCTAAGTGAGAGTGATATTTTATGAGTTTATACATTGCTTTTAGGGCAAACCCAGCATAGTATACCTTTAGCGTGGAGGTTACTGTTACACTGCTTGTTTATTGTGCATGGTTTTTTAATCTGCATTGTACTGTTCACATGTACTCTACCTGCGCAGGCCTGCGTCCATCTGCCCCTCCTCAGTGATGAGCTCCGCCTCACTCTGAGCGATTCTCATGGCTAACTCCCTGTCTCTTCTCTCCTGCTCCAGTATGGTGGTGCGCTGGACCTGCTCCTCCCGCTCCAGAGCCAGTTGAATCTCCAACTCCGCCTTCAAAAACACAAAACACCTCTGATTTTAATTTGACTTCATAAAATCTACATAAACCAAGATCCTGTCTGCCAGATCCTTCATAACAATTGGAGCTCTGCTGTGTGCCCAAGCCTTATTAGACTCATTTATCCAGGTTGTAGGGCTGCTAATAAAGCTTTACTGGTCATTCGTCTAGACACAACAGCAGGGACATTTTTTAAGGGTTTGACCCAGATTCAAACTCCAGCTTTGTTATTTTGCACTTTAAAGAACAATATCTGTTCATAGCACAGAGCATACGAGCATACCTGAAATCAATTAATAAAACAAAGCAATAAATATATGTCTGTATATGTCCATCTCCTATCTCCTTATAGAAACCCACTAATGAAGTCCACAATGGATTCTTTTCTCTGAGGAGTTTTAAATATGAATGCCTCTCCAGTCCAGGATATATTATTCATACTGTATGGATGGTCCAATCAGCAGCTGTGATATGTGACCAGAGTAAAGCATGAGAACCAAATCGAAATTTTGATGGCTTGCTGCTTTGTATCTAGTGCAGACACCCATGTATCATGCTCAGAATAGATTTATAACACAGATTTACCTTTAGTTCTGAAGAAGATATTTTGTCTCAAACCCAAAATCCTGCTTGGCAGACTCCAACTGAATTTGATCAACTTTTTAATAAAAATAAAAATAATTGTTTTGTTTCTTGCATAAGGCACTCCCTGCACTCATATTTCACAAGAGGAAGCTGTAAAAAAAAGACATAAAACAGCTCTAGAAGTTGCTGAAGTTGTTCATGTTAACAAATATTCTCTGTACTACTGAAGATAACACACTGGAAGTCTTCAATAGAGGGGCGTTCCCCTTTAAGAAAATAAATACTGCAGACTTAAAGACTCGATGTTGTGCAATACATAAGGGCAGGTTGAAAGACATCATGATATATAGTTTGAAAGAAGCTGAAGATACAGTGCTAGACTAACCTTTGACACAGCAGAAAATAGCAAAGAACACAGAAAATCGAAGTCACAGCAGACACCCTTACAAAGTTTACTGCTGCAGCTCTCAGCTTTATAGTTGCTGATAAACAAACTTTGCAAAGAGTCTCCTGAGACATCCGGCTTATGACAGCCTAGTGTCAACTGTCTCGTTACTAGAAAAAAAGAGGACAGTATGCAAATGTCCAACTGGCGGTGGGTGAATAAAAAGGGTTTTAAATGTGCAAAAGGTGTGATACACATGTAACAGATGGACGGTGAGACCAAACGACAAAATTGAGGAGGAGCAGGTGCATGCAGTGATAAGGAAACATTAAAAGAAGAAACAGCTATAAAACAAAGAAGATGACAAATTACAAGTAAAAACAGGCAGAGACAGATAAAGGTGACAGAGTGTAGATGATTATTAAACGCAGTATAGCGTGGGGGGAATAAAGAAGTTTAGTTAGGAGAAACTTGGCAGGAAGTGGAATCATCAATCAAGACCCTGTGGGCAACCCTTCGGGAATCTGACCAATGTCATGACCCAGCTGTTGCCTTGGGAGACCAAAGAGCTAACGAATGTTTCACTCATAGGGGTGAGCAGTCGGGGTCGGCCACTGGGAGGAAAGATTCGAACCATACCAGAGGTTTTGTATGACACTTATTCCTGCCCATTAACTACAAAACAAACATGCTTCATACCACCTACTGGGTAGCCATGGGGTGCATTGGTAAGGTCAGAGTATGGGTTTAAAAATGGTATAAAATCGACCCCAAGAGACACATAGAAAATAAGTTATGTCATTGGTATACTGCTGCAAGAAGGGACTGTTCTGAAAATGTTCTTGGTGTGTTGAAATGCCTTTATGGAAACCTTACAGTCCATGTTTGCTCAATGTTTGACTTCCAAGGTACATACTGTATTGCAGCTCCGAAATGCAATCTTTTACGGATATTGGCGCTTCCTTTAACTGAAATGTTCATGATGATTATGACTTAAATTCTCAGTTACTATGTCGATTATTTTCTTCTATATCAATTAACCTTTGGATCTCAAAGGAAAACTGTGAAAACACATCAAAAGTTTGATGAGTCCAAGGTGCCATCTTCTAAATTTGCTTGTTTTGTTGGACATACAGTACCGTTTGAAACATAAAGAGCTGTTAAGAGAGAACAAGCAAATGTTTCAGGCACTGAAACAAGTGAATTTTTGGCATTTTTGCTTGAAAAATTTAAACCATGAATTCTATCATCAGAGGTGAATATTCTGTTGATATATGAAACCTTTAATTGATGGCTGTTTTAGCTCTATTTCCAAACACACATACTACTTTGAAATGCAAAATTCATTAATTGATATATCTGCTCATTTCAAACCGAATCTCTGTGCATTTAAATTGGGCTCCTGTAATAAACCCAGTACATGGCTCAGTTGATTCTATATCTAACCTAGAAATAGTAGGAGAAACCATTAAAATTCAGGTTCACATTTCCAAAAATCAAAACTGAACATTATAGTTTAAATCAAAAGATTTTTGATTTGATATTATACTTTATGATTAAGTCTTGGAAACCATCTTGCAGCTAGGAAGAATCTGCAGGGAGCCATGAAAACCTAGAAAATACATATGATATTCAAACAGGAGATGGAAGAATATAACTTTTGAGCAAACCTGGATCACTTTCTCTTCCTCCTCCCTTTTTTTCCTATCCTCCTCATCCTGCTTCCTCTTCAGCTCCATCTCTGCTTTCCTAAAATGTTTGGAGAAAAGAAATCTTTACTGAGACCGACAGACAACTTTTAGTTTCAAACTTTCTACATTAACTGATTATCTCCCCCGCCAACCATCACTTACAGTCTTCTTTCCTCCTCCTCCTGTTTACGTCGCTGCTCCTCCTTCTCCCTCGTCTTCTTCTCTTTCTCCATCTCCTCCTCGATTTTTTTCAGCCTCTCGCTCTCTTCCTCCTCCTGCTTCTTCTTCTGCATTGAGGAGAGCAGCTGCTCCGAGCGCTTAACCAACCCCTGGTACTCTGTGTCAATCTCCTTCCAGGTCATTGTCACTGTGGCCTTTGGGGTCAAGAGAATGAATCAGGTAAGCAGATCATGGTCACAAAATGACAGAATAATTCATTTTTATTTTATCAAACTGGTCAATCAATTCTCAGAGTTAGTTCTCAGTGGAGTTCAAAGTTATGAGTTACAACAAGGTGTTTATCAATAAGAAAAACTGACGAGATGGATAACATCCAACCTTCTATCAGAGTATTTTCTAGAAAAGACACACCATGACTCAGCACACCGTCCTTTTTTACAATGGCACAACCTTCCCATGTGGCAACAAGGCAAGACACTGACTGACACTGCCACAATGCTCAATTCCCCTCTATACTTGTCTGACAATCAGCCGGTGGAGGAGAGGTCACCGTATTGTGAAGATTCATTAGAGGGAGTCTCTAACTGTGACACAGGAGGGGAAGATGACAAGATCTTGTCCCTGACGTATAGAGGTCTGAATGACAGCCATTGGCATCTCATGCATTATTCACTCAGAGACGCCATGCCAGGAGCAATGTCTGAGCACTCAGGATGCCATAAGTGTCAACAGTGGGGCTGCTAATAGGCTAACAGAGGAAGATAGGGGAGGTAAAGAGGCTGATTGGGGTAGAGGAGAGAGACGGTCACAGGTATTTCAGAGTTAATCAGGATTAGATACCTGAAGGAACCTATGGGCACTCTAAACATACATGTAGCAGAGTATAATATGTGAAAAAAAAATCAACAGTATCGGGGAATACAGTGCCTGGATATCATATGGATGTGTTTGTGTTGATTTGCTGTACCTACAGGGTCCAATAAAATGGGTTCTTATTGCACAGGGAGAGCTGGGATTTCACTAAGCAAGTTTGATAATTTAGCGAAACAGCCTCCCTAAATTATATTATTGGAGAGGGGAGGATTTCTTCTTCACCTATCTCCTCTTTTCATCCTGGGGTGATTGAAAATATTGATTCTGAGAGAAAGAATGAGAAAAGGGCACAGCGCACTTAGGAAAGGGCATGGATGTGGATGTGGCAGTCATGCTTCAGGATGTGAAAAATCTTCCCAGGGTGAACACATATAAAGAAGAGCAAAATGTTTCATGTACACCCCATTGCTCACACTGTATTATGCTCAAAGCACCTGAAAAACAGCTGACATGCGCAGCTTACAAGACAAAAAAATCTTCCCATAAAAGAAGCGAAGACAGTCAGGCCTGCTCACAGAAATCATAACTCACCTTTATCTTTGCCAACAGAGCGTCGATGGCGGCGGCCAGCTCCTTAACCTGTTTGGCCATCTCCTGCTTGCCCTCCTTCAGCCCGTTCACCACCTTATTGAACCGCTCCATGTGTTTCTTCAGGTTTTTGACCTTCACCATACCATTAATGCTATAAGAGAAGGGAAAAAGGCAAACAAACACGATACTCAAATACACTTTACATGATACTTTTTGCAGTGAATTTGTCATAAACAAATTAGAGCATATGGAGTGATAGACATGACAAACTTAAAACAAAAGTGAAATATAAACATAAAACATGAAGAACAATCTCAAGTTTACCTCATTTTTTTATTGTTGGGGCAATTTAAATGTTTTAATTAACCTTATTTCACTTCCAGCGGTTCTTGTTTAAAGCAACATTATGTAACTTTTTACCTTAATGTAACAGCTTCAAAATCCTTTTGATGGTACAGTGTCTTGTAATAGGATGAATCGTGTCTGTCTCAGCCCCCCTATCACTTGTTTCTGCACCATGTAACTTCAGTGAGAGGGTAGGATCACAGCGTTAACATGAATTATTCCAATTAAATGTGATTTGGGACGAATAACTGGCACCAACCATCATACAATATCACACCTTGACTGTTAGCTTGTCTGCCACAGTAGCGAGCAGAGCAATATCATGGGTAAAAAGTGTGTATTTGGATCTAAGTTTACAAAAAAGGAAATTTTTTCCCAGAAGAGTCAGGGTTCAAACTGTATTTGCCAACCCATCCCCTCTTTTACAGTAAGTGATGTAATTCCCCTTGGAAACTTCATCTTGACCACATATTTGGTTTCACTCATTGCATTACACTGGGGTTTCTCTATGGCTTTAAAGGCAAAAAAAGGAACAAAAAACTTTTGCCTCAGACTTATATATAACTATATATTTTATCAAAAAACGTAAATTAATACTAAAACTACTAATAATAATAGACATTAATGTTAGGAATGACACCCTTCATATTGTGTGTATGCTGGTATAAAACATTTCCTCATGCATCCATGCACATCCTGCCACTCACTGTCAAAGTCTTATTCTGAAAAACTATCTGAAAACCCATCATCCGGATGGCTGCTCTTACCACAGCCATTTCTCCAAATGCATCCCCATATGGAAAGACATGCGGTATTTCCCAAAGCAGTACAGTGAGACATCATTTCTCCACAGATGACTTCCTAGATTGATTTGAACTCTTATAAATGCACAATGTGAGGAAGCCATCAAAACCCACCAAGCGTGAATCAGTTTAAATAAAAAGCACACAGTACAGAACAGGGCGAAAGAGAAAAAATGAGAGAGCAAAGGGTGCAGGGAGACAGAAAGACAGTAAAAACTATGCATGTGTGCGAGTCTGTGTGTGTGAGCGTGAGTGTGTGTGTCTTGGGTACAAGAACCAGGAGGAGACTCACCGTGGCTTATGCTTCCTCTTACACAACCACATGCGGACAGTCTTCTGTATCTTGATGCAGGCCTGCGCTCTGTAACTCATCTTGTTCCGTACTGTTAAAAGATGTAGAGAAGAGGATTCACACAAATACATATGATGATACTGTTGATGGACAAGGGCTTGGGGTGCTGAGCATGAACTGCAACATCCCCAATTTGCTGTTACGAATCTTTGTTGTGTGTCACTTCCCATCTCTCTCTCCCCTCATTTCCTTTCATCTCTCTATTACGTTTCTCCAATAAAAACATACAAAATTCCCCCAAAAATACTAAAAGGAGACATACATGCATCTGCATAACTTCTAGACTTGAAATCTGTTTTTTGGCCGATTACAGTTTCCAACTTTTAAAAAGTCTGACGTGCCAATTGTGATTTTGGCGAATTTTCTTCCTTTGTAAGAACTACAACTGGCTCAGTTATGGTAATGTGGTGTGGAGATGAAGACCCTTTTAAACCCAGCACAGGGATGTATGACGGTGGTACGCCAGACAGTTTTCTCTGCTAGGTGAGACAGTGGTGACTACAGTGCTGTGCTAATGAGCAACACCCACTGTTTTGATGTTCTACTGTGGATGCATCATATTTCAATTCAGTAGACATCGGCAACTCTAATTGACGGCATACACAAACATTTCTGTAACCTTTTTTTAATGTAAAATTCAATTGTATGTCCATAAAAATGCAACTTTGATATTTTCGCTCAAACTGCACCAGGTTACCTTATTCTCTCATTTTCACTGAAACACATCTCACTATAAAGGGTTCTGCTACTGGACCGCATGTGAGTAAATTTGACCTGCACAGAATGAGATACTGTATGTCTGACACTGATCAGCCGGTCACACGCCATAGTCGATCGTGCTGAAAACTGGCTGATTCCGGTCTCTAGCTGATCGATTGGTGCATCTCTAGTTCTGGAAATAGATAGGCAATGCCCTCTCTAGATTAAAGAAAACAACTAAATAAAACTTTGTAATAAAAACTTCATTTAAAAAAATAAATATCATAAAGGCATGATAAATTACCTAATTACTATTGATCGGGCATGCACAAAAACATGTATACACTTATATGCACTCATAGTCACACACACGCACACAAATGAAACTGCGATAATGAGGTGAGGTGTTGAAGGAAATAAATGATCAGGACCAGGGACATAAATTTCCTCAGGTCACTTATGCAAGAAATGTGTGGTCAAGCAGAGGCTGTGTTCTGTTAGGACTCTAATGTAATTTCATTTGATGTTTTTACACAAATAAGCAGAAGCCAGCCTACACTTTGTTATATGGTGGAAATCAATAACAGCAGAGTGCAGTGGTTCAAGGAACTGCTTTTAAAGTACATTCCATACTGCTAGAGGCGGCTGCTTTCGATATTCAGAATGAATGTGTGAAATATGATTTAGTATAGCTATCAGAGCTGTATAATAAACTGTATAGAAATAAGAAAGCACTTTATAGTCATCCATTGGAAAGTGAATAAGCAAAACTCACAAAAATAAGTTGTGCTACTGGCCGTACTCGTATTCTTTTCTTTTAAAATTCAATTCCACTTTTTGTGTAGAAGCCTTCTGTGATGGGGCTGATTTTACAATATAGAGCCATATTGAAAACTTTAACTTTGACTCCAATATAGGGAGTTCTTTCAGAGATTTTATTAATAGTGTCACCTCTCTATTAGAAACGACTGACTCTGACCAAGTGGCATATCGCACCATGAAAACAGACATTAAAATAGTGCATCGGGCTGTACATCAACAAATCTAAAAAAATGGAAGATAAATCATGGCCTTTTGGTAAATGATCTCAATCATAAAAAATGTGGTTATGTAGCACCAATTTCAAAAAATGTTTCAGTTTTTCTATTGCATAGACAGCCCAGTTTTATGCAAGGGCCATCTTATCAGTGAAATACTTAAAAAAATAATCCCCATGAGAGAAATGATGATCTAAATCAATGCTAATCTACACTGCAGATACTTGTATTGAGACTGCCTGACTCGCACAACAAAACTTTTGCTGTTCAGTGGATTTAACCTACGTTTGATGACAGACAAGCTGCACCACTGGACCTTTTTCCAGCGGCTGCACACCAACCACTGGTTGACTTTCTTCAGCAGCTCTGCAAGGTGATCTGGATCTGACTTCATGATCTGGTCAAACTCAGCAAACTGGTGCAGGCACACAAACACAATACACAAATTAGGCTGTGATCCTTGAACAGTAATGAAGGAATATTTGTGTTCTGCGTAATGAACAGCAACATTGATACGTAATCTGTTGACTTCTCTTTACCTTTCCAGGGCGGAAGAAAACTCTGGTCAATCCAAACTTGAAGTCATTGTCATTTAGACCCAGAGCTTTGAACAAAGCCTACAGAGGAGCAAATTTACATTCAGTGACCCGGCAACTTCATACATGTGGTACAAACAAATGGCACACATTAACCAGTCTGGCTATAGGCTGTTTTTTACATGACTAATTAGGCTTTATTTAAAACAAATTAGCTAATTATTTAAACCCAACAGGACACTTTATATTTGTCCAGTTAATTTATGCGATCCCACCTTGCAGAAGAGTCGTGGATTCAGGCGTGTTAGCTTATCAGGCATATACTGTTTGTACATGTTGTAGAGCTCATGGAAGGGGGCTCTGGAGGGGAAGCCTCCCTGCATCAGGTCCAACACTGACACCATACCTAATCAAGAGAAACACACAAACAAAGAAAAGATGATTAAAGAGAAACGGGATTGCCCGAGGAATTACAGTACATTGTAAAATATGCAATACTGACAGTTTATCAAAGGAACATTCTGAGCTTCAATGCAAGCAGGCTGAAATCTGTCGTTACATATCTCTTACAAATCTTTAAATCCCATAGGCTTTTTGTTGAGGGATCCAGGGCGATGCTAACTTCTGGGTGAGCCTATAAAAATACATCATCGCTGCAGCATTCTGGACTTCATGAGGTATTGGATATGCATATTCATATATTAGACATTATTATAAGATGTTTCAATATTGTTCTCCATCTCCTGTGTCCACTAACTGTACAGCTACATTGGATGAAATTATCCTTAGTATATTAACTTATCATGAAAATTAGAATTGTGAGTATAAAAACTTTTATTTTATTTCAGTACATAAATTACATAGTGTTTTGGTCCTACCTGAGCACTGCAGCTGTGAGAGAATCAGAGCTCCTTCAAATTGGTGGCTGACCATCTTCAGGTTGGGTTTTACACAGCGGATGAAACTTGAGCCCTACGCACAGAAAGATTAACCTGTCTCAGCACAATACATCTTGGTCTGTGCCTGCCATCTTAATGTAATCGTATTACGTATTATGTCATAGTTGTGCTGTAATAAGTTAATACCTTCCAGTATGCACAGTATATTAAAGGGTAATTCATTAAACATTGATTTTTAACAGGGCAGCAAAAAAGTTTTCTCGAAAATAGATAATGAAACTGACATATTACTCACAGTACTGCGAAGCTTTTCCAGCAGCAGGTTCAGCTGGGTCTGTGTGTGCAAGCAGACAAAAGGAAATGTTTAATGATTTGTTTTTGGTGTACGTGATGAAGTTAGTGACACACATCCTCTGCGCAGGTTAAGGAGGGGAGTGACCAGAGTACAGTCATGCAAGGACAAAGGCGGGGTACATTTATTTGCATAGCACCTGTCAAGAATAAGGCAATTCAAAGTGCATTACAGAAGACATACAAGGCATTAAGACAAGACATAAAAGAAACAGAAGACAATATATAATACAATATAAAAAGACATACATGAATAGCCCTGATTTAAAATAAGTTGGAGCCGACTTCAAGGTTTCTGTGAGTTTGTTCCAGATATGTGGTGCATAATAACTGAATGCTGCTTCTCCATGTTTTGTTTTGACTCTGGGGACATTCAGCAGAACTGTCCCAGACGATCAGAGAGGTCTGGACGGTTCATAGCTGAGCAGCAGACAAGAAATGCATTCTGGCCCTAAAGCTTTTAGTGCTTTAGAAACCAAAAGTAGAATTTCAAATCCACTGGAATGATCTAAGGAGTGCGGCTGTAGCTGTCTTGTCATATTTTTTGGAGACTTGTAAAGACAACATTACAGTAGTCATACAAAGTCATACAAAACTGACTTGGTTTGAATTGGTAGATGCAAGGACAATACAGACCCTATACATGATATGAAAGAACTCAAAGCTTGTCTAATTTTCTGAAATATGTCATTCGGCAAATTCATTACATGACTTAGTGAATAAAAGTTCAGATCAGTGGCATCAATACCATTTATAATTGTAGAACTGAATTTATCTACAAGATCATTGCCTTGAGATCCAAGTGGGGGTAGGGCGTGGAAGAGAAAACCTGAATGAATCACCTCAAATAAAACACAGGATTTGTGAGAAAGAAAAAAGAAAAAACACCACAACCTTGAAATGTTAAAACTCTTGGAGATGATTTACACAACAGTATGGTTTTATTGTGTGAGGGCTCTGTTGAGTCAATCGACTTATCTTAAGATGTTTATAAAATAAAATAAAGTTGCTAGCAAGTTGTGTGCACTACTGACACTTTTGTGAGATCAATTGAGTGCTTCATTCTTTTTCTTGCTTTTTCCACTCCGCCTGTTTTCTAACTCATCTCCTTATACCTCAAGCTGACTTTATCCAGCTTTATCCACCAAAGAAGGTTTTCTCAGAAGAAAAGAGGTGGGAGACTGGAGGAAATAAAGGACAGGGGAACCCTAAGGAGGAGAAAGAGGGATGGGAAGAAGAGCAGAAAGGTTACAGAACAGATAAAGAGATTAGAGTTGGAAAAGTCTGAAACGAAGATAAAAAAAGATGATGGAATGGTGTGAATTATTCTTTAGTATTATTAAACTGGTAAACAGGACATTTAATTATTGCTTTTTATTATTTGCGATAGTGAAATTGAAAAGTATTATCATAAACTAAAACGAGAATGTTTTATTCAGTTGTATTCGTGTTCAGCGACTTCTGTCTGAAGATAAAATATGACAAACTCTTAACAGCCACTCTGACCTTGAACTTGTTGCCGACGCTGATGAAGCTCAGTTTGCCCGCCTTCTGTTTGGAGTCCTTGGCGGTGTTGGAGTTCTCAAACAACGCTCGCACAAATTTGTCTTTCGATTCACACACTAAGCTCTCCAAAGACATGTGGAGGGCATCATTATTCTTCTCCACAAATCGAGCCTGTGGACACACGAAGATGCATACATTTATATAGAGGCAGACGTCTATACATATGTACACAATGTAAAAACAAATGTAGAGTGCCTTGATCCCTTTAGTTTTTCATGAGTCCTTCACAAAGAAATCCACATGCCCAAAGGCCTAAAAGACAACACCCACCCTGGCCACAATCTCTTTAAACTGTATCCATTGCCTTTCTCCAGCCTTTGAGACTCTTCAATTCATCGTTCAACTCTCCAATTCGCTCACTCATTTTTCTTTTTTTTTGTGTTTTTGTTTTGTATCGTTTTCCCCTATGTAGCACAAAGGAGCTTAAACTAAATTTTGCATTACAGCCAGTTTTGTAAAATGATACACAAATTAACCTTGTAACATTGTTATGTGATTTGCTTTATTGAATATTGAGCTTTATTAAGCTTTAACTTCACAAAGGTTAGAGGTGTTTTTTGAAAATATTCAAATGCTGGATTTCATGAATATCTCCCCACCCCAACCACTCTATGAAATAAGATCTGTGGTAAGAATTACCGTTTCATAGCAGACTGCTCCAGCAAAGTGCCTGATGATAAAGCCTTCATCATCCCGCAGATTCCTGTGAACAGTCAACTTCGACTTCCTGGGAACCTAAGTGGGAGAGGAAGAAAGCAAATCAAATTTATTGACAGTGCTAAAACACATATATATTGATTTTACACAAATTGTATCCATCACCATCTCTACAGCAGAATCTTGTTTATCCACACCACTATTGAGTAAGGAGAACTGGTTTGGAGAATGAAACACTTGGATCAATAAAGTGCAGCGAAATCCAGCGAAAAAGGTAAAAAATGTCATAAATATAGGCATTTTTTCACAAACTGTGTACATGGTAATTTGTAGTTATTTTAATTTCTTATTTACATGGATAGACAAGGAAATAACAACTGCACATAGTTGAGATATGAGCCACATTCATCTTATCTGGCTCAAGCATTATAAAGGACCCCAAAAATCCACTGCCAACAGTATTCTTTAGGATTAAGTATAAAATGCAGCACCGAGTATTTTAAGCTTCATTAGCTTCAAGTGAAGACAATAATTTAATAATAAATAATTTAATGTCTTTTAGCCTATTAAATGTATAGACTAATCTTTATTTGAGTAATAACTCTCCCTCCTGTTGAGTGTAGCTGCAGCCAGCCACCTCTAATCTTAAGCTTGAGTTGGTGTCAAGGCTGCACTTCTAAAAGGATTTCATGCTTGCAGAGATACAGGCAGAGTGACAAACAATAGCAACAATGACAAGAGACCGAAGCAGAGACCGTCATTAAAAAAAACTGCTGTTACAAAACAGAGTAAAAATGATCACAATGACAAAACCAGTGTGCAGTAGCATCTCTGCTTGGTCTCACAAAAGAACTTAGAACACAAAGAAAGAGAATAATAGCAGAAAAGTAGCGTGAAAGCAAAGGAAGGAGGAGAGCGTGAATGAGGAACTTAGTCAAAGAAGAGAGAGGGAGGGAGATGAAAAGAGAGAACAGCTATAGAGGTCTGACCGTCAGTCTGAAGTGGTCTTTATGCTTGCTGTGAACCGCCAGTGCAAAGTGCTGGTCACTGGGTTGTGGGAGACGATTCTCTTCATCCAAGATGTCAAGGACTCCCACTAGCTTTGCTTCCACTAGGTCTGGAAAAGATAGTTATATGTGTATCAGCAACAGTATTAAAATTCATGTTTAAGTCCAATTACAATGAACAGTAAAGAAACAGAAAGAAAAGTAACATCCTTATGCCTTTCAAGCCATGTTAGTTGAAAAAACCTGAAATAAAGTTACATATTTTAGTTAATGTACCAGCTCAGATGAGGAGGATGCAATTAATAATGTTTACATCTCACCCTCTCACACACACAAGCATCTCGTGCATGAAAGGATGCCCACTCTTTCAGCACAGTGATACAATAAATCTATCTACTGCTCATGTCTTTGAAAAATTTTGTAACTCACACCAAAACCATCTACATGGAATATAGCACTTTGGGTTAGAAAAATGTGTTAACTGTTGTTATAATAAAGCGGCGCACCACTCTTGCTAATATAGTCACTTCTAATCAAGAATATGTCTATAATAAAAAATTGTAATTGGCACTGGCGAAAAGGTGGGGGCGAAAAAATAAGTAGATACTCCAGCAGTAGCCTCAGAAGGCTTCCCTTTCTTTTTTGTGTTTCTCTTCTTGCGCACTGATTCGCTTAGCCGAACAGCAAATCAGAGTGATTTCTCAAACTGACAGGCTCCACTGCTGATTCTTCATGCCCAAAAGCCGCCGATAAGGGCTGACTAGTGCCAACGGTGTGAGATAGTCTGCAACAACGAGGGCGACAGACGCTCACTGACGGCCCTGACATTGTCTGACGGTGGAGAGTCAGGGCTCTTAATTGTGGCTGTATAGGTCTGTAACAGTTTGTCAGACATAATGCAGGTGCTAACTACAAACAAAACCATTACATCATAACTATGAGGTGTCTTGAAATGTTGTATTTTGAAGTAAACATGTATGTAACACTGTGATCCTACCCTCTCACTGAAGTTACAGAGTGGCTGAGACGGAGACACCATTAACCCTATGACTCAAAATGATTTTGAAGCTGTTATTTTAAGGAAAAAGTTACATAATGTTGCTTTAACATCTACAAACTGACAATATTTCTAATCTGCAATTTTCATCTAATGCTAATAGACATTTTCAGCCATAACTACAAAACACACAAATCCCTACTGAGTATTTAGGAAGGCATGAGGAGGAAATCATAGGGGTCATTATGATACAGAAGTTATAACCATTCAGTTTCTGAATTTGACATTTATTGGAAATTTCCACTGTTTACCATTTCTGGATGTGAATATTCAAAACACAAAACATGTTCATCAGGATGCTCGTGTAGCCATATACCTGAATTATTCATACGCCTTGCTGTGTTCGGAATATAATCTAATAGCCAAGGACCTCGAAAAGAAATTTGCATGAACAAGCACCTGTGCATAAATCCTGGAGATTGATGAGTGAATTAATGGCCAACCCAAACGGTCATTTGCAAGTCATAAATGTTATTCACGGCTGTCAGTTAACCTCGCACCTGAATAATCACGGCCTTTGAAATACAAATCAAACTGCTTCACCTTGATACGCTGACTACTTCATCCCATTCATTCGAGGATTCATTTGAGGACAGAGAAAACAAAAACGAGGGGGCATTATTTCTCCGGCTTCTCATTGCACCAAAGGAGGCCATAAAACCCACAAATACTCATTACACTCGCTCCCCACAGACGCAAGGATATGCTCAGCTTCTTGGATAATGAGAAGTCGGTATTTTTGTCCCCCTGACAGGTGTATTTTCGCCCGCTCTGACGAGTAGCCCAGAGCACAAGGGATGGCCCAAATGAATGGCATGCGGGTGAGCTGATGTTACACTTCTACCAACCTCCGTACATTTGCAGTGTGTGAGTTCAACAGACAGCCGCATTTCTGTCAGTTATTTTATGTTTTGCAGCACAAACCCTCAAAGACTTTGTCTTAATGATGTCCCTGGGTGTCACTCGATGGTCCTATTTTCGCTTCCGAAGATCAACCAGGGTACAGATGATTGTAGATATCAATACACACACTCCTACACATGTTTGATTCCTCAAGCTTAAGGCAGACATCTTATCAGGTTCAGAAGGAGATCCTGCTTTATATTTTTTACTTTTTTTGTAGAATGCAATACAGTGACATTTTTGCAGGGAAGTAGTGATCTTTAGAGAACTTAATCTTTTTTTTAAACTGCAGACTTTGACGATAAAAAATGTGCTCGAAGGGAAGCTGACACACTTACCTATGCAGTCCTGGTTGTCAACATAATGCACCTCATTCACTCCCAGCCCTTCCTTTTGATACAGCTCTTGCTCCTGCACAGACATGTCCAAACGTCAAAAATCAGACCTGAAACAGTATTCTGAAGATGTCCTGATAGAAAATTAGTTTACACTTTTTCTAAGTGAATTCTTCCACCTCAAAAAACAAACAAAAAAACCCATCAACACACAATTCAGATAATGAGAAAAAGGCCTAAACCAGAATTGTGTCGCCTTAATTGGAGACCTTGGAAGAGAATAACGTTAAGAGATCACACGAGAGAAACAAGCCTCATCATGTCCCTTGAGAAATTAGCATTCTAATGAGAGCGCGCAGGAAAGACAGAGGGAAAATGTAAGTGAGACAAACAGAGAAGAAAAAGACAGAGAAGCTTAGCGTGCCAACCACTTTCTCCTGGCTCATGAAAGAGTCACTAAGTTTGGCTTGTGAATGACATGACATGGCAGGTTTCCCAGGATAAAGAAGTAAAACCACACAAAATCACCTTAATCTGCTCACCCACCTCTTTCAGAATACGCTCGTTGAAGAACTGCTGCAGCTTCTCGTTGCAGTAGTTGATACAGAACTGCTCAAAGCTGTTATGTTCAAAATACTCTAAGAGGAGGAAAAAAAACAGAAGAAGCAGAAAAAAACATGTATTTCAATTAATTTTCCAAAATGAAATATTTTGCAAAGCCTGTGTTAATTATGGCAGTTGGGGGAAATTAATTCTCAAGCATGAGCTGTGGTAATGAAGTGTGTGTGTGCATTTGGGTGCTTATATTAAGAAACAAGCTGCACAGGGAAGTGTCTCTTTAGTTAATCTTTATAAACAACTATCTGCATATGAATGCAGAATCTGTGGGCAAGCGACAAGAATTTTGGTATTAGAAGCATTCTGGTTTCTGTTGTAATCAGAATAGCATTCACTAATCATGTTTCAGAAGCTTTGGTTACATGCACGTACAGTCCAGGTGGAGAGTTATCGTTGGCAAACGAATTCACAATAACGATATCTTTGCAATATTGAAATTTGAGGTAAAAAATGCTTTGTTTTTTCTCTTTTTATGGCAAATGAATTACCCCATAAAACAAGGGTAGGGGGGTGGTGGTGAGAGAGTCTGTACCATGACCATAACTGTAAAAAGTGTACAAAAACAACAATTGCACTCAATGACTTGATTAACTCATAAACAAAACAAACACAAGATCTAACATGTTTGCTGGATTGTTCACATAATATGATCATACTTGTATTGTTAACATGATATCAATATTACATTTCTGAAATCACTGCTGCACGCTTAATGGAAAGCAAAAGAAGCGAAATGCATTGGAGAAAAACTTCAACATTTTGTCAAAAATTACCAAATCCAGCGATGTCCAACACCCCGATGAAGTTGGAGGACGTCTCAAAGGGGAAACACTGGTTTACTCGTTTGACCACATGATCAAAGAGGCGACTGTACACTGCCTTGGCCAGGGCATCCCGGGCATTGTTTGCTTGTTCCACCTTTAGAGGCACCCTGGAGGGAAACACAAAGTGGGGCAGTGAGAGAAAGTCCGAAACTGGGACATGCTGTATTATTTTTTTTCCCCTAATCAACCCAATTTTCATGTGGCAGCAAAACTTTAGCTGTGTTGGGGTGATACTTTTTGCTTCATTTCCCTTCTGATCTCCACAGTCAAGCTAGGCAATAGTTTGAGGAATAGGGTTTCTGAGCCAAAGAAGATGTGTTAAAATTTAAATTTGAACTTTGAACTCTACTAGACTCTCTAATGGCTCCTTAACACAATTTATTTTTAAATTATTTAGAGGGGTTGACTGTATGGACAAAGTGCAGTTCCACAGAGACCCAGAGTTCAACTCAGCTGTCCCAACTGGGAAGAAGGTGAATTTGAAATTAAAATGTCTGTCTTTAACCACCATAGAACCACTTTTTTCTTTTGATATTCCACCCACCCAGTCCTCAAAAGAAAAAAGTAAAACCCCTCATCTATTTCAAACAGGAATAGACCTCCTAAGCTAAGGCTAAGGTAGTCTATTCAGCCAGAAAATAGCTTGAAGTCTTAGAAAACACAAGAGAACCTTACAATTCATCTCAGTGACAGGCATTTTTATCCATTGCAATGTTCCATATACACAGTAGTTAGCAACTCAGTCATCCCCGATACCCTCACATCCACCACCCCTTCTGTAACCCTCACCTCCCAGGGGTAGGGTGGATCTGTCTGGGGCTTAATGACAATGCCAGGCCCCCTTGGCTCCACCTGCTCCCCAGACACCGAGCCTTTACTGTACTGCAGCCATGCTCGCCTGCCTCTTCAGATACAGGCTGCATTATTCATGTGGAGAAAACACTTCCAGGCCAGGCCAGCATCTGGCCCTCTTGAAATATTAATCTATCAAACCTGGCCCCATCACTCAAACACCCCATCACCACCAAAGGAGCAGTGTCAATACTGCTATGCATTCAATCATGTAGAAATACAGCAAAATAATAATTAAAAAAAACCTTCTACAATTGTGCGACTGTGTTCCTCTTTCACTGGTGATTGGTGTGAGTGATTTAACAGAGTCACAGAGCACTTCTCTGTAAGCAACAATAAGATGCTCTTTATAATAAGACCATAAAATAAAAGGCTTAATTCAGTGTCAGGATTTAATCTCATTGTCTTGCACAACAAAGACATCTCAATAATCAGAGTTCAGTTGTCAGTAAATGATGACAACGAGTTTCAAAGAGCCACTCAGTAGCTTTTGTTCTTACTTGATAACTGTTCCTTTGGCGCCCCCTGCTGTAGTGAGCATGACCCTGGTTGTGAGGCTGACACGCAAATCATCCTGGTCCAAACCGAGCAGGTCAGCACAGTACTCCAGAGTCTGTCCTGACTGATTCTTCAGCACACAGCCACCTGAAACAGACACACAAGCCTTCAAAAATCAACCTACTACAACCTGAAAGAAGATAACTTATTTCCCTTTGTATCAGTATTATACAATTATGATACAAAAATGATCATTTCCACTAATCATGAATCATGATTGAATCATTACGTAATTAAAATATCTGTCAAAATATGAAGATCAATATGATTTTCTATTGTGCGGCCCTAGAAAAACTAATACAAACTTGCTTTGTTAATTTCAAAGGGCTGCATATTCGGTACACAAAATATTTTACAATTAATGTTTTTGAAGTAGGACCTTTACTTTTACAAAAAGTAATTATTTATTAGAAAAGCTGGAAAAATAGAAGACCTTGGTGGTTTATCCTTGAACAGTGATATTCACTAACCACGAAACAAACGAAACCAAAATATTGAGAATCTTACAGATTACTCTAAAAATGCTGTAATGTAATTAGAGCATCCATCTAACCTGATGAGCTCCCCGTTTCTTCAAAGTCAATGTTGCCCAAATGCAGAACTCCAGCAACCACCCTGAACAGGTCCAGCTTCTCAGTGTCGTCCAGACCGATCTTCTTCATGGCCCCGCACATCCTGTTGAAGTCACCCTGGTCGTCAAGAAGAGGGTCCTTCAGAGCACCGACCTTCAGATGCTGCGAAACAAATGCGAGTGAGTCAGAAAGAGTCGAAATCAGAAGAGAAACAGAAAATGAGCGAGAATTCAATTCAAATCATGATTTACTCAAACAAGATGGAATCAGCAAATGGGGATCTATGTTCTATATTTTAGCTATTTCATTAAATGTTGTTCAATATTGAGTAAATCTGATTCTAAATTGAATTGGAAGAGATCTGGCAACAGCCCACACTAAACTATAGAAACGAGATGCTAACTGTAACATGCACTTTGAATAAAACAAACAGAAATATTATAAATATGTTAAAAGAGCCTCCACTAGCAGCACACAGCGAGCATCCCATCCTATGCACTGTGAACTCTGCTACAGTAGTCTTGTCTTCAAATGTCTTGACAAGTTGTATAGGCGTACGATTTAAAAGGAAAAAAAGAGCAAAAGTAATATCTAGCAATATCTCAAGGGCGATGAAAGCTGAAAAAACAAGCATGCCGAGTAAAATGGCCCTGGGACATTATTTGTGGTCAAGATAATGGATAAACCATACAGTAATAATCAACAAGGGCCTATACTCCTAATTATACTGTAAGATAAGAGACCATTCATACCTGTTGTATCGAGGGAACAAAATGCTTTAATTGTCACCTTATTCATATTTTAATCTCAAAAACAGCAGCCATTCAAAATAAAATCTATCTTTAACAAATATTGATTTTAAACTATGGAAAATATACAATAACTATGCAGCCCCGCATTGTATGAAAAAGCTGAATAAGCAAACACCCTTTGTATTTTTCTATCAAAGCAACACCCAGCCCTAACCGAACCTGGCAGACACATGCAGAGGAAGAGGAAGCATGCACGCTTATTTCCTGTTTGCACTACAAACCAGCGAGTCTCAGTGTTTACTTGAGGAAAACACAGGATAAAGAGCAGGGAGCACAAAGCCCTGATAAGAAAGGAAAGATCACCTTATTGTCCTTTACAACACAGACACGTGGAAGGACAGACAGATATACAATGACTGAATTAGTAACATATTAATGACACAGAATGTACTTACAATCATGTGGCTTACAGTGCTTCATTAAGGCATCGTTAAATCACTGTTATTGATTTTGGAAGAACATAGTAAGAATGTTAACTAAAGAGCCTTCGACAAATGGAAAAATGGGAAATGAGCACAGAACAGACTTTAATTTTCTTTTAAAATTCAATATTTCAAGAGAAAAATACAAATTACAATGAGACTGAAGCACTACTAATTTAACACCAGTTGACTCTGAACTTCTAGAAAAAAAAATCAGTCTGATTTCATTATAATGATTGTAATATTTTAGTATAAAAGATTGATAATTGACATAAAAAACTAAATATAGTGGTCTCTGAGGTTAATACAAGTTCCAATTATTGCACCTCTCTTACAAACTAGGCTAAATAAAACCATTTTGAGCAAATTTATGAAGAGAATTGAAAGCAACTCCTTTGTTTACCACTTCTCACCCGATTTTCCCTAAACTTTGATTAACATAATAGAAGACATTATTCCATCATAGAAAACAGGAAGTGAAATGCATGTGCATGTATAATTAGTCCCTGAGAGAGCAGCATGTCACACTCATTCTTCTAATTGTTTCATGATATTAATTACATATCTCCTGCAGGCTTTAGTGTGCAAACCCAAGAAGGCACTTGTTCTTTTTCATGTCATACATAATTAATCTAATACACAGACCTGAACTAATTCTGGTCATGAAATATTCTTAGTGACCAGTTCCTGCGTATCACTTCACATTTGCAGCTGATTTCCTGTAATGTGGTCAGGGATTTGCTTTCAGTTTAGTGCTTACTCATCACTGTTGGGAAAAGAATAATGTACATCTACCTAAAAGTGTTGCATTATGAAACATTCTTTGCCTTTTTCTCCTTAACATTAAAATATGTTGCAATACAACAATCATGTATTAAATGATTAAGCCAGAACAGACTGTGACATTACCTCAGGACTCTTGCGGTTCTGCATGATTTGTTTATCAGAGTCCTTACTGGCAAAGTATCTGGTGCATCCTCGGTTCAGGTACTGCAACAGAGAAAAATCAGCTTTGAATCATTAAAACACAATTAGTTCTTTGATAAATTAAATCCAGACACAATATAAATGTATTTCACTCGTGGTGGAAAACCTGCTGGGGAGATTTGTATTGATTTTCATCATCTAAAAGATTTACTTTGCTGTCTTCCAATATTGCTCCACAGCTGACTAGTAGTGAATCACACGCAGTAATTGCCTCTGTTGATTTGGGCGTCACCTCAGGGACCTGATATAATGACACTATGATAAACATTGAGAGGAACAGCTTGAGCTGCTTGTTGTTCCGGTAAGTGTTGTTCTGTAGAGCATGTAGGAAAAAATAAAGGCTGGGGTAAACACCTTTATGCTTTCTGAGTTTGCCCCTGCTGAGCTGGTGATTGCATCCAAGAGGGAAAGAATTCAATTGTGAAATATTTTGTTACTGAGGGGATTTTGATTTCACTCAGGATGACCCCTTGACGTCACTAAAAATAAGTTCAGGTGACATCTAGTGGTTTACCAAAGTACTGCCAACCAATTCTTCTTCTGAGACTGGTGTCTGTCTAAGCCCACTGACCCTGAAGCTGTCGGGAGAGTCCAGGTGCAGTTTCTTCTTTATGTCCTCGGACGCCCCAGCACACAGCCGGTAGAAGATGTGGTAGTTCCTCTCGTCGTTACTTTGCATGCAAATCCTCGACTTCTCTAGCAAGTAATGGGAGACGAATCCACCTACAACTGCATTCTGGTGACACGAGACAAGAATCAAATCTTAAAAACAGATTTCAAAATACATGGTCCACACACAGCAAATTATAGTCCAACCTAGAACATAATTAGTAACCTTTCTGTGATATTTTTTACCTTCTCATTAAAGTGGATTTCCACAAACTTTCCAAAGCGACTACTGTTATTATTCCGGACTGTCTTTGCGTTTCCAAAGGCCTCAAGAAGGGGATTTGCTGAGATTTGAAATGGGAAAAACAGAATCATGATCACACTGCCTCATACAGTACAAGCAGTATTAAACGTTTTTAGATATTGTATTACCTTCTACAATTCTCTCGTCAATATCTTGACCACTTCCATATGTTGTAGTGAGGTATCTGCAGGATGGGGATGAAATTCAAAAATGATTTGTATGCATAGTTAATCACCAAAAGATAAATGCTGTTTAAAAAAGAAAAAGACACTCAAGAGCCAGTCCATAGTTTACACAGTTCAAAGATTTTTCCAATAGCTTTTTTTTAGCACATATATAACAGTGAAGAAGTACTTATTGCCTTTTTTAAGCAATTCTAGCTCTTGACTGTTCCCTTCATTTCTGTATTGTTTGGAATTGCTCAGGTAGTTAAAAAATAAACAAAACTCCTCTATAAAACTCCCTTGCAACTTGTATAACAGCCGACAACAAGGGTGTGTAAGGCCATTGTTTTTACCAGTTAAACTGCCAGTTGCATCCATTTTAATGTTGTTTGTCCACCTTTTTTTTACTGTTTGTCTACTTCTTACGAGGTATTTGCGAGGTATTATCAGTAACTCTTGATGCAGTGTAGTCAAAACACAGTGGTGTAATACCTTGGTTTGGAAAGAGAAGGGAAGGAAACATTACTTTATATCCCCCGTCAGAAGGGAGGAGACTAAAGGTGAGTGTGAGGGAAGATGAAGCTAGGATGCAGGACGATTAATGTGAGCTCATACCTGAGAACAAACTTAGTGTTTTCAGTCTTTCCGGCACCAGATTCACCAGAAACTATGATGGACTGGCTCATCTTGAGAACCTTCATGTCCCTGTAGGCTTTGTCGGCTAAAAAATAGCAAAAATAAAAACAAAACAGTTAACTTTCAAGCATAATAATAAAGGATCAATTTATTGATAATGCATGACGCGTGTAGCTGTTAAGTTGTGTTAAAGAATAAAAATGTGACACATTTTGAGGAGGTTGCTTCTAAAAAATGAGAAAATCACTGTAAATTTCACAAAAATTTGTAGTACCATTTTATTTCCACCTGGCCAAATTAATTTCCTCTTTTGAATAATTCACAAAGCAAAACTTTCACACACCTGTGGTTTGATGGGTGCTTAGCAGAAAAATCTGAATAAAAAACTCCTGCGCACTGTCCACTTCACTTGCAATCAAGAAAAAATTACCAACGTTTCAGTACAAAGACCTTCATCAGGTTTTTTTATTTTGGATAATAAAGTTAATTTTGAAGCGGAACGCCAGGCACCAAAATAATCTATAACTTAAAGACACATTTCCTTTAACAATCTCAAAAAATGACAAAAACATTCTATTTAATTGTGATAAAGATTAACAAAGGGAAAAGTAGTGTTATAGTATCTCGATATCTTTTATTCAAGCAACATCAATTCACCTTGTAGTCATATACATTACCCCCACGTACTAAACAGTACTTAACAGTACTTAACAGCTCTCACCTATAGCATAGACGTGAGGTGGCAGAGTTCCCAGTGACTTCCCCCGGTATGACTTGATGGAGTCAGGGCCATACAGTTTGGGGATGTCATAATAAGGATTCACAGCTATCAAGATATTGGCCACATAGGTCTGGAAGAGATATGAATACAGGTATGATTAGAGTCACTGCATTCAGAGAAAGTTAATAAAAAGCTAAAACACGTATAAATAATTGAATAATGAGAAACAACAGAGGTGAAAACGAGCCCAGCGAAGGCTGCTGAGACACACCTTAACCTGTCTCCTTGTCCTGCTTTTCCCATCTACCAGCTGTGCCTCATTTCCTAAGTGAGTGACTGGGATAAGGATTGGGTTTGCCAGTCTGACTTTATGACCCTTTTCTAGCTTTCCTTCCCTCTTTACCACCTGGTGCTTCTCCCCCAGGGAAAATAAGGATAGGGATCTCTCTCTCCTTCTGCCCTCCAACCTGTTACTGTATCTCCTTATGATGCAGATGGATAGTGATGACTATAAGCCATTGTAAGAGCTCACATATGAAGGATTTATATACATATACTTGTGCAAATGCAGTATAGAAGGAGAAGAAAACATACATAGATGTGGTCTTTATTGTACCGCACTCTGACATTGTTGAGAAGAGTTGCTTCATTCAAGTACATAAGGGTACCTAAGAGAACAGGAAAAAAACAAAACAAAACATAATTTCTTGGATAATTGACCTTAAAGGATAGGTAAAGGATAAAAACCATAAAAAAACGACAATGTGTGTTGACTTACAGTTGTCATCTACATGTTTGTTGACATCATCCTCTGCAGGGAAGACTTGGCTCATAGGAGCAAGAAATGTCTGCAACACAAGCAGATTTTCTTACTGTAACATCACATTATATAATTTCCTGGATAGACAGACATGCTACAAGTGGCTCTACTTATCCTTGCCAACTTTATGTACAAGATTATTCATTGTTTACGTCTTTTTCTTTGAAAAGGTTTCGACACAAAACAGCTGTTTGTGAGCATCAAAAACAAGGGAGACATATTAGACATCATAAAAAGCTAAGCGAGCATGCACAAACATGAATCATTTATCGTGCTTAAAGATCACAGTAATGATGTTTGGTGCGACATGTTCCCAGGCTAAATTAGTTACTGATATTCTCACTCTATTGTTTAAGAGTCTGAGTTAATGGAAATAAACTCAATGGAACAAGCCGGCTGTGAGAGAAACAAGGGGAGACATGGCAGGGTAATGAATAATTTGGTGGGAGAGCAACCAGATCTGAACACCTGAGTGAGTGAGTGAGTGATTGTATGCAGTGTGTGTGTGTGTGTGTGTGTGTGTGTGTGTGTGTGTGTGTGTGTGTGTGTGTGTGGTGGAGAAGAGACGATGGTGGTGCTCTGGGCTGATCTTGTAGGAACCAATCAAGTCAATCAGACCGTGTGACATTATTAAAGCAGAACAATGATTGCATCTGAATATTCCTTGTAATAAAACACTCCTTTACTCCATCTTCACTGCACTCCCTGTATTAATACCACTGCTTGTGTGTGTGTGTGTGTTTGTGTGTAACCCAGTCTGTTCTATGATGCATGGTTTATTATAACAAACAGGCTGTAAGCATAAACAGAATCTGCTTTGTGTGCCTGCGACAGTGCCTTGGCTCAATCTGGACATGCCACATTCACAATAATACCCATGTGAGAAATGTCTGACCAATAAAAACTGACAAAGAGGAAGAGGCAGTCAGGCTGAGGGTTGTATACTGAGCTGAGACACTAATGAGCTCCACAGTGTAGTAAAAAGGATAATCAATGGGCCTTTCATTCCCTTGCTGAATGAGACAGAGTTTATGCCTCGCAGTGTTTGATCATGAGCGTCCAAAGTTCAGAGCTATTCAAACTTCAAACACCATCTCCATGTAGAACAACTAACTAAAATGCATCTTCAAGGGTCATTTAGTGTGGTGCGGAGTCTTGGGTTATAAGTAATTACAACCTTGATTCTAAAAAAAGTTAGGACTGTGTATAAAACATGAATAAAACCAGACTCATTTGAGAACAAACTATGCCTAGCCTTTCGAGGATTCCCCTTTCATACCCAATTATGATATTATCACCTGTTACCAATTAACCTGCTGCTGTGAAATGTTCCAACAGGTGTTTCCAGGGAGCATTCCACAACTTTCCCAGTCTTTTGTCACCCTTCTCCCAACTTGTCTGAAATATGTTGCTTGCATCAAATTTAGAGTAAGTATAAATTTACAAAAATCAATGCAGTTGATGGGGTAAAACATTTAATATATTGTCTTTGTAATGCTTTAAATTGAGTATATGTCAAAAAGGATTAGCAATTCATTCTGTTGTGCTTATTTATGTATTCAAATTTGCAGTCCAATATGTAAATAATTTTCAAATGTTGAGTTTGTTTCTTAACTTGTTCCAACTGGTTTATATTTGTTCTCTTGTTCATATCTTGCTTTTTTACTTATTTATTATAACGGTTTTTATTGATGCTTCTCTATTGTTGTTATCCCCTTTGTAATAATGCATATTTCCCTGTTTTGGAACTAATAAAGGATTATCTTAATTTATCTTATTTATGTTTTCCTCGATGTCCCAATTTTTTGGAATTGGGGTTGTATTATGCACTTATCTGTCAGTTGGGACTATATTGCAGTGCAAACACAGGGTTTTCTGACTACATTGTTATTTAAAAAGGGTAGATATTGTGGCAGTGAACAAATGTATTTTTTATGAGCATGACCCATTTTAACCAGAGACATACTGTATAAGGCTCCTCTGAATAAAAGATCAAGAGAAATGTAAAGCCATAACACTTAGTAATAGACCACTCTAATGGTGGACATTTTGACTGGTCAAAAACAGGTGAAAACAATAAAATGGATAATGGCTTAATACCATTTAGCTGCTTCAGTTTCAGGGTCCCAAAACTTCACAAAGTAGGAAAAGCACAGGTTTTACCAACAACGTTAACAATGGCTCCATTCTATTAAGTGTCCCAGAAAGCCATGTCGGTGAATGAGCATGCACAACAACAGAGCCCGGGAACTAGCTCACCCTAATTACATGCAGCAGTCATCAATAGTATAAATTCCACCTGTGCTTTCCCTGCTTTGAGAAGTCAAAATGTCTGCCATGAAAAGGGTCTATTGCGAATGCTAGCTCACTGTCATGACTCGCTGTGACACTTTAACAGAGCTGAGCCATGGTTAATGTTATTAGTAACACTTGAGCCTCTGCTGAAAAACCAAAATGTATATACATTAGCTGTGAGAACACTTCCAACAAACAAATGCAGGGGCAACTGTTGGAGTACATGTCTGTTGTAAACACCAGAGGCCTGCTTGCTGGGGACATGTGACGGCTCAGATGTAACAGGTGGCCTTTACCTCCTAATGAGCAGCTCTCCCTCTAGGCAACACTATCAGCGCACCTGCTGCTGCTCTCTTTATTTATTCATGTCTCTGTACATGTGGTCTCTCATGTTTCTAGCATTTTACACATTGTTGTGCCAACGCCTTTCTACCTGAAATCGCGCTTTAGACAAGACTGCTACAGGATTACAGAAAATGTCAGTTTTTAAATATTATTCTTGTACTTGTACTTCTGAATGAATGTAACTGTGTATGCTGTGGGCACCCTCCTGGGATTAAGGTAAACAACACCCAATTTATGCACTCATTGAATGAGCAATTTTCACAACAAATTGCAGTGCCACTTGAAGGGAAAACATTTTCCCAGTAGGTCTTACTTTGCCTGTGAATGGAAAGCTGTACTATGCTGTGTGCATGTGCCTGTGAGTGTGCTTGTGTGTGGTGACCCACCTTGCCCCTCTGGTTCAGTGGTTCTATGGTGAGCGCGTCGGCTCCTATGTCAACGATCATGCCCAGCTGGAACCCGTCGGTGGGGTGGGGCGCCCACACTGGCTTCCCATCCTCCATGGCTTGCCTCCAGTCAGCACGACCACAAAACTGGACGGGGGGGGAACATGAATAAACAAAAGCACATATGTGGCTTGAAATGCAAAGTATAGTACACACATTTGCATTTTTACTGAAGGATTTCAAACAAACTGAATTTGCCTCAAAGCCAGTCCCATTGCTGGCTCCCCAAGGCTTGCATAGCTACACAATAAGTATTTCACATTTTCTTTATAGCTGACAAATACAAGTTGGTGTCAGCGCTAGTGATTTAACACCTGAGCAAACATAAATCCACTGTGAGGGTAACTTCTCTCTGTCACTGTTTTTTTTTTTGTTAAGCACCTGTCTGATATGCATGGCAGCATTTACTGCATCGTCACTTAACTAAACCTAACAAATCATGAAATCCTTTAAACACAATATTTTGTCTGTAAATGTCGTCTCTTACTTGACATGGAGACTAATATCAAAAAAGTAAAACATGGGAATGATTTTACCATCAAACTGATCTCTAGAGGCATTCCTCAGTCATTTGCATTATGTGATTCAGATCTGACCCACTGCTGCTGTCTGCTTCATTTTTCATTAACCTGCTATTCCTACACTGATCTTGTAAGAGAGGATTTTCTTCTGGCACGCGACTGGGGTTGTCTCTCTTGTGAGGACAACACTACCTGAAGTGACCTGACATGGTGAACTGCCCAGCCAAAACAATTCAGTCTGCAGCATCTCATTTCTTTCACAGTGTTTTTGGCCTGCATAGAGACCAAGCTAACACAATTAAACTATGACATTTTTTTCAGGTGCACTTGCTGAGTGTATATTATGTAAGTCAACAGCCATTTGGGCATCATTTGGAAGTCTAATGCTGCCTTACACATAACGTTGAAGGTCGGAATTCCCTAGTTGAAACTTCCTCAAAGTGTTCCTGGTGCAAGACGCCAAAAATTATGTGTACACACAACTGACCCCCTCAGCAGTGCTGCCTCCATGCATTATAAACAAAATAACAATGCCAAATGAGGTAACAAACACCATTTTATATTTTGTTTTACAGCACTTTCATACTTGGCAACATATCTGAACATTGTATTTGCCTAGCCTTACACAAATTATACAGTACTGTAGTCTACAAATATACCCTACCCCCTTCCCATGGGTGCTGCCATTGATGTGTGATGACCTATTTTGGGGTAGATGAATGTGCCCAGAGTTTACAAGTAGAAAGTCTGACTTTGACTGTCTTTCCATTGTACTTTTCCTAGTTGGAGGTTCGAGTTCTGAGTTGTCTGGAATGCAGCATTAGACAAGAAGAGCATATAGCTGGCTGGCTATCTTAAGCGCTGTTGTCTGCGACAAAATGTACACCTTTAATCATTTGGCTGTATATTAAAATTGGAAGACAGTACTCTGTATTTGATAACAGCACTTGGACCCATGCAGATGCAGACTACAACCAAGTGGATCGCCTCAGCCTGAATTTCGTGTTGACAATCTGTATTTTCGTATGCATGTCATCAACGCTTCTTGACAGTTAATCCTACAACCACAGCAAAGCAAAAGTGCTGACGCTATGCTTGACTATCCTATTAGCTGCAGGGATTGACGTCAAACGCCATAGAGGGTGGCTGGTGGAAACTGCTGATGCATCCACTCAAAGTTCAACAGGTACATCAACTCAGCATAATGGTGAATCCACCCTTGAGAGAGACTGGAGACAGTAACCTGTAGTGACTATCTCCATTATGTCTTTTGGACCTAGATGAGGCAAGAAAACAATGACCTTGCATCTTTCACATATTTTGTTACATTACTGACATTACTTCTACAGCTCAGTTGACAAGAAATAGGAAACTTAAAGATGATTTTTTGAATAGTTGATTCCATTGTGTTAGATAAAAACCAGTTGACCATTTCTTTCTTACTCATCAAAAGAGAGCTCCTTGCATGTTATTGGTCACAGTAATTAGCTAAAAGCAGAGCAGGCATCCTTTTACTGCTTCATGATCAAACCCATGTCATTTCTGGTCAGTCGACCTATATCTAGCTAATTTCCAGTCACTCATTCAGTCAGGACTTTGTAACACAAGGCTCGAACAATAAAATGGAGATAAAAAGTACAATTACAAGCTGACATGCTGTTATCTCAGTTTATCGTTATGTAGCACATCTATTATTGGAGAAAAAATCTTTGTTTACAATAGATGTCTGTGCTCAATGTGGGTTAACGGCCAAGAGAGATGATGATTTCACACATCAAAGGACCGACCTACCATCAAGGCCCAAACTAGCAGAAAAGATTAGGCGATTTACAACTGGCAAGTAGAGTGAGAGAGTATATTTTACTGTAATGCTGAGAAATATAGTTGGAAATTTGGTGTGACTTCCTCTATATTTTGATTTATGTGGATCGTAGCCTACCCTTGTGACAAATGAACAGTAAGAAGAATTCTACTACTGTGATTGATGCGTAAAAAATTGTGTTCAGCTGAGTGAAAAAATGAGTAGATGGTGGACCAACATGGTTGTTTTACCATTGGTGTTGCCACCAAGCCGACTTAAAGTCCATATAATGTGGTTATTGAAAGAAGTAACTCTCTCTGTTATTGAACAGAGAGAGTTCATAATTTTGTTGCCGAGTTGATGTCATATGATGCTGAAGAATGGTGGACGAAAGTAAACATTGGGTTGACGGTAAGAAACTTTCACCAAATCTATGTATTGTATGGTCACTGTATCGTTTCCTTTGCTCTTCCTTGTCACTCAAATACTGGAAACAGCTGTCAAGCTGTTGTTTAAACACTGAGCGATAAAATGCAATACAACTTCTTTTTGGCATTCATGTTGCTCCCTCATTCCGACATGACGCACATGAACACACCGAAGGCGGAAGATTGACTTCCCAACTCAGGAAATGGGACCATCCGGGGAGCATGTGAATGCAGCATTAGATACTGAAAGCTTTTTAACCTTTGGTTGTAGAAAGCAGAGAATTAATTGTTTTCACACTGGCTGTCACTCAAAAAACCAACAAAAAAAACCAACAAAATCTGATTCTACAACATTCACTAGTGCAGGCAAAGTGAAACAAGCATATCTGTAACTCACACAAGCTGTGTGTACACTACATAGATGGCATATGCAAATTTGCACTGGTGTTCATTTAACTATCAAACTGTAGGGAGGGATGTTTATAGTGAATTGACACAACATACTCCAGTATTTAAACCACATTCAAACATAATCAGGAGTTTAAGAAAAGCACCAGAAGGAGAGAGGACAAGATTACTTTCCCAGTTTGTTATCTTCAACCTTCAAGTGTAAGATCAAGGCTGGGGAGGGGGGGATCCTAAAGCCTGTCTTAGTTAGATCACTGATAACCACAAAGCTTTTCCACAGTTTCCTACTTCAATCCAAGTTTAATTACAGCATGACTACACAGGAAATACACTCAAGTTCAAAACAAATTCTAAATGACCACACATCATGTAATATTAAAAACAATTACATCTATTCTATATTATCTGGCTTTTTTTAATGTACCGAGAGCTTTGGGATTCTCATGCAACTTTCAAAGAAAACCCCCAAACAATCTGGTATATCACTCAGGGAGACGGCCTGTGGCCTAAACGTGAACATCACAAAGCAAAGGCATCACTGACAAAACACAAACCAGTCCCTCATGAGTAACTGACTCTGCAGCCCTAAATCCTCTTAGTGTTTGACCTTAATCCAGACGGGGAGGTGAGACGCTTCTACTGAGATCCGAGCCTGACAAATAAAAGTCAGTGATCAATTGCAAAATGGTGCAAATCAGAGCACAGAGACACATACACTGCACAGAGAGGAAAACACACATGCATGAAGGGACACTGGCTCAAAGTTGAAGCGGGACACAAAAACACACACACACGCCTCTTGTTTCCTGCCTCTTGTTTCCTGTTCTCTACCAGGCGAAAAGGGGACATGGAAAACACTTTGGATACTAACAACAGGCCAACAGGATGAAGAGAGATGTAGATGGAGAGGGCACACTATTTTTTTAAAAAAATGGTATGGTAGATTTCTGGGTTAAGAGGTGTTGACTTGGCTGTGATGTGGGACAGTCAATTAATAATTTTAAAAAAATGAATAAACCTTATGCAACCATGTTCATCAGGTTATATAGTCTTGGGATACTATGAATATAGCAAAACTATTAGTTTCTATTGAGACAACAGTTATAGGCTACTTTTGTGATGCAATGCAGGTGAGAATGGGTGGAATATGTCCTTTGTTACAGTGACTTTTAAAGAAAACCTCATAATTAAATGTCTCTAAACTAAGACTAACGGTACTAAGTCCCTTATAAATAAACCTCTGTTGGAGAAAACTTAAACTAGACTAATGCAAGCAAGTGTTATTTATTTATTTATTTATTTAGATGATTAGCATACGCAGTAGCTGCTCTCGCTCCATCCATTTTACTGTAAAGATAATTCAAAGTACCTCGAGCTGTGTCCGACTAGCTACTCGTTAACGAAAATGTCAAAGTTAGACAAAAGACACTTACGACTCGTTTCCTTCAGACAGTCAAATGTTCGTAACGGGCGAAAATGACGACTTTTAAGCCCCTCATACGGATGTGTAGTTGCAGTAGTCCAACTTCAGCCGCTGTCTGTCGCCGGGGCAGGAGAGCAGGACGGAGCCGCGCGCTGTATGGGTGACAGGCGGTGCAGGTGACGTCACGCAGACTGTACACAAGTGAAGGTGCGTTGAAGTGCTGCTCGTAAGGTCCCGTGTCAGGTAGATTTTTGTTTTGTTTTTTATTACTGCTGGTTGTGTTCTTTGTGCAGTAGAGGGGGGGGAAAGCATTTGGAAAGTAATGTTTGGTTTTTGTTTTAATTATTTAAATTACTTAAAAAAGATCTAATATCTAAAATGTGTCTTTATTCCCGTCACAGCAACAGAGAACACACTGCTGTGACATTTGAAAGCACCTTACAGGTAGGCATGTTACTCTTGTTGTAACGTCCAGTTTTAAAGGTGCACTGTGCAGTTTTGGGGAAGAACATTTAATCAGAAGATGAGAAAGACTCTTCCTTTTCCTCTGGTTTATTCAGTTATGGGGAACATAAATATTTCTGAGTCTGTATTATTACCAATTCTGAGTATGAATTCCTTCTCCAAAACTACATGGTGCCCCTTTAAATATAGGGTGACATAGAGTAAAAAAACAAACAAACAAAAGATATCAAATATCTCTCTGGTAACAGTTTGGACCCATGTATTACACTTTAAATGCATTTTTCTGTATGCCACTGTGAGGAATATTTCATTTCACTATTCATGGACCATGCAGCATGTTTGTTTAATCATAAAAATGTAGTCAGAGGATAAACTGAACACACAACTGCTCTACTGGCTACAATGACGCGACAGCAAATGCTGCCTTGAGAGTCATGAATATTTAAGAGGCAGGTAATCTAAAACTTTTGGGGGGATTTTTGAAGGAGACACCTAATCCACCACTGAAAGCCACCATTGGGTTTGTAAATCTAATTAGGATATCTGATACTCCTGTATTGGACTGTATCTGATTACTGAGTCTAGATGACAGCATGTAAACATCAGCATGACATTCTTTGTCCACAAGTTGAAAGTCATCCCAAATAATATGCAACAAAGACAAGCAACAATTGACTACATCAAATGGTGACATATCTTATTTGGGGATCATATGATACATCAATAACTATAGTACAATTATGAAAGGAAATGTTTGTTTATTCCTTCTGATTCTAGTCAGTATAAATAAACAGAGGAATTATGTCTGTTTAAAGCTTGAAAAAATATTTTGTGTTTGTTATTCTGATCATGTGTTATACAAGCCACAGTAATTCTGACTGTTGTACTGTAACAAAAAAAACAGTTGAGAAATAAATTGAAGATCCAGACCAAGTAGTTCATGTGGAGGGCCACCAGTGTATAGTTGCATGGACAGTGGCTCCCTCAGGTGGCCACAAATAGGACAGGCAGCTCTGTATATCTGAAGCCAAATCCCAAACCAACTTGCTTACAGGACTGTAGAGAAGAGAAAAAAAGAACAGGAGCGACACACTGGAGAGCTGATCATCACACGGAACCAGCACGCTCTGGGGAAATACTACACAAGCAAAGTAAGGATACACTCTTGGACACACAATTATGTAACACTTGCAGTCATGGCTTAGACAATATGATGATGATAGATGCAACACCTGTGGCATATTACAGAAGAAAAAAATATAAATGTGAGAAATGTGCATTTATGTTCAAGGTAGAAGCAAGAGTAGTGCTGTGTGTGTCGCATTTATTGTTCCTGAAGGACACACTCATCAGACTGCAACTAAGGAATTATAATTATAATAGTATAAATAAAAGTAAAAATATATAATGAATTTGACTTCTTGAGAAGAACAATTATCATATTCCACTGTTAACCTTGGCAAAGTTAAAACTTGTGCTTTTATGTATATATTTAGATTTATATTATTGAATTGTTTCTGTTGTATCCATTCAGGCATTGTCATAAAAAAGTAGCCAAATTTAAGATATCGAGTTAAAATATTACTTTAGTAAAAGTAAAAGTGATCCATATTGGATATTAACAGTACCAAAGTTATATTCATTGTCAGAAAATTACTTTTGATGCTTAAGTAAAAGTAAATTAAACGTATATTAACATGATTGTTCATAAAGGTCAACAAACTAATATTCAGCGTTTTTCTGATTATATGACTATATATGATTATATGAAATTATATGACTTTTAATCTGATTGCTGATAAAATAAATCAATTTAAAACTGTACTACTCAGGCACTGACGCAGCATGCAACCTGTAAAGTAACTAGTAACTAATGTTGTAAAATAAATGTAGTGGAGTAAAAAAGTACATTTGCCTCCAAAATGTAGTGATGAGAGAGTATAAAAGAGCAGAAAATGGAAATACTCAAAGTACCTCAAAATTGTACCTATACAGTAATTGAGTAAAAGTACTTAGTTACATTCCATCACTGCATTTTTAATTTGAAATAATCACATAACCTGACAAATATTGCAGTTACTTTTTGCAACTTTTTAAAGCATCATGCAAAGCAAATTGTTTGTAATCAGATTACTCAGACTATAGAAAGCTGGCACACTCACATTGTTTAGCATCTATGTTGAAATGCATTAGCCATTGTAACACAAATCATTATCATATATTATAAATAAAATAATACAATAATAAGAAAAAGAAAACACAGGTAGTGAAGCATAGGAGGCTATGTGACTTGTTTATATGAATGTGAATAATAAATGCAATAAAATGGAATGATGTTTGAATGTTTTGAAATTATTTCAGTGTTGTTTTTTGGAGATTAACCTGCCTTCCAAATATCTGATAAGGTTTGAAGATGAGTCAGCGTATTCATCGGCCCCTCCGCTGTCAATCACTCGACTACTTTCCCAGCCAATTATCTGTCGGGCCCCAGCTGCTTTGGACTTTATCTGTGAACTGTTTATGAAAGTCCTATCACACACACATTCTGCGGTGCCTGCGGAGGAACATGAAATGCTTCTGTAGGACCACCAGTGTTCAAAGCTCCTGCAAGTCTTTGCAAGCTGGCAATACCTCTCTACTTCTGTCTGGAAATAGCTCTACAGGTAGGCCATCCACATTTTAAATTGCACTATACTGTTAAACGCACAATAACTTTTTCTTTATCAGGGGTTGAAATTGATTCTTGTATAGGTGTTGCCAAGTTTATAACAAAAAAGACAAATATGACTGCATGTGTTTTTGTTTTTCTATCCTTAGCTATTTATCTCAAGAATGAATTCATCTAGAAAATATATATCAACTGGTTTAAAACAGTTACTTTCTTTCTTAAACTTGCATCTGTGTTATTAAATGTGTGGTGTGCGTTTTTGCAACTACCAAGAAAAAAAATGTGTATTTTGAAAAGCTCATTTTGCGTATATGTGTGTGAAACAAATGTTACATGTGTTCTCATTAAAATGGGATGTTTGCTTATCGCAGTAGGGTGTGCTCTCTCAGGAATTCAGTCGCTTGCAAACTGAAAGTAATGCTGGGTTTATGGCGGTGCATGTGTTTTACTGCTGAAACAAACGTTTACTTCTGAGTCGTCTGTTTCTGTTGTGAAATATAGTGTTATCCTGAAGATCTCCACAGCCATTCTCTAGATATTTTGTTAAATGATTTGTATGCTTTTACTCTCTGTTTGTATCTACCAGTGTAGCCCACCGACCAGCCCATGTAAAGGATGATAGGAGAGAAGCTGTTGCTGTCCATGATACTAATGTCTGTGCTGAGTTTACTGACACTACAGACATCATATGGAGAGCACTTGGCAGAGGAGTCGTGCACCGTTCAGATCCTGGTCCCTGGACTCAAAGGCATGCTATTCTACTTAGTTTCTGACACATAGACCATGCAAAGAAAAACAAAATAGAATCTGAATAATGTTTTCCTCTTTTTCTTCTTCGGCAAAAGGAGAACCAGGAGAGAAGGGACAAAAAGGCACACCAGGGAGACCAGGAAGACTTGGCCCTCCTGGAGAGATTGGTATAATGTTATTGCACTTGCAACAGCAGAATATTTTTGTTTCCCAATGCGAGTAAAAAACTGATGCATCTCCTCCTCATTTTTAAGTTGAAAAAAAAAAGAAGTGGGTTAAAGGTCACATTGCTGGGGCTGATAATGTGCTGTTACATCACTGCCAGGCCGTCCAGAGATGGCCAAGTGTTTACATTTGGGTGAGAGGTTGGAGGAGAACTGATTTGAAGAATCCACTGCTGTGGACAAGTGTTTACTGAAGACCTTAATGAGCAGTGAAGGGTGCTTACATACTTTTTTAACGGAGATTACACAGACTCAGCATTTTAATTAATGTGAAAATAGAGGATAATTTAATTTTAATTGACTTTAAGGTGCAAAAAAATGGTCTTACAAGAGAGTCAACAGCTTTTTTAAGTAGACCGCATTGTACTAAAATATTTTTCTTTTCAGGTCAACCTGGGCTTAAAGGCCAGAAAGGCATAATGGGACGTTATGGAAAAGTGGGCCCAAGTGGAATGAAAGGTAATTAAAAAAAACTTCACATGTAGCTGTGCATGAATGAATTAAGTAAAGTATATTTCATGTCTTATGAATAATTACATTTCAAATCACAGGGGTAAAAGGAGACATGGGGGATCCCGGTCCAAGGGGCCCTAATGGAGATCCAGGTGAGATATTAAACCATGTTATTGAGTTTGTCAAACAGATTACCGCAGGATTAGACGGACACATTTGGCGAAATTGGAGAACTAATTAAGACAGCCGTGAGGTAATCCCCCACATTTTTGCCTTATCAGGTGTTCCATGTGAGTGCACACCAATTAGGAAGATGATTGGAGAAATGGACATTCTTGTGGCGCAGCTCTCCTCTGAGCTGAAGTTCATTAAAAATGGTATGATCTTAGAGCATTCTTTATTCATTCTACTTGTGTGTTTCACAGCCCAGTTGGCAGAATGAAATGTTGGCATTTTACGTTTCGGCAAACCATGGAAACGTTAAATTTGTTCCATGCATCCCATATCACGCTCAGATTACATGTATATAAGCCAATTTTCACGTCAGGAGGTGCCTACACAGCATGGCAAGACTACTGCCAAGTGAGAGACCACTAATTGAATTGGACCACTATATCTGTGATAGGCCAGTATCGGCTGATAAGATCGCTAACCTGCGACATTCATCAGGCTCTAGTTACTTTACTGAACATAAAGAAATGTAGGTTTCAGCATCTCAAACATAAAGTTTCAACATATCCATGCTTTGCAGAAACATACATTGCCAACATTTAATTCCCTTATCATCAGTTCTTGTATCTGTGCTATTGCTTCACCTGTTATCCTTATAGAGCTGCAAATGCTGGGCACGTCAATGTGAAATTTATAGAAATACAAGTGCTCATTTTTCAGCACTGCCCTCCCCTGCAGCTGTTGCTGGCATAAAAGAGACAGACAGTAAGGTCTATCTGTTGGTGAAGGAGGAGAAGCGCTACACCGATGCGGAGGCATACTGTCAGACGAGGGGAGGGCACCTGGCCATGCCCAAGGATGAGGGAGCCAACGCGGCCATCGCAGGGTACATAACCGAAGCAGGCCTCAACCGAGTCTACATCGGCATTCATGACCTGCAACGTGAGGGCGTGTTCACCTACGTGGATCTCTCTCCCATGACCACTTTCAGCAAGTGGAGAAAAGGGGAGCCCAACAACGCCTATGATGACGAGGACTGTGCTGAGATGATGGCCTCTGGGGAGTGGACAGATGTGGCGTGCCACCCCACCATGTATTTTGTTTGTGAATTTGACAAAGACAGTGTCTGAGTTCAGCCTCTGCAAAAGAGACTGCTTCAAGAATGTATAGCTATAATGGAACACAAGTTAGATGTGTTGTTTGTGCTTTATCCTCTATCTGTAAATAGGATGACAAAAGGACATGCAAGTTGTGCAAACTAGTATATTTTCTACGTTCTCTTTATCCTATAAGCTCATAAGCTATTTATTTTCTTAACTCACAAAGCATTCAGACTTGTTGTCCTTTAGTGAGGTTTTTACTTATTTTAAGTACACCCTTGATCTCATACTCTGCGATTACTTTCAAACAGCATGCCAGGCAATGTAGTGACTTTTTATGTTACGTTATGCAAACTATCCACTGAGCAATATCTGCAACAGTGCCATCAACAAACAAGACAAACAAGCCAAATATGGAAGGCTGTAGTACGTGCATGAAATATAAAATTAAAGGAAGATTTTGGTTCCAGTTGGGTGCTTTTAATCAGAGAAACTGAATACAATATTCATCCTGTATTCATACTCATGTTATAAGTTATGTGGCGGTTGTTGTAAAATAAATTTCCACTGATTATTTAAAAAAGAGAGATAGTGTCTGTGCATTATTTTCTGCCCCTGAGCTGATATAGTGCAGCAGATGAATCAAATACAGCAGACAGTCTCCACCCAGCGGATGAAAGTTGTACTGCACTGTAACATTCTGACCTGTCATAGAAGGAAATGCAGTTATTAACATTGATGTCTCTGCTCTATTTAACTGTAAGGTATGTGACAGTGAGGCACTATGCACAATATCAGGAGCCTGACATTGAAGCAGCCATCACTGAATGTAAACATAACTTTCGTTTGTTTACAATAAAACTCCAGATGGACCCTTTAACCACCAGAGCACAATGATTAATGTGATTATGTGACAAAGGAAACTTGCACACTGCTTCTTTCTGATTCTGTTCTTGACACAGACAAAGTCTCTTTGGGTAATCTCATTCAACATCACAAACATTACCAAGAAACTTTAACTTGTGTTTTTAAAAGAACATTTATTTTGACTTGACTGTGGGGCATGTATCTGTAGTATTATTAGCTTTGGGAAAATGTTGAAATCTATCTTAAGAAATAAATGAAACCCGATTATTGCGGACTAAACACACTGGCATGAAATGCTCAGCTAAATTAACACTGACAGTTTAGCTGTGACATGACTATTATTTAAAAATAATGTAATGTCTAAACACCAGAGAATTTAAAAATAATAATAAATTAATTACACTTGGTGACAATGTGACAGCATGATGTTTGCCGCATGACAAAAAGAAGACATTGCACACACTTTAGGTCAATATGACATTTTCATCTTGTAAATCCTCTGTGGTTTAATTGTGTGATTAATAGAAGTTGTCTTACAGCCCTGGCTGCTATTGTTTTTTTAGGATGGGCATCCCAGCTGAGATGATATGCTATCGAGTCCCTCTAAGAAGAGGAAATTTGAATATGCATGATGCAGTTCCTCTAATAAAGCCCAGCACCAGTCCCTTAAGAAATGAATAATTAATGCTGGGATGAATTATGCATTTAATTGACCAGGAGTTGTCTGGCATAAACCAATTAGGTGCCATTGTTGTTGCAATCTCTGGTTACCTTTGTGGTAAACAACTTGGACAGCTCTGTCTAACAGTGGACAGGCTGATAGTCTGTGGTAAAAAAAAACGGCCTGCAAATGAGAGATATGGCTACAGTATATGGACTTTAGAAAAAAATAACTGGACTTTGGTTTAGCCTGTCTTTCAGTAAACAGAAAAAAAATTGAGGGGGAAGCTACAAGAATCGTCTCAGTAAAGAATAAAGGAGTGGTGAGGGATATATAAAACGCATCTAAAATGATATGTATAAAACATAAAGATCTGTGAAAATAAATGGATGCACTTCTTTGTCTCTCTCCACAGAGTTTTATACCCCTGTTTCACAGATATACGTTCTAGACTCTACAGGAGAAGATGGGCAAAGACGCTGGGGGACGGTGATGTAGCCATAATGACACCTCGTTAAATTGGCTTGTCACACAAACCAACTCAGTATGCTTTGTCAGTCCATATGGTTCTCTACCAGTAGTTCTCATCAACATCCACATATCAGTAGACACCCTCCAGAGAAAAAGGACTAAATTCTAATTGGATAAAAAGACCTATGCACTGTATGAATGTCTAAGGAGTTGAGGGCCTTACCACCTGGATTGCGACAGGATGTCCCTTACTTTGTTTTGATTTTTGGGTTTGAAGCTAACACTGTAATAATAATTATTGTCTCAAATGACATCAGGGCATTGATGCATCATTTTCAACATCATAATCTCCTCTTAATATCAGCACATATCAGGAAACATATACAACAATACCTTTATATCTGCTACAGACTAATATCGGCCAATATAAGACTCTAATATCAAGGCTTGTTCCTGCAAATCTTTCTGCTCCCAAATAGTCAAAATGATGTTATATGTACTGCAACTTTTATGCAACCATAAGGATTTATTTCAATGCAAAACTCACCCCATGCAAAAGTCAGTAAAAACGCAGATCATGACGGACTGCTGCTGAATCTGCTTCATTTAATGGTTTAAAGACGTATTCCAGACATAATATAATCCCCCAAGCAACCTGTTAAAATATAAATAAATAAAAATGACCTCTGATTCTGATAAATGCTGATTGCTTTGGAAAGTTTTGGACCCAAATGCTAAATTAGCGTTAGCTAGCTCCAAACAAAAGGAAGAAAAAAAATAACTAGCAAACAACAACACAGACGGTGTATAGGTTTCTTGACGCTTCACCTCTCAAGTGGGAGAATTGGTTTCCATATCAGATGCTATCTCCAGTTACGTCTCTAGAGGCTCAACACAGCCGCCAGTGACACATTTACTTTTGACACCGAGCGCCATTATTGTTTAACCCGCTAACCTACTGTTTGCCAGCTAACATTAAGTATGCCTGGCCCTACAGGGAGCGGTGACCTGCCTCCAACTAAAACAATAATTGTCTACAGGAACGGAGACGCCTTCTTTCCCGGAAAGAAAATAGTTGTGAATCCACGACAGGTGACAACCTTTGATTATTTTTTGGCCTCTTTGACCAAAGGGATGGAGGCTCCGTTTGGTGCCATCAGGAAGCTGTACACTCACAGAAAGGGCCACAGGGTTCAGCGTTTGGACGACTTGACGCATGGCAGTGTGTATGTTGCAGCTGGAAATGAGCAGTTCAAGAAGCTGGAGTAGGTACCATGCTGTGAGGTGTGTCTGGGTGTGTGCATTATAACTCGGTAATGAAATGGAGGTCAGGTCAGTTTAAAGGTGCTATTTGTAAGAAAAGTTGATTTTTGAGTCTGATTCCCAACTTGTTGATGACACTTCGGGATGGTGGTCGACCCATCCTACAATCCCAAAGCCCCAGTTTTTGACGAGTAACGAATGAGAAAAAATCTTTCTTTTCTTACAACTAGCACCTTTAACCGAGGATGAGCTCCACCCTTGGCCCGAAAGAAAAGCATTTCGGCCTGTCCCGTTAAGCTACCTTAGCTATGTAACATTAAGCTAAGTGGGATGAATCTTGGTAATGTTTCCTTTTTTCGTTGGGTGAGCTTTTGACTGGATTGCTACTCCATCCTTAAATATGTATCAGTTCCATTAGCCTAACTACTTAAGGGTTTGAACAACCTTTATTTATATACACAGTATCTTAAATACAATCTAAATTGTTGTTTAATGTGCTCTCTTGTGGACCACTGTACTTAAAGTCTAGTTTGCTTAATCTTTAAAGCACTTTTTATGTAGATCTTAAGCTGTAAAACTATTATACAATTGGGATTATCAGGTGTAAAGATGTCCTCTGTCTATCTTTATAGTCTATTAGTAACTGTATAGGTTTCACACGTTGCACCTGAAGGTCATTTACATGATTTTTTAATGCCTTCCAGCTATTGTGCGATAACAACCAAGAAGCCACAGAATAAGAAAAAAGAACAGGTAAGATCACTGTTGGATTGGTTACTAATAATGATTAACTTAACCTATATTTGAGGTGCTGTATTACTGTTTGTGTGACCATACTGTATGATATAGAGAGCGTTCTTATCCTTGAGTGGGAGGTTGCAGGTTACTTAAGCCTGTGGTAGTGTTAGGCGTTCACAGTGGTCTGAATGATAGTAATCAGAGCAAACAGTGTTAGTAATGACGTCCTGTAATCACACATAACATCAGCTCCATATTCATTTTCAGATCCAACCTGTTGTTCACAGCAAAATAATAGTTTCTGCTCGCTGGAGGAAAGCTATTGATGAGTCCTGCACAATAAAGTAAGTGTTGATTTTAGTCTGGACACAAATGTATCCTGAATGTAAAAAAGGAGAATTTTCTTTGCTGTGTCGTCTAGTAAGGAAATAATGTTTTATTTATGTTTCCCTTTCAACAATCGAATGACTACCTCTTTCTGTTTAATTTCTTTTGTTGTGTCTTACAGTGTCTTTACCAACGGAGAGATCTTGGTTCCTCCGGCTCGAATCCGGATCCCAAAGTACACTCTTCGAAGCTGGGAAAACGTTTTAACCATGGTGACAGAGAAAGTGCATCTTCGCACTGGTGCTGTGTACAGGTAATGTCAGACATCACTTCATTATAAACTCTCATACTGTAGTTATGAATAAATGATGTACAAGTGAGGGCGGAGACACAAGAATGGAGTCGGAGTCGAGATACGTCACCTACGACTGGATTGTTTTAACAGTTTTAACAAAAGCTCAGTTGTCATCAGATGATAGCAGATTAGTTCCAGGATTCTATTTTGCCCAATGAGAGAGTTATATGCAACACCCTCTGTCAAAATTTGATGGATGGTGACCTTTGACCCCTACCCCACTAAGGATGACCTTTGATGCCCAACACCCAGCTAGCAAGGGTGGGGTTAGTGTGAACCAATGACTTTGCCCTGACCAAAATAAATGGAACGTTTTCTTGGATAAGTCTGAAAAAAAAAACCCAAGAAACATGGCCAAGAGAACCGCCGACTGGCACCGCCTATGACGAGCTATTTGTGCCGGATCCAGACACCTCCGCCCAACACGCTTCAGGAGTAACAGACTTTAGAGGATAGAGGCGTGTGGTGTCTTTAACTAAAGCGCGAGTGAAGTTTGTTTTTATCAGGGGAAACTCTGGGACCCCTATCTGTAAAAGCAACGCTAAAATAAAATAATATCAACATCATATGAGGCGCCAAAGACGCCACCACCATACTGTCTGTTCTTCACAAATGTTCAAAGATTGTTACAACTTGTAAAAGATATAAAGACTGCTCTGGAAACGATTACATTTGCTTTGATTTAATATTTATTTATTTATGAATTGGGGAAAAGTCTATCTAGTGAGGGGCTAAGGGTGTCTGCTTCTGTCTTTTTCTGGCTCCTACCAACACACCCGCTGGTGTGACCGTTGGTGTGGGCAACCCATATTCAACATCAGCTTCATCCCTTCATGTGGTTTTCCCGCTTGGAGTCGCCGATATTTCTTGCGAGCTCAATGATTACCCTAAAGGGATGTTGGGGATTTCTTTTTTTATATACATACTATGTATATCAAATTCTGACAGAAGGTGTTGCATATACAGTAACTCTCTCCGATGTGTTCAGACTGTTTATCTGCATGCAACCAAAGCCCGCTCAAACACGATTTGGTCAATATTACTCGGACTACAAACAGAAAACAGGACATTTCTGAAAGCTAAAATCTTGTGCCTTGCCTAAAATGTACGCATTCATATGCAGACATCTGTTTATTGAGATTAGGTTGTGATGTGCCCACAGTAGTTAATTCACAACTGCTTGTCAGACAAACACTGCTTTGATGGATTTCTAGAAATTAGCCAAACATTAAATATTACCACTCAAACAGTCTTTCAGACATTTTTTGTGTCTTCAGTATCCAAAACACTGATATTTATCGTAGTTAAAACAGTCACAAAATATTGCTTCAATTTGCAGTATGTCTTTATTTGTGTTCCCAGGCTTTACACACTAGAAGGACGTCCTGTCTACGGTCCCACTGAACTGGAGAACAACCAGCACTATGTCGCAGTTGGTGCAGGAAAGTTTAAAGCTCTCCCATATGAGCACTGCGTCCCCTGCAGGGATTTAACCAGGGAAAACAACATGTTGGAAGGGTATGACACTCACAAGTTTTTCTTTTATCTATGTATTTTAAATAAACACTGGATCTACATTTTCTTTTGAAAAGGAAAGAGAAAAATATGTTGTTTTCCCCTTTTTGTCCCTGCAGCCAAGACATCCTGCCTGCCATCCGAAAGACAAGACGAGCAAATGATGTGGTAAGTGGTGCCGCTTCAGAGTTGGGTGCAGTCTGCCATCTGGTCGCTGACTTTCCCGCAACATGCTAAATTCCCTCCAGTTTATTGCTGTAACACCTTGGTAGCATCACAGTTGAAAAGCGTATCTTTGCACACACAGCATTTCAATTAACATTTCCCATGTGCGAGACTTGTTGTGGGGGTGCAATTCGTTATGAAACAGCGCTATCATCAATCACTGTCTGCGGGAGGCATTGAGTTACCTTTGCTTTCCACTTTGATGGGTAATCCCCACAGAGACGGGCTGGCCCACTTGATCAAGCGCAGTGAGCCTCATAGACGGATCATATGCACTGGGGGGACTTCAGCGTCTGAAAACAAGAAGAAAAAAAAATCTCTTATTCAAACCAGAACCGGGACAATTTGTATTGTGATTAAGTAGACAGTGAAGTGCTTTGAATCCATATGAGGATTGCGCTGCTGAGGGCCCGAGATGAACACCAAATCACTTGGTGACGATGAGAACATGCCCAGTCAGCAGGTTGAGGTGGAGATGGGGGGGTGGTGGGCCCCCTGTGAGAGAGATGTGTCTGACACCTGATTTTTCTAACCATGAAAGATGACAATGCCGTGGCAGATGCCAATTTTTTTCGGATGGAGAAAAATGCCCGATGCCTCACATTGAACTGTATCTGTGGGTGACTATCGGAAATACGATGATTCTTTATTCGTAATATATTCAAAACAGTCTCAATGCTGGGACTAATTTGTAAGATTCCTTCATCTTATTAAAAACTACCCTAGCATAAAGCAATATATGAACAACACTGTTATCAGACTTTGCTTAATTGAGGCTCATTCCTCAGGTAGGAACATCTGAATCAACACTGCTAAGACAGCAGCCTTTGCCATTTCACTCAGTACCATGAGGTGGAGACAGAGACGGAGCTATGGCTGTGTTTTGCATCCACCAGCTCATTGTAGTATTAGTCATTCAGTGGACATGATGCTGCTGCATTTTACTCCCTTTGCCTCTATGTCTGATCCTCATGAATTTGTAAACATGATTTGACCAGTTAATAAGAACCTTTCAGAGGGGAAAGATACACGTGAGCAAAATTGCCCGCTCCGTCTTGATCCGCTGAGCTGTTTAGCTTACTGATTACACATACATTTATAGGGTCATGTCCGTCATTAATTTCAGTTTGACCTCACAAAACAACAGCAGTCTGCTTTGAAATGCCTGTAAAAAGATCCTTTAAACATGCCCACTCAGGGTGTGTAAAATGTAACCTTGCTCTGGCTACGTCTTTGCATGGGGGAACGGTGTCTGTCTTGTCCTGTCTGCGCCGGCGTTGGAGCGTTTCTGCGCCTCCGAATGGGACATCTGGTCTGGAGCAACCACTGGAGTCTAAACTGACGGCTCTGCAGAGTGCAATATTGAAGCTCTCCAGCACACCATGTTCCCATTGGGCGCAGGCGTATGTGCTGAGTTAGGTGTTCGCAGACATGATGAGGGAGAAACTTCTGAGGTAGACATGGCATAAAGAGAAGATTAATAGAGGGGAGAGAATTGCAAAGAGACAGAGGGAAAAAAGAGAATGATGATGTGCATCAAAGCAAAGCACTTTCACATCATAGTAATAATAATGAGCGGTGCAATTGTGCTTCACATGGACTCCACACAAACAGCCCAGAAAGGCTGACTAAAGCTTTTAATAGCTGCTCTCCCTGACATCAGCGATGACTCGCTGCTGCTCCCCATTTCTCTGCTGTTTCTGGATGATCTCATTGGTGAGGGGAAGTAGCAATGCCCCGTGGAAAACTATACCCCCTCACTGCTGCCAGCATGTCTGCTCACAGAGGACCCGGCCCTGGGAGTGGCTCCTGCTGATACCACAGTCGGTATGGCTGGAAGCTGGTCGGTCCAATTGGTTGGGACCCCTGTTTTCCCTCCGGCTATCATATCGCTGTGTCCTCTTGTTGACTCCTGTTCTCTGCCACTTGAGAGGGCCACAGATTAGTTGCCGTTTGGTCCCCCTGAGCCCCCTTCACACTAACTCTTTCTCTCTCTCTCTTGGTCTCTCTCTCTCTGGGGCCTCCTGATACACACAGTTGTCTGCTCCCACAGGACACAGTACTGTAGATATGTAGCGCAGAGCGAGAGGCGAGATGACCTCAGCTTTTCCACTGCATGTATTTCCAGTCGTACTGTACTCTCCTGGCTCCGAGGCGCCCCTCGTCCTCTGCTTTCCCCTCCCCGAGTGAGAGAGTCTTGATTTAACTCTGTTGATTTAAATAAGATCTATTTACATCTCACCACCAGGCTGTAAACACGCAAAACAAGCTGTTCAATTTTTGATTGCCCAGATGTGTTTTGACTCTGAACTCTATCTCGAAGTTGTTACACATCAGTCACAGACGAATCGGGGGTTACGAAGCAGAATTAGCGGCACACCGCTGCGACAGTGCCACACTGCTCCTCTGTCTTTGATCTCACGTGGTTATGTGGACACTACAGCGCCGGAGTGTGAACTCTGTTTCAACTCCCCCTCGCTGCACATAGCAGGCAAACTTCACTCCTCTTTTGTTGTTTTATTTCTCTCCCTCGGCCCACCAACGGCTGCAGAAATTCAAAAGAATATCAACAGACTTTGCCTCTGCATTAAAGAAAGCAAACAAGTGAAGAAACAACGCCGCTATTCCCCGGAGTCCATGTTAGTGAGCTTGCAAACACCATTGCCAGAAGTGTATTCTGGTGGAAGCCTGAGATCACTACACTATCCCCCGAGCCAGCCCAGGGATCCAGCCAGGCAGCTGCAGTAAAGAGCACTGTAGCTGAAAAGAAACATTAAGTCTGCTCTCCTCAGCTCTCTGTGTCTCTCATTCTCTGTAAGGGAGACGTACCTCACCTTGCTACCTACAGAGCGGATGAGGAGCCTGCGAGGAGAAAATTGCCTTTTGTGGAAGCATTAATTCAGATGTGTACCCTGCTGTCTGAACATCACTCTGAACTCTCCCCACTGCTCCCTCTCTTTTTCTCTCTCCTCCTCTCTCGCTCCTCCACTCTCCCACTATGCAACCAAGTCCCAAGAAGCCTCTTTTTTTTTTTTCTCCCCTCCCCTCTCCATCAATAACCTTCTGCTGTCTACTGCTGAAGAATAAGTTATTCCCTACGACTCCCTCCCTTTCCCTTTAAGCTTGTTTGGATTTTCATTGTTTGATCTGGCTTGATAAATAAGACAAATGCAGTTAGAAATTCATGGCTGCCCCATTTCATCAATAAATGATTAGTTTGCCACGCTCCCCAGTGATTGATAGGTTGTGCACGGGATGTATTGGAACCAGATGAATTCAATACAGTAGGAGTCGCGGGGGAGCTACAAAGCATATCAGCTCATGAAAAATTGAGGTCAACGGAAAATGTAAAAAAGAAAAAGAAAAAAAAACGTTGAAAAAAGAGGAGAACCAAGTTGTGCCCTGATGTGTTTTGTCTTTTTTTTCTTCTCCCTC